>NC_134594.1:46099289-46408664 GCF_037038515.1 Microtus pennsylvanicus | reverse complement strand
ACAGGGGTTGAATGGTATCAGCAATGTCACCGAACTGGCTTCTTGTTTCTCATCTTCAGTAGTGTGAGAACACAAGAATAGCTTCTGAACTCAATCTTAATGAGTTCTCGGACAAGCGCAGTATCATAACTGTCAATACGCAGATCCCAGAGCGCTCCAGCTGACGTCACTCAAACCCAATATAGCGAGAATGTGTGTATTCCGTTCTGGACTATTTCCTGCCCACATCTTGATTCTTGGCAAGTGAGGGACGATTTGACAGACGAACCCCGAAAGAAGAACGTCAAATATACACAGTACGTAATTCTTCCATCACTTTCTCCCAGTTACCCCTTATTTATACATAATTCCGGCTTTTATTGTTCTCAAATTGTTTCTTGGATGTCACTCTCCTCTTTTTTGCTAGATTGTGTGTTTCATGGGGACATAAACCACAAGCTTCTATTTCATTGCCCCTTCTGCAGCCTGGAAAACTTTCTTCTCGTCTCTCTTCTGGCCCAGCACCCCTTAGCTTACCCTATCTGGTATCAAGATCATCTCTGGAACTCCTAATTTCAATGCTTGTATTTTCTTTATTCATCCAACAAAAAATATTTATTTAATGTCTACGGTGTACTAGGCAGTGGGTGGGTTGTAAATATAAAAATGAACAAAAGACATTGTTGTTCAATATGGTTGTTGCTCAAGCAACACTAATTGTGGGACCCACTAATCGGATAACCCTGACTAGTGTTGATAAATCAGAATGTAATAACTTATTTATTTGTAGGATGCGTATGTGCTCATCCAACCTTTGTAATATTCCATCTACCCTCTCTGTGCTTGTCCAGAGTTCTTGGGTGAAAACCATTCAAACCAAACATGTATTAACAGAAAGGAATTTACTATAGATTACATAGTCAACATCTGGAGAAATGGATTTAAGAACTTTACTGAGACCTAAGAAAACAGGGTAAGAATTCAGGTAGACTTCTCAAGGTGTCTCAGTGAGAATGATTGACAACCGCACTTCACTGGGCCCGTGACCCGGAAGTCTGTCTAGGGACCAGAGGTAGGAGGCGAGAACCACCTCCGTGAAGGAGTGCCTATGATTCTTTCTGCCCTTCTAAGTGAAGAAATGGGTTCTTGTAGCCACCTAATCATAGCTTGTAGGAAACGGAGTTGGCAACCACACCTAGCTTTACCTGGTTCCAAAGCAGGGTCTTTACCCCCGCTTCAGGCCGCTTCTCACCTGAGAGGGAAAGACACTTTGCGGCACATGTAAATCTGGGAGTTCTCTTTTTTCAGATTTAAAATAGGAATCTTCTCCGCAGGTGCCTTGAGGCCGTGTTTGGTGGTTAGCACATTTCGTTTTATTGATGAACCTAAAGTACATAAACTTGCTCCTTGGGAGAACCCAGACGGCATTCACTTTAACCGTTACATAATGGCTGCCCAGCGTGTGTAAACTGATGCTGTTACGATAGCGGTACTGACTGAGGTCCTGGACATCTTTATATAGCTGCACCACACTGGCAGAAACACAGCCTGTGTCTGCCTGCATGAGGCTATAAAGATTCAAGACAAACTATGAGCGTACTCCTGGTTCTTTCTGTGGGACTTGTTTTGCTTTGGACTATCAGGTCTGGTCTGTTCTCCTATCAGTACTAACGCTTTTATTTGAAAACGCTTTCTTTTGAAAGCGAGGGAGAGGATGGAATGCTGGATTTGACTTGGCTGCAATTACCAAAGCCACTTCACATTTTACCTCATTTCAAAATGCCGTTGTGGCTGGTTTTATTTTTCATTCCTTTGCCTTATTTTAGATCATTATAACACATTTTATAGGTCAGTGTCAAACAGCAAGACTTCAGCAGTGTGGGGACCAGGGCTGGAATCCTTGCCAGAACACACAGCCGTAATCCACTAATTTAATGGAGATGCAACCTTATGGCTGTGATTTTACGTACATGGAAACCAGGAAAACTCACAAAGCCAACTCCTCAGCACAAAGACCAAAGAAGGCAGCGTGCTGCACTGTAACCAGACTGCCCACACGCCATTAACAGCTCCAGCTGCAGGGTAGAAAATTCCCATCTCAGGAGAGCCCAGACGTCTCCATGTGCACCAAACACCAGAGGTCGGGCGATCAGCTCACTAGTATCTGGATTGGCTGATTTTGTGTTATTACCATCAGAAACCAACATGAAAAGCAAATGCTGCTCATTTAAAAACCTTAACTTTTGATGAGACTTCTGCCTCCTGTGTCCTCAGGAATGCAGACACACACGTCAGAAAACAGTCTGTGATCTCATTTGGGCTCGGCGAACACTCAGTTTTAACAACTACAGTTTCACCTCCTTGTGCGTATGACTTTCCTGTTCATTTTCACCTTTGGCTACACGCTAGAATCACCTTGAAGGTCTTTAATAGTCCTGTTGTCTAGGTTGCACACAGTCGTTAGGTGTGGTGAAAACTCATTGTTTTGAATTTCCCTGGAAGACAGTGAGGTTAATTTGACCCTGGAGTGAGCTTTGTTCCTGGTATTACATACATCTCTTTCCTTTCTGTGACCCCTTTTGTTGTCAGTTATTGGGGCTCTGCTCCCCAGAATCTGTCTAAAATCTCCCCCGAACTCTGAATGCTTTTGCTCCCCTGTGCAGACAGAATCACGAGAACATGAAAACAGAATGCTTTATCTTATTGCCTCCTGGGGGGCCGGGGAGAGGAGGCTTTAAGTAGAGTCCAGATTGCCAGCATTTTGTCTGGACTAAAAACAGATAGACAGAAAGACAAAACCTGAGGACACTTCTGGAAAGAAATGTCTACTTTTGACTATTTCAAGAACATGTGTTTGTTAGGATCTACAGGGCTTTGAGCAAGGGCTGCTTTTTAAATATATAGGCCTTGGGCCATTGGCCTCAGACTCACCTGGACCCCAAGACCAGATCATCTGTATGTCTGGGATAGGACCCTGATTATTTGGATCCCAACGAACTTTTATTTCTCCTTTTATTTCCCCTCCTCTCTCTTCTCCCTCTTCCCTCCGCCGACTTCCATCGACCCCACTTCCCCATCCAGTCCTCCTCCATCTCATGGTATGTACTCACTCTTAAGTGAATATTAGGTATAAAGTACAAGATAACCAATCCAGAGTCCCAAAGAGGCTAGATAACAAAGAGGACCCAAAGAGGGAGGCATGGATTTCCCCAGGAAGGAGAAATAGAACAGATCTCCTGGATAAACTGGGGGAGCAGGTGGGGAGGATGAGGGGAACGGAAACATAATGGATACAGCTTTCATTTTTTTTTTACTGCCTTTTTCCACTGTCATTTCATTTCAGGAAGTTTCTTCTTTCCTTTGGTCTCCCACAGGGTCTTATATCCAACACCAAGGTCCCGAGTCAGTGCAATCCTTGTTAAGTTCACTCTTGTCCCAAACAAACCATGAAAAAATTTGATGTCCCTTAAGTGCAAGGCTACATGACTGCTGGATTTCATTCCATGCTTTAATAACCCCAGGATAAGACTGGCATTTGAAATGTCAATATCTATACACACTACCGTAATAGCCATGGTCTGATATAGGTCCCTGGCACACTGAGATCATAACACAGAAACACATGTATGTGCACACACAAGAACTCCACCTGTGTCTTCCCGCTGAAGTAGGCTTGTGAATTTATACTAGTGCCCGACTTCATCTAGACTTATACATTTGGTGTTCATTAATTTTTTTTGGAGATTTTAATTAAGAAATAACACATGTTCTGTGCTATTTTCATTTGTTGATAAATTCTTTAATACTTAACCAATTCTAGTCAAGCTTAGCAAAGAGGATTGAATACATTCTGTATTCTTAAAACCCCATCTGTTTTTCCATATACTGAAATAAAAGGAGACACACACATACGGGGTAGGGGGAGAGGAAGGCTGCAAGATCTCTTCCAAGGATGTAGGAGTGCTGTCATTTTTACCATCATCTCCACATTACCCTTTGAGAACATAAATATAATGGGATCTGGCCCCACAGCTAATCGGGAGAAAATTACTTATAGTCTGAAGAGTATCTTCCTAGACCTGCAGCACGACCCCAACAGTGAGCAGCTACGTTTGTGAGAGGTAACGTGATAGACCAGGAGGCATCTTGGCCAGTGATCTCCACTACCTTTTGAGAGCTGCACACTTTCACCTCCACCTCCAAGTGCCTCCGTGGACACTCTGCATGTCCTTCCTCTCTGCCCCTCCTGGGAGAACTCGAGAGGAATTCTAAAGAGTGGTAATTGCAACAATGTGGCCTTTTCTGCTTTGGTTGTCAGCTTTTCCCACCCTAAATCATACCCTGGAATCTCAAGTCGTGTGTAATTCTTTTGGAATAAAGCATAGAATTATTTTGGAGAAAAAAATGTACAAATAAGTGATTTCGTGTAAGGGGGCTGCTTTATTCTTGCCTCTGTTGTCGGGGTTAGCGAGATGTCTGTTTTTCACGTCCGGGCCGCAGTCCTTAGTCGTGTACGTATGACAGACAGGGCTGTATAAATGAATCTCCACTCTCCTCTCTTCCTTCCCTGGAAGAGCAGTCCCGGCAGCCACATGCCATTGCGCTGAGGCTCACATTTTCCGTCAGTAGTGTTCGTCTCCCTGGCCAAGCCCTCCAGCTGCCTTGAAGTTGCCTACGAGAACAGCTCATTTCTTCCTGGGAGACCACCTGGGAAACTCTGTAGCTCCAGGAGGCTCTTAATAGTTATAGGTTCAAAATAAAACCTTTGTCAGGTCTGTTTCTGAATTGCTTTGCATTACAGTACAACCACCATGCTAAAATAAATTCCGGGAGGGTTTGGAGAGCCAGTTGTCGCCAGCTCCTGCTTTGGTCGGTGGAGAGATCCACAGTGTAACTGTCCTCACGCATGGTTCTTCCAGTCCCTCGGTGCCACACACACTGGGATTTGGTATCCACATACATTTATTGTTTGCACAGAAATGTCCTTCAGACTCAGCTTGATTGCTTCTCAATTTGTCCACTAAAGTATTTTCCTGTTGTACAATTGCTGACTTAAATATGAAAAAATGTATCTCTTAAGCTGCTTTATAGTTCTTGTATGTGTGTGGTGTATACTTGTTTGAGTGGGTGTATGTGTTGGGGGGAGTGTCCATATATGTATTTGGAGATCAGAGATCAGCATCCATGTTCTCTATTACTTCTACCTTTTCTTTTTGCTTTACTTTTGAAAATTTCATACATGTGTACAGTGAATTATATCTACTGCTTCCCCTTCCATAGCCTCTTAATCGTTACAAAATGTCCTCTTTGCAACTTCATGGGTTTGTCTCTCTTGTCCTTTTGTTTCGCTAACCCACTAAGCCCAGTTGGTGCTGTTCATGTGTATAGAGGTGAGGAGCCCTTCCCTGGAGGATGGGAAATCTACCAATGGCCAATCAAACAAGAAGGATTCCCTCTCCTTAGCAGCTAATCCCTGTCCACAGCTCCTTGTGTGTGTGTGGGGGGGGGCTGGAAAGCATCTCATCCATCCAGTCTAGAATGTTGGTCAAGTTGAGTCTGTGTAGGGTTTTTATGTCAGTAACCACAGTTGCTGTGTGTTCACAAAAGACACCATTTTACACACTGCTCTGCATCCTCCGCCTCTTACATCCTTCCTGTCTGCTACTCCAGACACACCCTGGTGGGGTGAGGAAGTTAATACAGATGAGCTCTTCAGGCCCTAACCCTCATCTCCTATTCTCAGTACTACGACCAGCTATACACCCTCCACTAGCTTTGAGTTAATTTCGGTGTTGAATATACGCTATTGAAAGTTAAACAGATGTATATATGCGTATGTATATGAAAATTATATAGAGACACAAACTTTACATATGACAGTTCACTTTTTCCAGAACAATTTATTGAAAACAATATCATATATCCATTGAGTTATCTCTGTATTTTTCCGAAATTTCATTTATCATTTATGTAAGTGGGTCTTCTAGACAACAGTTCACATGCCTGCCAATTCTGTAAAACTATGGTATCCGGCTTGTTACAGTTTGACACAGATTATACTAGTAGTAAGTGGTATTAGTCTATTTCCCATTGCCGCCACAAAATAGCCAAGTACTTCAGTGGAGAATAAGGTTGGCTTACCTGGCTTTGAAGGACAGTAGTCCAAAGAACACCGAATCTACTGCAGTGAGAATCCTCAGCTGCGTTGTTTGCCCTGGATGACGTCATGTGGGAGTCACGGAAAACAGAGGTTACATGGCGGGATGGGAAAGCCGAGAGCAGCAAAGGAAGGACTTGTTCTTTTCTAAACCCTTCTCAGAAAGGCGGAATAGTTTCCTGGAGGATGAGCTTAATCCCTTCTGAGGGACGCTCTCCCAATGACCTGACTAGCGCTTGTGGTAGCTCGCCTCTCAAAAGTTCAACCATCCCTTAATGTTACCACATCCCTACACTGAAACCAAATGTCCAGACCAAGAATCCTTGGACCGTAAAACACCCAAAACATAGTACTTGACATCAAGTGGGGTGAGATGGTTGTTTTATAAGAATGTAAAATGGTCCAATTGCCATAGAAATCATTTCAGGAGGCTCCCAAAAAAACAACAGCAACAATAGGCAATATAAGCCCACCATCTGATCCAGAAACAGAGAGATGCCTATTTTCCCCAAAGATTCTAAGTCAGTGTATCACAGACAGATGTATACCAATATTTATTAAGAAGAATTCACCAAGGCTAAGTTATTAAACTGAACCTGGGGAACAGATAAAGAGAAAATGACATCTGTATAGACAATGGGATTTTACTCAGCCACAAAGAACAAAATTATGTCATTTTCAGAATAATGGACTTAACTGTAGATTATCATAAAGTGGACAGAGAGAGATGAGAGGGAAATGGGGGTAAAAACAACTAAAATTCATTACATAAATGTGTGGAGCTGACAGTGTTTTTAAGGAAACTGTAAGGTCTCTTCTTTTGTGGGTCCTGTGTTTTGAATAGACACATAAGATCACGTATGTACATATGACATGGAAATGGACGTGAACTGTAAATGTGCTAACGGGATGGGGGAGGAGGAGGAGGGGAAGGGCACCCGAAAGTGCATTGAATACTTCTATGAAAATGTCCTTGTGAAGCCCAGTGCCATGCACAGGGGCTCTACGGCAACAGCAAATACACTCAGAAAAGAAGACATTGGTATCATGTGTCCTCAGAGAAGGGGGGCGTTGATTCTTCTTCATCCAAATGACAATTCTACTCCTGTCATGAAAAATTCAGACATCCTGAACTGGGTGCCATTCTGTGTATCTGGCCATTACTGTTTAAAAATGCCAAAGTTATAAAAAATAAAAATGTTCACAGCTTCAAATCAGACAAGACGGAGAGGCATAAAAGCTACCTGCGATTCAGCCTCCTGGAAGGAATCTAGAACGTATTAACTAAAGAAAGTGTAAATGTGTACACACTCAGTGGTTTAGTTAGCCTTCCACCAGCGATTCTTTCGTTAGTTTGGGTAACTGGGTCATGGCTATGCGAAATGCTAACGGAAGCAGCCAAGCGAGGAACATCCTGCAATTGTGCCATCTTCATAACTCTGGAACTCTTGTCTGAGTTTTAAATTATTTCTAAAACAACAAAAAGTGTGCATTTGTGTGTGTGTGTGTGGAGAGAGGGAGAGAGAGAGAAAGAGGGAGGAGGAGGAGGAGGAAGAGGAGGAGGAGGAGGAGGAGGAGGAGGAGGAGGAGGAGGAGGAGGAGGAGGAGGAGGAGGAGGAGGAAAAGATAGCTCAAGGGTTAAGAAGTATGGCTGCTCTTCCAAAGAATCCAGATTTGATTTTCAGTACAAATGTGATGACCACGCAGTGTTGGGAATAATAAAGGCCTGGCCTTCAGTTGCTCTTCCCTGTCTAGAGCCTTCTAATTGAAGTTACTAAAAGCTGTGCTTTGCCTAGAGGATCAGAGGATGGGATTTTCACCTGTTGGCCATTAACTGCAGGGTATTTAAGCCTCCAAGGTGTTATTAAAGAGGGGCTTTTGTACCGGTGATTGGAGGTCTATGTGTTGGTCTGTCTCTGTGTGTTTCCTCAACTTCCAGCCCCTTGCCCGAAGCTCGCGAACTGGATTCGAGTGCATAGAGCACAGACTGGCGGGGGGGGGGGGGGGGGGGGGGGGAGGCGAGGGAAGGGCGGGGGGGGGGGCGGGGGGGGCCTGTGCAGCAACGCAGGGTCTGATACCCTCTTCCACCTTGTCAGGCACTAGACATGCACACAGTACATAGACAAACACACAGGGAAGACACCCATATACATAAAAAATTATAATTAAGGAAGAAAAGAGACAACTTTGTAAGAAAACTGATATTTTTTGTCTATTTGTTTGGCGAGTGACACAATAAGTCAACCAGATTCCAGACTTTGTGTTTACTTTGTTACAGAATGTGTCGAGTTTGTCGGAGGGACCACAATACACTTGTAAGAACATGAGAAAGCAAATATATAATCGGCATAATTATGAAAGTCCTGACGGCTACAGGTTCCTGGAAACTGTGTGTGGATTCCTTAGGCGCATCTGAGAGCCACAGAATCAGCAGATTGACAGGGTCACTGAATTTGGAGGATGGTCTGGGTTTCTGCTATCTTTTTGGAGAACTTTTTAGCTGAAAAAAAAAGCTTGTTTTCTGGGTGAATTTTTATTTCAGAAGAATCTTACCAAGCCCAGTTTTGTTTTGTTTTGTTTTTTGTTGTTGTTGCTTTGTTTTCCCAACTATATTGTTTTTTTTATTACTAATCAAATAATTTGATCTCTCTTTGAAAGAGTCCTGCCCTATCTCTCAGTGTGGAACTTGACCTGAAATCAAGAGTATTACTTTCCTCTGCAGTAAATACATGATAGAAACGTCTGTTATTCACACTGGAATGATCCAACGTACCAAAGTGATGATGAATTAGGATCCTATTAGATTAGGGTTCCTTCTCTGAGTCTACTTACTTGTAAAGAATGGTCTTCTTTTGTGATGTCTATGATACTGGATATGGTTAGCTTCAAAAGCACCAGGAATACACAAGGATGCTATCAAGCACAGAGTCTCATACACATGATCATGGTGAAGTGGCCATCTTCTCTTTCTTCTACCTTAAGACTCAGCTGTTCACTCTTACCTTCTAATTGATGTTCATTTATCTCTTCAACTTGGGAAAGTATTGCTACCCTAGTTGGCTTGCTATCGGTGTGATAAACACCCCAACCAAAACAGCCTGGGAGGAAAGGGTTTGTTGGCAGAGTATTCTGTCCCACCAGGTCCTACGGTCATTCAGTTCCAAAGAATCACACAGAGGTCTGCATTAATTATAAACTGATTGGCCTATTAGCTCAGACTTTTTTTTTTTAGGTTTCTTAGAATTTATTTATTTATTTATTTACGATTTCTGCCTCCTCCCAGCCACCGCCTCCCATTTCCCTCCCCCTCCCCCTATCAAGTCCCCATCCCTCGTCAGCCCGAAGAGCAATCAGGGTTCCCTGCCCTATGGGAAGTCCAAGGACCACCCACCTCCATCCAGGTCTAGTAAGGTGTAGCTCAGACTTCTTATTGGCTCTTTATTAGCCCATAATTCTTGTCTGTGTTAGCCACGTGGTTTGGTATCTTTTTCGGGAAAGCAGTCACATCTTGCTTGCTCTGTGTCTGAGTGATGACTGCAGACTGAAACTTCCCTATTCTCAGAATTCTCATTGTCCCACCTCTACTTCCTGCTTGGCTACTTGTCAATCAGCATTTATTTAAAATACAAGTGACAGGGTACAGACCATTGTCCCACAGCACTCTCCCCATTTTTTAAACAAGAACTCTAAATTGAATCTCCTTTGTTTAGCTTTTCACCTGACCATTATCCATAAGAACTTGTAACCAACATTCTAAGCAAAAGAAAACATCCATAATCCATTTTTTGGGAATGTGGGCATAGTTTTCCAGGCTACTTCCTGCTGATTGGGGGCACTGATAATCTTATGGTACAAGAGTTTATTGGGCTTACACACTCAAAGTTGCAATCTATCATTGAGAGAAGCCAGGCAGAACTGAAGCGAAGACCATAGAGGAATGCTGCCCACTGCCTTGTTTCCAATGGTTCTCTCATCTTGCTTTTATATACCACCCAGATCCACCTGTGCAGGGTTGGCACCACCCACAGTGAACTAGTCCTTCCCATATCTACCATCAGTAATGCCCCCCAAACACTCGCCTACAGGCCCAACTGATGGAGGTATTTCCTCAATCTAGCTAGGTTCCCTCTTCCTGGATAATCCTAGCTTGTGCCAAGTAGACAAAACAACAACAAAACCCAGCCCAACTGCTAAGACGTTTATATATGGTATACTGTGAGAACTGGCTTCCTGGGCACTTGGATGTTCGAACCCTTCCAGACCCAGCAGACAGCCAGTGCCCACACAGTCACTCAGTAATGAGAACTTGTTCCTGGTCCCGCTTTGCAGCTGGAGTTTGGAAGCACCTCTAAAACTTAAGTTTGTACAGTCTGTTTCCATTTTACTATAATTCCTCTTTAATTTGCATTCGACTAATCCAGAATTTTACATAATTTAAACACCACTCCTATGATTCCTATTCAATAGAAAACTGAAAATCATTTCCTTGTTGAAAATGTCTCGGGCTGTTAAGAATAAAATAACTGTCTTGCAGAACCATTTAAATATTTTGGAAATAAGGCCGAAAGGATGAGTATTCTTTAGGTTGCCTTTCTTTGTCGGGACAGACAGTCACTTACTGTAAAGGCCCATGGGGTTCTCAGCACAAGTCTACTGAGAACTGGCATTCTGTATTTATTTTCTCTTATGTGTATACATTCAATACTATATTTGTATGTTCTTTGTAAAGTAAAATTGGCTTTAGGAAATATTCTGTAAATTAAATTCTCACTAACAGTGTCTTGTGGCTGTGGTAATGGTCTTTTGTTGTTTACAAAAGACAATCATGAAGAAACCCTGCTTGAAGTCAACTAGAAGTAGCTGTCAATAATGTTGTTGACATGAACAATCCAAAGGACAGTCAGAAAGCATAGCTCCATCATCCCGACTTTGGTGACATAAAAGTCATTGCTGATGCACAGGACTTCCTGTGGAACCACCTGCTCTTGGGTCTTCAGAACTTTCACATTGGGCACACTGCACAGCTGAGATTTTACCTAAGGTCTCAGTGTAATTTGAGGACTTCAGTGATGAAAATCAAAAGACTTCAACTCTAACACAAGTTACCTCCCACACACTTTTCCACATATCTCAAATGTGTGGGGTTTAGGAGAAATTTTAGATGCAATCAATATCAGGTTCCAACGTCTCTTGGAGAATGTGCTGATCAATTAGTTATCATCCTCCGGGTATCAAGCTGATTCTGAAAATAGGGAAGATATATGCACGCCATAATTAAGTGATTTTTGTCATGCTGGTTCCTGATTTATAAGGATTCTTTCCATCTTAGTTTTATTCATACTCCTAAATGCTAAGAACAGCATTGTTTATTATCAAAGAAAACCCCATCTAAGGGGTTGGAGGTACTCTAGATAGTATGAGGGGTTGGAGTATTTTTGATATTCTGAGGGGTTGGGTTACTCTAGATATTCTGAGAGGTTGGGGTACTCTAAAATTCTGAAAAGTTGGGGGTACTCTAGATATTCTGAGGAACTGGGGTACTCTAGATATTCTGAGGGGTTGGGTTACTCTAGATATTCTGAAGGGTTGGGGGTACTCTAGATATTCTGTAAAGATAGCTGGCTCTTTTAGATGCCATTTCAGACCACATGTTAAATAATAGCATTTCGGTTCACTTGTTTAATTGTTGGTCCCACATTGAACAACTTGAGCCAATAATTGGCAATTGAAGCTGACCATTTTAAAACGGGGACAACAAGCATGAAAAATCGAAGATGAACACAATCCTGCGATTTCATGGACAATGCGAATTAAAAGCAGCCCACTGCCATTCTGCTTTAATTTATATGAATAAAATGTCTTCATCGTTTAAAGCCCCATTTGCTCGCAATGGCATTCACAATAGATTTTTCTTCATGTTTCGGACTTTTTGGAACAGCATCCACAGGGTAATAATGATTGGCTATGAAAAACACGGTTCACGGAGCCGTTTCCCTGGGGTATTTAGGGTAGCGAATGTATCACTTTAGGTGATGCAGTTCCTCTGGCACCTTTGTCTTCCGAGATCGAGTCTGAACGGTGATGGACGGCTAGAAAGAGGGGTTAGATTCAGTTCCACATCAGATTTGTTTTCCCAGATAGCTTTGGAACTACATATTCCAACGGCAGTTTTCATCAACTTAGGTTGGACCAAGAATTTTGACCACAGACCTCAGACTCTCTGCCATCCATCTGGCTCCTCCTGTCAATCAGCGCAATCAAGCTATTCCATTTGTTTTTCCAGGGGATTCGGTGGCCAGAGAGGATCAACCGGGCTGTTTGTTTCTCCACGGCCGGCCACATCCAACTCGCCTTTCTTCTCACATGCACCCTATCAAGGGTCAACAGGGCAAATGTCTGCAACGACCGTTTTCAGTGAGGAAGTCCCGTAGCTTTGCAGGTGGAAGACATGGAGGAAGACGTGCTATGCCAGGCAGTGTGACAGGGCTATATCTGCTGCACCTGGGCAAGAGCAGAATAGCTACACAAGCAAACGGGAGCTAGGCCGTAAATATTTTATGGAAATGCAGGGTTTCTGTCCCCCACACCAAGGGTTTTAGAAAGTTAATAAGAACGCTGACAGAAAAGCGAACACCCTGAGAGTGTGTCGGGAGAGATGCTGGATGTTCAGGTAGGAAGAGGCAGCTGGAGAATGTTTTCATTTTTCCCTTTACGTCGAGGAGATGTGAAGCAGTGTGACTACTAAGCTCTCTAAATCACAAGGAGGGGCATTCCTGCCCGTGGTGAGACAAGGCCATGGAGGGCCATTGCTGTCCCTGGTGAGTCAAGGCCATGGAAGGCTATTCCTGCCCGTGGTGAGTCAAGGCCATGGAGGGCCATTGCTGTCCCTGGTGAGTCAAGGCCATGGAAGGCTATTTCTGCCCGTGGTGAGTCAAGGCCATGGAAGGCTATTTCTGCCCGTGGTGAGTCAAGGCCATGGAAGGCTATTCCTGCCCGTGGTGAGTCAAGGCCATGGAGGGCCATTGCTGTCCATGGTGAGTCAAGGCCATGGAAGGCCATTGCTGTCCATGGTGAGTCAAGGCCATGGAGAGCCATTCCTGCCCGTGGAGTGTCAAGGCCATGGAAGGCTATTCCTGCCCCTGGTGAGACAAGGCCATGGAAGGCCATTGCTGTCCATGGTGAGTCAAGGCCATGGAAGGCTATTCCTGCCCCTGGTGAGTCAAGGCCATGGAAGGCCATTGCTGTCCATGGTGAGTCAAGGCCATGGAAGGCCATTGCTGTCCATGGTGAGTCAAGGCCATGGAGGGCCATTCCTGCCCGTGGTGAGTCAAGGCCATGGAAGGCCATTGCTGTCCATGGTGAGTCAAGGCCATGGAGAGCCATTCCTGCCCGTGGTGAGTCAAGGCCATGGAAGGCTATTCCTGCCCCTGGTGAGACAAGGCCATGGAAGGCCATTGCTGTCCATGGTGAGTCAAGGCCATGGAAGGCTATTCCTGCCCCTGGTGAGTCAAGGCCATGGAGGGCCATTCCTGCCCCTGGTGAGTCAAGGCCATGGAAGGCCATTGCTGTCCCTGGTGAGTCAGGGCCATGGAGGGGCATTCCTGCCCCTGGTGAGTCAAGGCCATGGAGGGGCACTCCTGCCTCTGGTGAGACAAGGCCATGGAGGTGAACATGTGACCTGTTTCTCAGCCTCCTTTCTGTGTGTTCTTCTTAGTCCTTTCTATAAACATTGCACAAGAGTGGCAACTGCCATCATCTTCACCTTAACTGACCTGTCTTGCCCTTGTGCCAAGAGTTTCCGAATCCTTCAGAGACGATAACTCTCTGTGATGCTGTGTTATGAGGTGAGCTTTAGGCACGGAGAACTTCATGTGAACACATGAAAATGGTGACCACTTTCTTCCTCACTTCTCTTGCGCCATCCTAATGGAACATGTGAAATGTTCCAGAGTCATAGAAGGAGAGGAAATAGAGATCCTGAGTGGGATGAAGAGGAGGAGTAGGTACAGCATCGTGGAAATGAACGTTGACCATGCTCAGAGGTCAGCAGCGTCAAGGCTTGGGTCTCATGCTGTTGTAATTAGGTCCATGAGACAGCTTGTGTCTGAAATGTCCCTTAAAGGTCTGTGTGAAACGCTTGGTCACTGTCGCCTGGGCACTTAGGAATGTGGTGAGGCCTTGTGGAGGGAGTCATGTGACTGGGACATGCATGGTGTAGGAGTTCCTTCTGTTTGTGTATTGCTTTCATTGGTTAATGTATAAAGAAACTGCCTTGGCATAGTTGATAGGGTGGAACTTAGTAGGCAGAGAAGACAGAACTGAATTCTGGGAGGAAGAAAGCAGAGTGAGAGAAAAGCCATTGATCCTTCGCCTGAGATGGATGCCCGTTAGAATCTCCAGTAAGCCACAGTCATGTGGCGATACACAGATTAATAGAAATGGGTTAAATCAAGATGCAAGAATTAGCCAATAAGAAACTAGAGCTAATGGGCCAAGCATGTTTTAATGAATATAGTTTCTGTGAGATTATTTCGGGTGTAAGCTAGCCAGGTGGACGGGACAAACAAACAGGCCCTTCCCCTACAACACATGCCCCCAAGGGACAGTGAGTACCAGCCTTCTTCTCTCTTTTCCTGGCTACCCTGCATAAGTACCCTTCCATGCCACTCTCTCCTCCCATAACACACATGAGTCAACAGTAGCAAAGTCAGCTGTACATACACTAGTCTCTACAGCAAGAGCCAAAATGAACCTTTTTTTCTTACAAACCGTGTGTCTCCCGTGTTCCGTCACCATGATGGGAAGCCCACTGACAGGGCTGGGTGACTGACGTTGCCTGCGTGCCTGAGTAAATTAACTACAAATTGGGTGTAGTTTGCCTGCAGTTCTCTTTGCTTATGATTGCTAATGATATCTGCCTAAATCATTTCAAAATCACTGGGAAAATATGAACCAAGTGATTCTAAAAAATTTGTCTTCAAAGGAAGGCAGTGAGACCTGAGAGAGAATTAACCGTATTTCTCAATGCTGATTATTTTTTAATGATTCACAATGAAGAAACAGAGGAACCTGCTTATCTCTCACACCAGTAAGGGACAGGACTGTTTTCCTGGCTTTTCTGGACACACAGACGCCTGGCATCCCTCGGTAAAATATCTCACTGTAACAATCCTAGCAGTCCAAGATATGTTTGTTCCAGGTATTCAATTGCTGTGATTTATGCAGTCCATTTCTGGCTAAAGTTGTCATTTTTTAATCTCAAGTAAAGAAGGGAGTTATAGTCTAAAAGTCAAACAGATGATTTCATGAGCTTCTAAAAGCAGGAAATGATGTCATGGAAAGGCGGTGGGATCTTTTGCTTTGGACTTAGCATGATGCCAAATTGAGCACGGGGGAAGAGATTCAGGAAGAAGGAAAGGGGGAATAATGCCCTGTGGGAGAAATCACAAATACTTGTGCCGTTAAATCAACTGCCAGTCAATTATAGAAAGAAAACATAACGTAGGAAGAGACAAAGAAAAACCATGAAAGCAAACAGAGAAAAGAGTACCATGAGAGGAAGTTTGTAATTAAAAACAGAATCAATGAGGACAAATCAGTACTGGCTAAGCAAATGGAAAGAAAAGAATGGAAAAATAAAGTCATTTTATAAGAAGACAATGTCAGAGGGAGGAAATAAAGCAAGATTTTCCTTAAAAGGTATTTTAAGAGCAAATGAGATCCAAGGGGATGCTTTAAACTGAATGACAGAAACAAGAAAAATAAGAAAAATAGGATTCAAAATAGAAAAAGAAAGAGGTGAGATATATGAATAAACTATAAATGATCTGGAAACAGAAGGACTCCTGCCTGCTTTGTTCAAACAATACAACCTCGAGGGTCTGTGAGTAACCAAGCAATATTTATTGTCCCTCAATAGGCTATTCTATCTCTGCTTGCATTTTCTGCTCTTCTACCTTTCTGGGTGACAGCCTCCCATGCCTCCAGTCTTTCTAAATCCTCTTTTCCCAAAAGAGAGCTTGTTTTATTCTTATTGAGCCAGCTTATGTAACAGGCACACTAATATTACATTTTGAAGACTTATTGAGAAAGATAATGCATGGTTTTTACAAGCTGGGAAAAAATAAAGTTAGGAGCATTAGAAAAATGGTGGTTGATATTCAAGATGTTCCTAAACAAATTAGTATCAGTAAACAGGACTAAAGATGACTTATAGGGCTATTGAAGAACCAAAGAAGGCCATACACTGAGAACACTGTCTGACTTCTACTGCACACACAATAAATGTTAGCTGTCAAATAAATCACCAAAATCAAATGGGACTCAAAGTAACTGAAGTATGAAACCAAATAGCTTTGACAAATCTCCACATAAGCTATTTTCCAAATTGGGTAATGGTATAGCGAGAGTATCCTGATGAGATGCTTAAGCCTAAGAAATAAGAAATGAAACTCTTCTCTGAAAGAAACCGGTTAATAATAGAGGTTTGTAAGGACTTTGTATAGTAGTAAGGTGTAGAAGAAATGCAATAGACTATTTATAATGGTTCACAATACTAAGTCATATGACATAAGTAAGCTGAAACAGATTTCTGAAAGACCTTATTCACCAGCAAGAGGAAGCAAATAACTTATTAATGATGGATGGGTACAAGGTAGTGTACATTACTATTAAAAGAATACCAAGTCAGAGAAATGGGACTCTAGCTAACCATAATGGTAAATGCTTAAAATCTTTTAAATAACAAGTAAGGAATTTAGGTATTGTGGATTATGACTATAATTCCATCAATTCGAGGGTTGAAACAGGACAATTGTGAGTTTCAAGTCAACTTGAGCTATGTAGTGATGTCTGCTCATGGAAGAAATGAAGAAAGAAGCAAGGGATAGACAAAGGGAGGAAACAGACAATTCTGAACACACTCATGAGTGCAGACAAACTCAGGGAGAAAGTGCATCACAACTTACACTTAGAAGAAATGTCACAAGGTTTTTCTTTTATAAATTCCTTTTTTTAACCTGAAAATGAATACTAGTTTTTCCTAGATGATAGTTTAACTTGATCTAGAGAATCCACACTCTTACTGTCTTAAAGAATAAGAGTCCAACTTACGTAACACATGCCTAGAACCCGTTCAGTTTCTCTAGAACAGTGGTTCCCAAGCTGTGAGTTGAGGGATCTTTTCACAGGGGCTGCCTTAGACCATTGGAAAGCACAGATATTTATAGCACAACTTCAGTAGCAAAATTACAATTATAAAGTATGAATGAAAACAATTTTATGGTTGTGGGTCACCACAACACAAGGACCTGTATTAAAGGGTTGCAACATTAGGAAGGTTGAGAACCTCTGATTTAGAAGTATTTGTGGTAGACAAGGGACCTGATTAGCCATACCCCTGCTTGCTGATGTATATCTGCTGGAACATGCACAGTTACACAATGATGGACTCACCAATCCCAACCGAGCTCAAAGGGAGAAATGATCTTGATCTTTATTGTGTTCGATGTTAAGGCAGTGGTGTCTTCCTGCATCTGCAGCTGGAGTTTGCTGGAGCCACTAGACTATCTCTTCTGTCAGACTAAGAGGGTGAGAAAGTCTAAGCCTTAGGACCCATTTCCCATTCTGGTCTTCTATGTCCTGATCTTAGTGAGTTGCTACTTACCTAGAGTATGGAATGTTTGAATGTACATCTATAAATTTATTAGTCCATTTAATAGATGTAATGTTTTTTATTTTACTTAATTATTTAAGGGGTAATAATTTGTTATACTATTCAGTGAGTAAAAAATGCGCCAACAACATGCAATTGTGCAAAGGAAATTAAAGTACTGCAGTAACTGAATTTTAAGAAAATAATCCAAATTTATAGTCAAATTTATAGGAAGATGGGAGCTGAAAAGTCAAGAGGAAATTAATGTCACACAAATCTGTAAAGGAGAATTCCAACACATAAATTCTAATCAAATATATGTCTGAGTCCTTAGCTACAAACCATGGCTTAGATGTCAAATATCCCAGCAAAGAATTAGATAAGTATAATACAGTGCAAAATAACAGGAAGTACAGAATTATTGTATGAGTCAGTGTCCCTCAAAACTGCAATTACAAACCACAAATATCTAGATTTTGTTTCAAACAAAACAAACTTGCAGAACCCAACTATATGCTGTGTACAAGAAACTCATTTTAAATATAAAGGCACAAAAAAGGAAGAGTTTAAAAGTAATAGGAAGGGTGATAGATACAGGATATCTGAAATATCATAAGGAATCATACTATTGATTATATAGTTAAAATACACACAAGTTGGTGTATAAATATAAAAATAGAGAGTAAATGAAGTTTTCCCATCTGTGCTGAAAATGTTCCTTCCCAGAGCCAAAAACCATCTAGCAAAAATGGCAACATCAGACATGGGAAGCTCTTTTTCTTTGGTCAGGGTTGTCAATGAGGCTTCTAAAATATTACAGGTTATTGCTATTGGAATTTATTTTAAAAACCTAAAACAAATGGTGTTAATAATTTCAAAATTTTAAATAATCAATAGTACACTAGTATAATCTTACACCAGAAGTAATTACCAAGATTACATCTGACAATTATTCAAATAACCTATGGGTCAGAGTCAGTCAAAAGGAAAAAATTATAAAATAACTGTAATACGATAAATGAAAGGAAGACACAAAATGTATAAGATGTAGTATCAAGAATGAAAGATGTAATAATGAGTATTCTATTAGTAAAAGAAAGATCGTAGGGCAGCCTGGTGTACAAGAGCTAGTTCCAAGACAGGCTCCAAAGCTACAGAGAAACTTTGTCTGGCCTGGGTCTGAAAAAGCATGGGATAAAACTGGACTTGCTGAACATAGCGGACAATGAGGACTACTGAGAACTCAAGAACAATGGCAATGGGTTTTTGATCCTACTGCACGTACTGGCTTTGTGGGAGCCTAGGCAGTTTGGATGCTCACCTTACTAGACCTGGATGGAGGTGGGTGGTCCTTGGACTTCACACAGGTCAGGGAACCCTGATTGCTCTTCGAGCTGATGAGGGAAGGGGACTTGATTGGGGGAGGGGGAGGGAAATTGGAGGCCGTGGCGGGGAGGAGGCAGAAATCATTAATAAATAAATAAATTTTAAAAAAAGTAAAATAAAAAAATATTAAAATGCCCTGTGTTTATCGTTACAGGCAAGGAGGCTTGGGATAAACGCCCTCCCTGTTTGTTTATTTTGTGTGTGCAGGAATATGTGTGCACTGCCATGCTGTGCAGTGCAGGTCAGAGGACAACTTGAAGGACATGGTTTTCTCACGTGTTACAGTCACCCACTTCACCTATGTCCCTGAGGAGAGGGGTGCCCTGACTCAGGAGAGAGGGAGATGGGCAAGGGAATTGAAGGGACTTCACTGGTTTCTGTCCTCATTATAGGAACATACAGTCTTTGGTAAGGACAGGGAGGAGCAAGAGGGCCTGCTTTGGTTTAAAAGGTCAGTTAAGCTGTCTCAGTATTTCTTCTTTACGGGCTGCGGGGATCTGAAAAGATGTCTCCCTAGGATTATTCTTGAGAATTAATGTATTGATGAAAATCACTGCCACACCTCAGCTCTTCCGTGAATTAAGTCCTGCAAAGAAAATCAAGGCATGAGTTTTTGGTGTCGAGTAGCTCTTTTAAAAAATTCTTTAGAAGATAAACAAAGAAAGAAAGAAAGAAAGAAAGAAAGAAGGAAGGAAGGAAGGAAGGAAGGAAGGAAGGAAGGAAAGAAAGAACGTGACAAAAATAAAAGAGAAATATCCTAAGTCATTGGAGGTAGGAAAACTAAACCTCAGATATATAAAAGGAAAGGATACATAAAATCAGAAAGCATGGATATGCAAAAATCAGATAAAATTATAAAAATTAATAAAACAGAAGTATAAAACCCTTTAGGTAAACTATTTCTAATCAATGTATCATTCACTTCAGAGAATATTTGTCAATTTCTGGAGACATTTTTATAGATACAAATTGACTATAGACTAAGGATGATATTAAATATACTACAATGCAGAGAACATAATCCAAAACAAAGAATTATTTCATTAAAAAATCTCAACAGTACTGAGTTTCTAGCCACACTAGAGAGGAGGATAACCACATATACTACAGACACTAAAGAAGATAGTAATAAAATGTTATCAACACATTTAAGCCCAAAACTTTGCCAAATTAAATAAGTTTTTTTGAAAGAGATGAACTGATGAAGCATTCTCAATAAATCAAAATGTTTTTCAATATATACTTAAAGCATCATATAATTAAAGGAATTAAATCCATTGTTTTCAAGTCTTCTGTAAAGAAAGCTATAGGCCCACATTGTTAAATAGGTAAATGTTATAAGGTACTCAAGGCAAAGACAATAGCAGAGGCGCAACAGCCTACCAAGACTCAGACAAAGAAGGGGCAATCGTATTCCTCAGTTTGACTGCAGATTGCGTTCTTGCCACCAAACCTCAGACTGCAATGATCTCTCGTTATGACTTGTAATATAATATTCAATATGCAGAATATTTGTTCTAAGACCCTTTAAAGGGGGTCACGACTTATAGATTGAGAAACGCTGGACCAACACCAGATGTTGAAGATGCTGTCCCTTTTCAGTGTGTATTTAATGGCTTCTTCATAAAAATTCAGGTGTGAATTAATGTCTGGGTCTTCATCTTGATTACACTGATCAACATGTCAGTTTTGATGAACTGGCATTTTTCCAGTGATGTTATTTAGCCTTTGAAATGAAATAAAATTTCATTTATGAAGACATAGGTAGACTTGAAAGACATATGTTAAATGAATTGAGCAAGGTACAGAAAGGCATGTGGCATGTGACATGTTACATGGCTACATGGAATTTTAAAAAGTTAAACACATACATGAATGCAGAGACTACAGTGGTGATTACCAGGGCTAGCTGGGGTTTGAGGGTGTGTGGGTCTTCAGGGAGATGTTGGTAAACAAATAGGAAACTTCAGTTAATCAGGAGCAATAAGTTCAAGAGACTTATTGTACACCACCCTGGCAGCTATAGCTAATAGCAGTGTAGCCCATTAAACATTGATAAGAGTAGATTTTAAGAATTCCCACCATTTCTTTATAGAACAGACTACTATTTCCTAATTTCAAAACCATTACCAAGGATGATGATACCAACATGCAGACATAAGTGTGTGGGATAAAGCACACACTGCTCAGCTTGATCTGGACTTTCATGTGTACACAGATTCAAAGTACGCACACAACAAATACGTACCACGTCACCTGTCAATTAAAATAATTAAATATAAACATCTCTCTAAAAGATATTTAGCATATATAATAATATATAGTAAAATAAAAGCATAACCCCACACTTCCATCATGTTTTAAACTATCCCAGCCTCTGTGTTACTGTCTCCTTTAAGTGGTAGCTTGTTGTCAGATTCAGGCAGTCCTTCCATTAGAGTACAGCTGTGCCCCAGGGAACCTTTGTATTAATCTACCCCCCAAAAGGGAAGTGTGAAGTGTAGTAGAAGGTTGCTTGTTTGTTTCCTGGCAGCTGAGCAGCTCAGACCCAAAATAATAAAACAGAAATTATGTTATTTAAAACACTGCTTGGCCAATGACTCTAGCTTCTTATCGGCTAGGTCTTACATCCTAAACTAACCCATCTCCATTAATCTGTGTATTGCCATGAGGCTGTTGCTTACCAGGTAAAATTGCAGCATCTGTCTCAAGCGGGGCTACATGGCTTCTCCTTGCTCCGCTTTCTTTCTCTCAGCATTCAGTATAGTTTTCCCTGCCTAGCTCTGCTCTACCCTATCACAGGTCCAAAAGAGCTTCTTTATTAACCAGTGGTATTCACTGCATACAGAGGGGACTCTCACACCAGTGAAGGATCCAGTATTTCATGCCGTGGTACTGACACGGACCCAGACTTGCAGCGGCTGGTCTACAACATTGATGTATCTGTGATCCTTAGGCTTTTGGTCACTTGAGGGTCAATTCTTCCCACAGCCATTTGCCAATGCATGTATGTTGATTTTGGAATGGGTAGTACAACAGTCACGATGTCTATTGGAAATTACCCTTCACAGCTTTGCTGGATGCCATGAAAGGTGTATGTCTAGGGTAACAGCTACAGTGCTAAGGACAGAGAGGAGAAAAACATCACTCCAGGCTCTCACACAAACAACCAGACACTACCTGAGTTCTGCTGAAGCTACCAACTTGCTTTGCCACACATTCTCCTGGTGTCTAAGAAATGCCTTAGTTTGGAATGACAGTTATAGAACCATTTATTAATGGGTGAGTTGAAGGGTAAGCAGGCCAGTGTTGATGTTGCCCTTGTTGTGTTTTGGACTGAGTATCAGACCCTTTAAAAGGAGCCATGGACATGTGTGTGGTTGATAAAGGGGATTTGGCAAACCCCTCAGAATGTGCTGATTCACGTGTCTTTTTTCCCTTTCTCATTTCTTCAGAGACCAGCACGAATGAAATCATCTGCTTTTGACGTACTTGGTTCCACAATGGAACTGGGAACTATTCTAAGAATCTTTTTCCTTGAATACAAATCTCTTGCTGTTGATTTGTGGTTTATTTCTCTGCAAGGATTGTCAGGGACCCCCCAGCTGGTTTCCACATGAGATTCAGAACTGCCTGGGATTCAGAACCACATGGGATTCCATCTCTGACTTGGTCCTGGGAAGCCGGCAAAGGAATTGCTGTCATGTGTCACTTCATGTTGGGGCCATGTTCTGAGAAATATACCATTCAGTGATCCTGTCATTGTGGGGACATTATAGGATACAATTCTACAAACATAAATGGTCTAAGTTGATCACACCATGTGGCTGCTGCTGATGTAACGGACATACAATTTACTACACATTTTTAGGGCATTTACTGACTTTTAGAAGGAACCACAAACATATGTGTAGTTGATATGAAGGACTTGGTATATACTTCAGAAATCTACCAATTCCTGAGGTTTTGTTTCCTTTCCCTTTAAAGATCAGTACATGCACACGCATGCTCATATGCACATACAACACACACACATGCACACACACAAATTCTAAAATAATTAAAAGTGCAGTATAAATAATACATGAGTTAATAATGTAGTCCTTTACTACCATTATCAAGTAGGTACTATATATAATTAATGAGCTTCTATATGACCTTATATGAATGGCCAAGTAGTAGATTGTTCACATCAGCCCTTCCACAAAGATCAGAGTAGTGACTTGATACAGTGCTAGTATGATTACCTCACCACTAGGCTATAGGGTTCTTTCAGCTATATTACTGACTTAAGGAAACTTCCACTTATGGAGACCATTATTAACCAGAACATCATAACATGGTGCCTGCTTGTTATTGGCAGTGGGTCTAGGAGCAGAAGGACTCCAGCCAAGACCTGCCCAGTAGCTCATCTTTCTACTCTCATTACTTACCCTGAGTCCTGTGTTCAGTGTCTATGTCTTATCTCGACAAACAGCAAAGAGCAAAGGTGAAGAAAGTGAAGAGACGCAGGCATTCACCATGCATTGTGAGCAATGACACCATTCATCAGACATCGAGAGACACCCAGTAAGATACACCCATACCTTCACCCAGTAAGATACACCTTCAGTCCCAGCACTTGGGAGGCAGAGGCAGGCAGATCTTCGTGAATCGGAGACCAGCCTTGTCTACAAAGTAATTTCCCGGACAGCCAAGGCTGTTACACAGAGAAATCCTGTTTACACCTTGTTAGTAAGCAATTTGTTCATTGTTTCCTCCTGAGTCTCTGAACTCAACCAATCAATCGGCAGAGAAACCACTTGTCACAACTTTTGTTCATCATATCCATAATTATTCAACTAATCTTTCTTTAATTTTGTTAACCCCTATGAAACATCCAAACTTTTTTTTCCTGGATGCTCTGTCCTGTGGTCATAGCTAGATCAATTCCTATGTTTGTTTTCCTCTCACTTATTCCTCCCTGTGTCCTCCAGAGACAAAGGGACTTTGTAAAATTAGTGCACAGGAAGCTCACACCCTACCAGTCAATCTTCTGTGTCAGTGGCAGGCTCAGGGGAGAGTAACCGTGCCCACCTTGGACAACCCTAACAGGGCCTTGTTGAGTCTTCTCCATGAAGCCAAGGCAGAGAGGTATTTTGGTTGAGTTCTGCTAGAGTATTGAAGTCCTGGAGTAGTCCAGGGACTTAGAACTCAACATTGATGCTAGTTATATGAAGTACAATGTCTAAATCTTTGTAAAAGCCTTTCCCTGGGTCTAGCCACCCTTCTCAGATGGATGTCTGTGTGAAGGGCTCAGCAATCAAAGGACTGGCTAGACCAGTCCGTCCAGGGAATGGACAGAGGAAAGAATGAGAAGGGTTCAGAGAAAGATCTGGGAAGATGCTCGCACACACCATCCCACTCCCGTTCATCCCTGGATGTCACTGTCACCACCTAACCTGTTCCTCCAGGAAGTCACACATTTTACCTTTCCTATCAGGCTCTATTGGGTCTAAAGGGAGGCACCATAATGCACTTATCAATCCTTTTTAGGATAATACAAAAATAACCGAGATGCAGAAGTGCTGTGTAGGCAGCTGAGCTCCATAAACGCATCCAGAGAATTGGCACACGAACGCTCTCTTACCCTCTTGCTTGCAAAGTTTTGGAAGCTGATTTGTGGGCAAATGCACTCTTCGACATCTTCCATCTGGGAACAATATATCAAATGACTTACAACATCTTAATTGTGTAACCCAAGTCTACTGTGATGAATATTTTCTTTAAAGGGTGACAGATTAAAAGAAATAGAAATGATAGTCCTCCTTTAACAATGAGATTGTCTCCAAGAAAGTCAGAAAAAGCTCCAACCCCAATTATTGTCACTGAATTGTGTTTGTTAAGCAGTCTGTGCTGTACTCTCAAGAAATAGATTAAATAGGCAGATGAACATATACAAACATCTCAAAAGCCAGAACAGGCCCTTGGTTGAAATGCCCAGTGTATATGTAGTTCATGAGGGTCTTTTGATGACCCTAAGGCTGCAGATGGAAAACTTTGGTTTTAACACACAATTCTCTGCTTTTAATGCTGTCACTGTTTTTACTGGCACTGTGAATTGAATCCAGGGTCCTATGCATGTTATTCAAATGACCCACATCTAAGCTAATCTCCAGTACCCTTGCTTGTTCATACATCCTGGGTCCTAGCTCATGATCAGACCTCTGACAGTCACTACTCACAGCTTCATGTCCTTTTCACAGAGACACAGGAGTGAAATAGCTTTGGCCCAGGACCTCACTGAGAGGGATGTCATAGTAAGACAACAGCATAATTGTTCAAGCTCCTAGAAAGTAGCTTCAGTTGTCAGAACACTGTAAGACTGCGGTGGACACATAGAGACCTCATGCTTAGCAAAGAATTTAGGAGTATATCTGGGCACCAAGAAACCTGGGTATAAGATGAGGTGTATCTTGGGAGAAGCCAGATGGGGGCCCAGTCACAGAAAATGGATACAAGCCACAGAAACACGGATGCTGCCAGACTCCTAGGCTAGAGAGAAGAAGGGCCTGGGATTTGAACGATCTCTGTATTTACTTGTCTAAAGCTGATCCAAGGAGCTTAGGCATTCCCAAAGCATCCGTAGGCCCACAGTTGGAGGTTTATAAAGGCAACTTTCAACTTCCAATTACTCCCGGATTACACATATTACTTAATTAAACAGTGTAGAGAATTTTACAGTAACCCAACTGTAAAAATAATCAATTGTTGGTATTACAGCATTGTCTATTGTACCCATCCTATGCATTTCGCCTCCACACAAATCAAAACATTGCTCTTGGGCACTTTGTTCCACTTTTCCAATGGGGTTGGAGATTTGGAAGAAATGACCCAGACAAAAAAGGTCAGAGAGGCTGGACTCCGTCATATAATATATAGATTTCATTACAAGCACAAAAGTGGATTTCAAGGACAAATAAAAAGGATTCCCACATTACACGGTATAGGGCGTTTAATAAAGAGTTTTTCTACAGATAGTAATATCATAACATGTCAGCCTTGGGAAGAGTCATAGAAATTGCTGCATTACCAACCACCAGCTGTAATATGAGGAGCCAATAGGCAGGTGGAGAAACTGGATGAAGGCCGAGTAGTGGGAAGAAGGGTACAGGGTCTGAGCTTCCTGATGCTCATTGCAACCAAAGCATTTTCTGGGGGCTCCCTAGGTGGAAAGAAGTGGGGAGAGGAAAAGAGCAAGCACTAAGAGAAAGGGGAGGGAGCTGGGGTGCATAGGTGCTGACTTCATTCTAAGGTTCACCAAATAGAACTAATTTTGTGCACGAGATAAAGAGTGGGGAAAACTATACTTCATAATTTCCTAACAAAATGATTTCACAAATCCAGTTCCTGTCCTTGAATCCCTTGCTGCTGCTAGTAACTTTACCTAGGTCAGCCTCCAAGGCATTCTGTTGAGTCTCTGGAGAAGAGAGAGGTTCGACAGTGATGTTTTTGTGGTAGATAATCTGAGAGAACAAAACTGAGGAAAATAAAATAACTTGAAAACCATATTCCCAAATTCTGTTACTTATATATAATATATAATAGTCAAGAATGGCTATTTCTGAGCATTTTGAACAGTACAGCAAAGTGCTTGTGAGGCTCAAATCATGGCAAAATTAGCTTTAAAAATTGTAAGTATACATAATAATGAACTTTATTATGGCATATTCATATATTTAAAACATATTTTGCCAGCATTTACCAACTGCATATGGATGAAATCTATTTCAAATAATGGTTATTTTCTGTAATAGTCCTCAAAGCCCATGAATGTCTCCCTCTGTCTCTGCGTGTGATACCTTGTGCTGGGAACTGACTGAGGCCAGAGTGGGGCAGTCTCAACCTAAAGGAAAGGGGAGCAATGTGCTGTGTTAGCTTCCTCTAAGCAGGCTTTGTCTGGAGTGCTTGTATTCAACTAGCTGTGGGGAGATTCCATTGACAGGCTCTTAGGTCTAACACTCTCACAGAGACCCTTTGGGCAGGAGGGCACTTGACATTAATAGACATCAAACTTCCTTAGACCCCACAAAAATCACCTGCTTCTAAAGTGACCTGAGTCCTTTGAAGGAAAAAAATCAGGCATGTAAGTTGCCTCATTTATACAGCTTTCCAGCTGCCTGTACTTCTGAACTCAAGGTCAAATGTCTGTTTAAAGAGGACAAGACTATGAATGTGTTCTGAGCATTGTGTGTGGATGATTAACTGACAAAGCAGGCATTATTAATGTCACAATCTCACTACAAAGGGACTCAGGACTCTGGATAGGTCAGAAATGAATCCAGAATTATGGTTCCCACATAAGTCTGGGTCAAGTGTTGTGCTCTTTGGTTATGATGCATTTCATCTGAACAAAAAAAATGTCTGTATGTTGGTATCATCGTCCTTGGTGATGGTTTTTAAATTCTAAAACAGTAGTCTGCTCTGTGAAGAAATGCAAGCTCTTAAATGAAATGTACAGCTTCTATTAGGCGGTTGTGATTCAAATTCATATTCTTGTTTGCATACCAAGCATTTTTCCAATTGAGTCTTGTCTCCTACCTTGGATATAAAATACGTTTGCCTCTTAGAAAGTTCAAAGTGGGGAGAACTAGTCCTGAATGATCACCTTCTAGATTTTCAACTGTCTTAATAGGGTCGCTATTGCTGTGATGAAACATCATGACCCGATGCAATATTGGGAGGAAAGGGTTTTTTTTGGCTTGGACTTCCAATAGTTGTTCATCAATAAAGGAAGTTAGGAAAGAAACTCAAATAGGGCAAGAAGCTGGAGGCAGAAGCTGGTGCAGAAGTCATGGAAGAGTACTGCTTACTGGCTTGCTCTCCATGGCTTTGTCAGTCTGCTTTCTTAAAGCCCCCAGGACTACCAGCCCAGGAGAGGAACCACTCACAATGCCCAGGCCCTTCACCATCAGTCAATAATTAAGAAAATGCTCTAAGACTTTTCTACAGCCTGGTCTTTCGGAGGCATTTTCTCAATCGAGATTCCCTCCTCCCAGGTGACTATAGCATGTGTCAAATTGACGTAAAACTAGCCAGCACAATAACCAAACAAATTAATAACTAGTCTTTGAATCTAGCCATGAAGCAGAACCTCATTTAGTTGATAAAAACCAAACTCCTGGGCTCATCTTCAAAGTTGTGAAGTTGGAAGTAATTAAAGCTTGCGTATTTCTCCTTTTAAGCAACACAACATGAGCAGGGTGCATATGGAAAAAGAAAGCTCAGTTGGTGAGCAGTAAGCTCTTTCTATGGGGTGTGGATTGTCTCATAAAGTGATGTATATTTTGTAAAAAGGACTCTTGGATCTGCCACAAGAGCAACTCAATTTGATGTAGAATTACACAGCACCTAGAATTTAAGGGTGAGTAGGGTAGTTTACAACAGAAGATGTTTTACAGACTTCTGAACATGAACTGAAATCTTAGGAACGAGTTTCAACCATGGGGTTGAAACCAGGGGTTTGGAATTCTCCAGAGAGACTGCTAGGATATTCAGAGAGATACATAAAAAGGATTTGCTGGAGAAAACGGATCACCTGTATGTGGAGGCCAAGCAGCTCCAAGGTAAGCTCAGTGGACACGAGGGGAACAGGAAAGCTGGTAGTGTGGTTCAGTACATCTATGGGCGCAGCAACAGAAGACTGGGGCTGAATCTCAGGTGGAGGATGAACATTCAAAAGTCTAAAGAGAAAAGCTGCTGCTTCTATGGATCCTACAGATCCCAGAGCCTAGAGATCCTAGGACAGGAAGAGGGTACCTATTGGCTCCAACAACCTTTCTGTTGAATCAGCCTATGCCTGGTGGGTGATGCCTGGGCACAGTGTACTCAGGCTGCTACACTTCAGGGAGCTTAACGACCTGAAACAAAGCCCAAACCACCTTGATCTCCCGTTCAGATGTAGGCTTAATGCCCTCTGAAGCATCAAGAATAAAGAAGTCTTTATGAGCCATCTGAGAATTCCTTAACGAAGTCAGGTCGACATGCAAATTGCCACGTAAAAAAATCTATCTGTCTCACATTCTGCTGGTTCAAGTGGATTTCGTGTTTATGAACTTGGGAAAACAATGCCAGAGGCTAGATCATTAAAGTACCCTAAAGTGGGAATTGGTGTTGTTTTCCATTAAGCTTTGTGCAAGGAGTATGTTGGGGTCTCCTGTGTATTTGGCTGAAGAAATAACCAGATTCTGTGACCTATACCATTGGTTCTCGTCTCCTGTCAGGAAAGATTTATTGATTTTATTTTACGAATGGGAGGGCTTTCCTGCATGTGTGTGTGCTCATGTCACGCCCGCTGAGGCCAGAATTTAGATCCCCTAGAACGGGAGCTACAGATGATTTTAACCTGCAAGATGGGTTCTATGAATTGCTATCAACCCCCAGGTCTGCCAACAGCGTCACCACTATTCATAGCTATATGTAAGAGCATTTAGTGTGTTCATAGGCAAATCTAATGATAGAGATGGAATTTGTTGGTCCTGGAAGCCCAAAGGTACTGCATGGCCTAGCTGGCAGGTAGAGTGAGCTATCTCTGCATACAGGATGACATGTTGTCCTGTGGAAATAATACGGATGATGGGACTCTTCCTTGGGCACTGCCACCTACTCGTCAGAGCATGATTGCACCTGTGGAATCTTTGGGGGCACACTGGGAACCCACTGCTTGCCAAACAAACAGTGATCACTGCCTGGTACTTGTTTTACCAAGAAACAATGGGTTTGCTGGCCATAGGGAGCGTCATCATTTTCCTGGTCACGCACATCTCCATCAAGAGAGCCATGTGCTCTGAGGAAACAGTGCCTTTCTGGCCTTGAGGGAAGGGACAGAGAGGAACAGGAATAGGATACTATTCCTGGGTTTGCCTTTTACAGCTTCCGGGAACATCACCTTGTACTTTCAAACAGCTTCCAGTAGACACAGCACTGCCATCTACCCCTTGTACACTTGCATGTTCATTACCTCTGAGATACAAAGTCAGCCTGACTGTGCCGAGATGTCAATCTACAGATAGAAAGATATGTCAAGGAACTAGACACCTAAACTATTACAGTTACAAATCCAGATGAGGCAGCCTTTCGCCAGTGGGATGAATCCTCCATTCCTGTTAGACATGGCCACAAGAGGCCTATGCGAGGAAGGTTCTTTTTTTTTCCTTTTTTTTTTATTTTATTGAGAAAAAGAAAAAAAAGTTTCAGCCTCCTCCCAGCCTCCCATTTCCCTCCCCCACCTCCCACCCTTCTTCCTCATCCCCCACTCCTCTCCCCCTCCCTCTCCAGTCCAAAGAGCAGTCAGGGTTCCCTGCCCTGTGGAAAGTCCAAGGTCCTCCCCCCTCCGTCCATGTCTAGGAAGGTGAACATCCAAACTGGTTAGGCTCCCACAAAGCCATAACATGAAGTAAGATCAAAACCCCGTGCCTTTGTCCTTGGCGTCTCATCAGCCCTCATTGTTCGCCATGTTCAGAGACTCTGGTTTTATCCCATGCTTTTTCAGTCATAGTCCAGCTGGCCTTGGTGAGCTCCCAATAGATCAGTCCCTCTGTCTCCGTGGGTGGGTGCACCCCTCGTGGTCCTGACTTCCTTGCTCATCTTCTCCCTCCTTTTGCTCCTCATTGGGACCTTGGGAGCTCAGTCCAGTGCTCCAGTGTGGGCCTCTGTCTCTATCTCCATCCATCACCAGATGAAGGTTCTCACTCAGGATAGTGTTTTCTATTTCCATTCATTTGCATGCAAAATTCGAGTTCTTAATCAGGAAACCCTTTATCCTAGGTAGGAAGTGTGAGTGTAAGCTTGGAGGTAGCCAAGCTTTGTAAGGATCCTCTTCTGGGTCATCCACAGCCACAAAGCTTTAAGTGCAACGAGACTCCACCTCTCTGAGGGCAGCATTTTGCCACTTTCGGCTTATTTGTCAATGAGCAAATGTCTGTAAAATGTGACCGATTACCCTCACATTTGAAGGCCCAGTGGTCCTCTGTTTCCAAAGGTCAGAACCTTTGCAATTCGTCGACTCTTCCCAGGCATTGCCAATGCTACATATATTCTACATGTGGACCTAGTTAGAAAGATTTATGTATCATGGTTTTGCATGGTTTGAACCCTTTACCTGTGATATTGTGTGGTATATGATACACTCTACATGACTTTAAAAATATTTATGTTGGCTCATTTAATTTAAATAAAGTACTGCATTATGATGACACCATACAATTTTGTTTTTTGTTTGGTTTGGTTTTTGAAACAAGGTTTCTCTGAATAACAGTTCTGGGTGTCCCGGAACTCACTCTGTAGACCAGGCTGACCTCGAACTCACAGAGATCTGCCTGCCTCTGCCTCCCGAGTGCTGGGATTACAGGCGAGCGCCACCACTGCCTGCCACCATACAATTTATGTCCTTACCCTTTTTGAAGAATAGCTTTATGAAATCCAGGTTTTAGTTTTGATACCATAATGTAATAAGTCACCTATATGCATCCTGAGGACTTTTCTGGAGCAAATACCTAGAAATGGAGTAAGTCAGTGTGTTGGAGACGGCAGCTGGTGTGGTCCATATAAGCCGATGTCTTTATCCTGGAGCAGAAAAAGTCTAAACTTCCATCGTGCACACTCCTGTGAGTTTTCTTGCTCATCTCTGAGTTGATAGCTTCACAGACATGAAATATGTACTCTGTAATGGAATTGGCCACTGTAGGATAAGATGTCTGTGTGTGAGCCACGTATGTACGTCAGTGACAGAGCCCCTGCCTGTCATGATCGGGGCTCTGGGTTCTGTCCTCAGCACTGAAGAAGCAGGAAGTCAGCATCGCTGCAGATACACAGAGATCACTGCCTTTTCAAACTCACCGTGACATTTTCATTTTGTTTTATTTTCACATGAACTTTTTTACCTCTTGTTGAATGTTTCTGCTGTAGACTTTGAGGCAATGCACTAAGCGACCTCCAGAGCAGTTTTGCCTGCAGCATCAGCACTTCTGAGATTTGAAGATAACGTTCTTTATACGCAAAAGGAGTAAAGAATCAGAAACATTTTGTTTATATTTCAGTAGAATTAGCCTTGAGTTATAAATTAAAGCAGACTCTGAAGCAAGGAAAAGTATCAGCCCATTATCAATGTCTTATTTACCATTTGATGAGTAAGCTCTGCATATATTAAAACATGCCTGTCTGTGCAAGCATGTGTGTGATGTAGTGCATATGCATGTATGTGTGTGCAAGCATGTGTGATATAGTGCATATGCATGTATGTGTGTGCAAGCGTGTGTGATGTAGTGCATATGCATGTATGTGTGTGCAAGCGTGTGTGATGTAGTGCATATGCATGTATGTGTGTGCAAGCGTGTGTGATGTAGTGCATATGCATGTATGTGTATGCAAGCATGTGTGATGTAGTGCATATGCATGTATGTGTGTGCAAGCATGTGTGATGTAGTGCATATGCATGTATGTGTGTGCAAGCGTGTGTGATGTAGTGCATATGCATGTATGTGTGTGCAAGCGTGTGTGTGATGTAGTGCATATGCATGTATGTCTGTGCAAGCATGTGTGATGTAGTGCATATGTATGTATGTGTGTGCAAGCGTGTGTGATGTAGTGCATATGCATGTATGTGTGTGCAAGCGTGTGTGTGATGTAGTGCATATGCATGTATGTGTGTGCAAGCATGTGTGATGTAGTGCATATGCATGTATGTCTGTGAAAGCGTGTGTGTGATGTAGTGCATATGCATGTATGTGTGTGCAAGCGTGTGTGATGTAGTGCATATGCATGTATGTGTGTGCAAGCGTGTGTGATGTAGTGCATATGCATGTATGTGTGTGCAAGCGTGTGTGATGTAGTGCTTATGCATGTATGTGCACATGCGCTCTCTCGTGCACTCGTGTGTAAAGGCAAGAGGACATCAATATCCTGTTTCAGAACTCTTCCCTGGGAGACACAGTCTCCTACATTATCTGTGTTGTAACATATGAGTACTTAACTCTTTCCTTTGGAATAATATTTGTTTTATATTAATAAAATATAAATAATATAATGCATTTGACTCAACTAGTTTTCTGCTAATTGCTATCTTTTCTACTCTTGGCTATTGTGAAGTGTCTTGCTCCAAGGGAAGCTTTGGGAGAAGCTAACTTCTCTTAAATATGTCTAAAGTATAATTTCTGAAAAACAGGTTAACACTATTTAACTTTTCAAGAAACTCCTAGACAGAACCTCCTATCCATCTATCCAGAACCTCCTCACATTCTGCAAGCACTATTTGAGAACTCCAGGTGTTCACACCATCCCAACACTTGTTATTGCGTGCCTCTCTCGTGAAGTCTTGGGTGCAAGGTGGCGGTGTGCCTTATGTTTACAATTTTCTCTTAATCTTTAAAAACCAGCCTCCAACTGTCTCCTAATGTCCTCCACTCTAGCAAGGAACTCCAAACAATCCATACGGAACAATGACAACGTATGGATCCTCTGTGTGCCTATTTCTGCTAGGGTTTTCTTTTAGCTTTAGTGTTGTGATCTTTCGCTCCAAACACCTAGCAATATTGGATCTAAGTTTATATCATGTTTAGAATAATCAATGTTTTGAATGAATTTTCATTTAGGCAGCAAGATGTGGAACATATCACCATATTTAAATATGTCTTCCAGGCTTTGGGGCAGTGGTGCACGCCTGTAATTTAGGCACTGGAAGACAGAAGTAGTAGGATCCTGAGTGCAAGGCTACTTTAGGGCTGAGTTCCTGGTCAGTCTGGGCCATAGAGTTATACTGTGCCTGAGGAAAATTAAAATCTATGCAGATAGATAGAACTCCCTCCCCCGCCTCTCTCTCTCTCTCTCTCACATACACACAAACACACACATTTACTTCAAGCAGAATGCATTCAAACATTGGCTGTATGCTCAATGAGAGCTTACCTTTTTGGGTTTATGTTTATCTCTCTGTGGGAGTCTCTGATGCCTTCCTCCTTGCTGTGCCCTTGATGGGGAAGCTTTGTTAACCAATTATCTTTAAGAGGCGGGGCCAAGTTAGGGTGTGGCTTTCTGGACCCAGAGAAAAACAGGCGCGTCTGTGCCCTCTCTGTGGTTCCCCCGCAGCACAGCTGAGCTTGGACTTCTTCCCGTTTCGCGAGTTTCCTCCTTATAATAAACAAAAATGTAATCGTCTTATCGTATAGCTAGCCTGGCTATTTCCCGAACCGAGCTAACTTCTGCAGCTGCCCTCAGTACTAGTTCTTCTCTTCTAGAAATTGACAGTCATTTTCTTTAGCTTCTCAGTCTTGATTACCTTAGTTTTTAAAGGGCCAGAGTTATTTCCTTATAAACTTACAATAGGGGTAGGTTTTGTTTGTTTGTTTGTTTCTTCTATCTTCCCCATTTAACATCATACTCTTTGTTCCTCGACAGTGTCTATGAGGTAATTATCACATTTCTAGGCTCATATTCTCTTCCCTTCTGCCTTCGTTTTAGTGGCTGTTGTGTATTTACCTTACCAGGACGGGATTCCATTACACGTCAGTCTGTAACATTTACATCTGTCCTCAGCTCCACAACTACACAGTTTTCAGGTCCTGGTGGGGATTCTTCTCTGCTATTTCTTGGAAGCCAGATATTCAGTCCTTGGTTTATTCTTTAAGATTAGTTCCTATGCTCTCACAAATTTTACATGTGCACACACACACACACACACACACACACACACACAGGAGAGGAGGGGGAAGAGGGAATGAGAGAATAAAAGTTGGCCAATATTACCTTTCAGTGTCTCAAGCATCCGGCATAGAGTCCTGTACCCAAAAGGCTGCTCCTGAGATGCAGTAAGCACACAATTCTCTATCTGGCGCGGACTAGGCAGTTTTATCTGCTGTTCCTTATTTTTCTCTCCAAGTTCAGATTTTTAGAATATAGCTTGTTATTAACTTAAGACTTTGGCTGATTTTTACGTAGAATACCCTTCCAATATGAGATTCGTAGTTTGGGTTTTGTATGGAAAATTTTATTCAATTATGAGTCTGTGCTCGTTCTGTTCCGTTTCTCCCCCAGGAATTCCATGTCTGTGTGTTCAACCATTTTTCCCCAGCCTTATAAGTCTATGCTTTCTAAATTCCTTTGATCATGTTTTCAGTTGCATTTTGTGTGGTATTTTTGTTTCTAATTTTTTCCTTTCCATTTGCTTCCTATACTACGTTCACTGATTCTAGCCATTTCTGTTCCTCCTAGCTTAGTCTTCTAAATTTTTCTATTTTAGTTTTATTAGGGTTTATCTTCTTGGCATATTCTTCCATTTGGGTAGCTATCCCATCCTTATCCTTTTTTTGATTAACATGCAACTTTTATTGATTTTGTGACTTTTAATTTCCTTTAGTTATATTGGAAATATTAAGCTAAAGTTTTTATTGGAGTTTACTTCACAGCCCATTATCCAGTGCTCAGTATTTTAGGTTACCTCATGTCACAGCATTCTCTGTTGCTCCTGCCTTACTAGGAGGGTCTTTTTATATTTCAGGAATCGCTAGATAGTCATAAGTGGCAGCCAGTCAGTAGGGCATTCCCAGATCATAGCTGGGAAGAACATCTTCTGCATCTGTAAGGTTTACAAGCAGAGTGGTGTGACTCCCTCCACCTTCCTTGGTTAACAAGCAGAGTGGTGTGACTCCCTCTGCCTTCTCAGGTTATCAAGCAGAATGGTGTTACTCTCTTCAAATCTCAGGTTAACAAGCAGAGTGGTGTGACTCCCTCCACCTTCTCAGGTTTACAAGCAGAATGGTGTGACTCCCTCTGCCTTCTCATCCTTCTCTATCTGTTTGCTTGAATTCTTCCCCATCACAGACTATTCACTGGGACCCAGTTCTTCCACGGGGAATCTCAGTTGGATTTTCTGAATTAACAGCTACGTGACCACTACCACAAATCTTATCTCAGTCTTCCTATTCAGGCACACTTGAGAAGGTTCCACTCCAGGGTAGACCTAAGGGTGGATTTTTTGGTGACCCACAGTTTTCTGTTTTAAACAAGATGGACAATTCCCCTTTGCTTGCACAGCTGCAGAGGTGTGACCTCGAGACTGTCCCTCTGTGTTTACAGCATGTAAAACTAGCCTCCTTTAGTAGAAGGTGCTACCCACAGGATTGCAGTTTCACTAATCCAGAGGATCTGGCATCTTGTAATGGGAATATTTCAATATCAGGATTAATTCTGCAGTCTTGCCCTTACTAGAACATATTCCACTGTCTTCCCCTTGTTTTTGGCTAACTATTCTTTTTTCTCTGTCCTTACAACATCTTTACTTGTTTTTAATCATTGACTTAGTTACCAAGTCCTCTTCACTTTTGGACTTCTCGGTCGTTGATGCAGAAATTAATCCTGGGATATTTTCTTCTTTGTACGTTTACTTCCGAAGGGTCTCATCTACTTATCCTCTGCCAAGGCTTCAAGGCCATACACTGAAGCTTCTCCATATCCCTAAATGCTCTCCTAACTCACAAGCTCATGTATAAATCCCTATACTCCTACATCCAATCCCATGTTGAGAACTTGTGCCCCCACCTGGAGTAAACCGTCACTGTCTGACATCACTGAAGGGATGGCCACCTAGAGTCTCATGACGGCCTTTACCCTCTCCTGGCCTACCTTGGCTTACTGCTCACAAGTAGCCAGCTCACCTCTTAAAAGTGTAAGCCAGGTAATGTTGTGTGCCACTAACAATTTTCTGTCAAACCTGTAACACAATCTGAAATCTAGCAAAGCCTGTGAGGCCCCCTACGGTTAGAGACCTCAGTAAGGTTCTTCCCTCTGCTTCTTTTCCTCACATTGAGTTCTAGACCCTGGCTTCACAGTTTCTCTGACACTCCAGCTGTCTCCTACTCCAGCTCCTTCCTCAGCTGACAGATACGGCCTCACGCGGCCCATCCACTTCGTATGCTTCCGTGTGACCCCCAGCCCCTCCCAACTGGTCAATCTAAACAGCACCATGTGCTCCCTGCTGACCTTGTCAATCTATTTATTTTTATTCACTAGGTGAAAATATACTCCTGCTGTCTTCCTGAATGAAATAGAACTCTGTGAACCTATCGCCTTCTCTGCAGTGCTCAAGCCAGTGTCAGAGAACTCAGACCCCTGCCTTGCATACTGTAAGAGCCAATTAAACAGAGCAAGCTTATAGAGCTCAAATATCGTCTCTGATGACTTTTATAGTCTTGAGTCCACACCTACCAGGCTGGCTACCTCCTTTTCAGCATTAAAAAAAAAATTCGTAGCCTCGTTTTCTTTTTATTTTAGTTGCATAATTGTACTTAAATTTTCACTTATTCATCCTACTAGATTCATTTTTTATTTCTAGCATGAAGAGAAATGACTTCATATGTCATTACCTGCCCTGATACTTTTTAAAAACACAACCGACTTATTTTACAAGATGTATTTGTGTGTAGGTGTTTTGCCTACAGCTGTGTATGCGCTCCCTGCACGTGCAGTACCCACAGAGCCCAGACTAGGGCGTCAGATCTGCATAACTGGAGTTAACAGATATGGACCACCATGTGGGTGGTACGAACAGAACCCAGGTCCTTAGCAAGAGGGCTCTACACCATCTATCCAGCCCCATACTTTGATTTCTAGGGAGATTAATAGCTAATCTATATCTGTTTAAAACATTACTTGCAACATTTGTAAATAAATCTCTCTCAGAAAGTCTGTTTTTACTTTAAATCTGAGTAAATTTTGATGTGCACATTCTGGGCATTTCTGCCAAACTTTGTTCTTTCGTGCTGATAAAATTCCTCTCCGCTAGCCATGGATAGCGATGGTTTATTACAGACTCTAAAATAAATTAAGCCAGCATACTTGGCTATGTCAATGTGCTGTCTCAAGCAATATGTTTAAAGACGTTGCTTACAGCGTGTTTCTAAACATACCTGAAACTCAGACGGTGTCTGTGTGCATTGTGGGGACGGGAGAGAAAGATAAAATTTCATCTCAGAAGGACATTCTGTTTTTTGGCTTTTCTAAGATTATAGGGCATTTGCCCTTATTTCTCTCTGCCCTACAATTGGCCAACAGCATGGAACTGTGTAAGAATTCTCACCTACTGGGTTCAAGGCATGCACAGCACAGTACACTCCACGTCCATTCACACATCCTAAAACTCATTCTCAAACTGCCTGTGCTTCATCACACAAGTGGAGCCCAGGCCTTTGCCCCGAGGGTTGACTATCTAACAATGAGACACATTTGTTTAGTTTTCTAAACCAAATAATTCTTTCTCATTCAAGAGATGCAGTTGCATGTCTGGTATTTATTTGGTAGGCCTTCCCCCATCCTGTTATTCACTTTAGAGTTTCGTGTCCAGTTCAATGAGTGAAGCTATATAGATGAAGACAGTAGGGTGTGCTAATTGTCATCGAATAGCCAAGGGCTAAGTTAATAGGAGAAAGGTATGGTTTCAGAGCCCGGCCATTTGGTTCTGGGTCTTTCTCAGGCTGCCATTACTCTGTTTCAAATTGACATCTTTCTTTCATCTACATGAATCAGAATAATTCATATCACTAGAGTCCAAAAACATTGAATTTTTGAACACAAACAATTGGCTCTGTCTTGTATTTTATACTGTGCTTTAAAAATTGGGTAAATGTAATTTTTGACAGTGAAAATCAAGAAATTCCTGCTTACTTGGTTATAAGTCTGAAGTTCTGTGGTGTTCCAAGGACAAAGCCCTGAAGAAGGAAGGGACCTAACGCTAATCTCTCCTACCGTTTCTTTCTGGAATCTGCCCACAGTATGCTTGTGTGAGAGGGCTGCAAAGAGAAAATGCGTGAGAGTTTTCATAGCAAATGCATTTTAGTTAAGCTTCACCTAGCATTACTTTATAAATCATAAAGAGGGAGGGGAACGAGATTCCTCAAAAGGGGACCTCACAAAAGTCAGATGGCTCTGTAAACCCTTCACAGGTCAGGACCAATTTCAGGAGTTCACACCCTTTTGTTTCAAGGTATCCCTCTGCTGTGTCAAGTCTGTTTGCTCACACTCACGCCTTGGCCACTACTCCCTTTCTCCTTCCCTTCCTCTGATGCCTAAAATGGGTCGAAGCCCACACTGGGACACCTGGCTTAGGAGCTAAGCAAAGCTTCTCCAGCTCCGGCCATCCCAGAATTCCTCTGGTAGAGCGATTTATATTTTCCATTTTAACCTTCCTTCACAGTCAAACAACCTGCTCTATCCTCTCCACCCGAGTAAAACACACTGTGAAGATAACATCCACAAGCTTATCTGGAAATCTCCACCAGCCGTGTTCACCTCTGCATTTCGCTGCTTTGGAATGGCTGGTCACCTCGGACCCTCCGTCAGCGCTTGTTTGTCCTAGTGTAGAGCATGCGCACAACGGCAAAAGGAAACAAAAGCAGCCGTGTTGGAAATGATGAGCTAATAGTTAACTTTCACCTCTGGCGCTTCTAGAAAACAACATGGAGAAGTCGGGGACAAAGGTGTGGGGAAACAGGTCCTGCCCCTGTTGGAGACGCATACATATCGAGCTAAACATCCATATATGAGGGCTGCCGGTAGTGAGTAACACATTTCGATCTTCTTAAAAACAGTGAAATGAGCAATTCCCTAAAGACACAGCATTTCCCCCTATATTTGCCCAGGAATCCGTTCTGGAAGCTGATCCAATGATTACTTGTGGGATGTAGAATCTTGACATCCATTTGGTACTGATTTACACCAGGATTTTTAAGGCTGCCAACAAGAAAGTCCAGAATTTCAGGCAGCCAAAAATTCCACAAGAGACAACTGTCTTTTATTTTATAGCTTATGAATTTGGGGCTTAATATGATTTTCCACTAACAAGTTCTGTACCCCCTCCCGAGTGCCAAAGTCGGTGTGGAGATCAGCAAAGTAACACGGAACAGATGAGGGAGCTTAATACTCGACTTGAAGGAAGACAGCTGAAGTTGTATTTGTTTACTTAGGAAAGAGCACTCTGGTTTAAAGGGCCAACATGGATGCCTGAGGAGGCTCTTCCCCACCATCTTCACGTCTTGCCCTCCACTGGACTGTGGCAGTCACTCCGTGGTGCGGCGGTGCTAGCAATGGGATTAATGAAGTCATCAATTAAAGATCTGCTAAATGTTGTTACGGAGATCCACATACGTTTTGTCATATGAAATAGCAAGGGGGGAAACACCCACAGAATCATGTTCAGTAATAAATCAAAGGTGAAAAACTTAGTGAAAGGTTAGATGGGTAACCCTTTTTCTACAAAAGCCTGAGTGGATAACCCATTTAAAAAACAAGGCATTCATGGTTAACATATAAATTCTGCTACAAAGCAAAGCTTTCACATGTAATTAGCAATGAAAACACTATGAGTGCATTCCTATGACCAAACACGCTCTGCTGAAAACAGTCAAGAGAAAACCCATTGGCACAGTGAAATAATTACAGTTTTGTGGATTTCTTTTGTCTTTTAGCAAAAGTCATTAAATTTCTACTTCAGATGCCCCAGAGATAAGGAGAGACATGAATCAGTGCTATAATATTTAAATGGCCTACATGTGACTTCCCTGGAATTCCAGCTTATCCAAATCCTTCATGGTCATCACACTTACTGGTTCCTAATGTGGTTTAGACACACTCTCTGCATTTGAGTCAGCAAGAAGATATATTCTTATATTCTATCAGCACTGGCAGCCACTGAACTGCTAGCCTACTCAACCAGATATCAAACTGCACCTGCAACGGTTTTAAGCAAATGCAATGCCTCACCTAGTTCCACAGGTGGTATCCATGGAAACAATCTATAAAAGAACTACTTCCAGAGTGAAAGTCCACCTGATCTACCGAGAAAATAACCCAGACGCATTTGCGACTTCTCACTGGAATTCCCAGAAGGCGATACCAAAGCCTGGCTGTGGTCCTCCTACCCTGTCCCCATCCCATGGGAGGATGACTTGTGGATCCTCCTAGCAGGGAAAGGCATCTCTGATGCCCCGTTGGTCTGTCAGAGAGCAGGGTGTGGCACTTCATGTAAGCACCCGTGTGAAGTCTTTAATGTGTCTAGGTAATTTTCTGAGTGGATCAGATGGGCTTCTGACACAGGAACCGTGTAGAGCAGAATATTTTGTACCCTGTTGCGGAACTGTCCCAGGTAACAACAAAGTGATGATAAGTAAATGGAAGAAAGACTTCGGACACCCACCCTTAACTTTAATAGCAGAAACTTTCATATATAAAAAAACTTCATTTAAAAATATACTGCTAAATTACTCTATGAAAATTATAATTAGCTAGTAACATAATTTCATCTACACAAACCTTAAAAATGGGCGTTGACTAGATAAATTATATCATACACAAAGTTTCTATATGTCGAAGAAAATAAAATGAAATAATTTCGATAAATTAATCTTCAAAGTCTCTTATCTGGACAGAACAGTGGAGGGGGTATCGTTTTGTAGAAAGGCCGAGATAGCATGTCTCTGGCCTAAGCATCATCCTGTTCATTTCAGCCGTACATGGAAAATGTCCTTTCTGCTTCGTTTAATCAAGAATTCTTATTGGGCCATATCAACCCAGAGTTATGAAAAATTCCAGTCATAATTTCTGATGAATACTCAAATCATAAATTTTAAACATTAAAACAAATAACAAAACACAGGAATAACAAAACAGACTAGTTAATGTCCATAAATGTGTGTCCTGAGAGCAACCCAAAAAGTCTAAAAGACTAAATAACTTCTCATTAAGGCGGGAGGAATTTCGAGAAACTGAAACGGGCGAGATTCCCCGATGCTGGGTAAGCGCGAACCCCTCCTGCCAGACTTGCTTGTGTCTTTTTGTCTGTCTCTGCCGAGTGCTGAATGAGCTGGGAGTCAACACCACAACCTCGCTACACTTGGACTTCATCGTCAGCTTTCAGTTCACGGCATGTGCCACGTCCGTGGGTTCCTACAGATTCTCCACCTGGCAAGGCTGGTGACCTGGCGGGAGTCTGCACCGTCAGTAGGGAAAGAGATGGCGAGAAGCTGGGCAACATGGCTTCTGATAGAGAATCGTCATAGTAGGGAAGGGGCGAGCGGGGGAGTTTATGAAGAGCCTGACCCAGTGTGATGGCTGGCATTCGCGGGGGGACCGCCTTAATCCCGGGCTGTGCTACCGCTGTTATCAAAGGGGGCGGGAAAACAAAAGATGTGTCTTTTGGAACACCAAGCATCTGCAAATGTTCGTCCTTTAGTCTGGCAAGGTCGTTAAACACCGAGGCGAGGTGCTGGAACTTGGGTTCCCAACTGAGGAAGTAATCCCAGGCGCAGCTGTCTCTGGCACCACCAGCAGGGACTGCCTGAGTGGAAAGAGATGCATACCTTCCTTCCTGACTGACTGAAGAGGCGGACTCTTTCCTGCTATCATCAGCCAAAACATCTGCTTTGGCCTCTCTTTTCTGGAATAATCCGTTATTTTGAACATAGATCTCCTCACAGCCTTCCCCTTCCTCTCCTCCCTCAAACACGTGACTGACTTCCATCACCTCAGTCCCGGCCATCACATCTGTCTCTCCTGACAAGCAAGAAAGCTGATCAGAGTCCCTGGGGATGCCCGAGTCTGGCACCCTGGACCCCTGGTCACTCAGTACAGAATCTGAGTCCTTTCTGTAAGGCTGCTCGTTTATCCTCTGGATTTCTTTATCTTCTGCGGTCTCTGCATCCACAGAGCAGTGGCCGCTGGAATGTGAACGCCTGCACAGGTGGAGGATGTCTTTCTCCATGGCATTCATTAGGTTCAACCATTCAGCAGGCATAGCTCCACCAGATCCCGCCATGTCCCCATACTCCAGGGTCTGCTGCCCAGCCTGGAGCTTGCCTGGAGCCCCTGTCAATCGGGGATCATCCTGTGGGGATGACAGTGTCTTCTCCTCATAACTGGGCAGTGGGTTGTTGGGCTTATGTCTTAAAATCAATCCGAGTAGAGTGCAGACAAGCAAGAGGAACACTAAAAAGGAGGCCACAAGACTGATGGAGAAACTGTGGGCAAACACTGCTCTGTGATGCCCTTCAGATGGCAAAGAGATATTCACAAACACAGTGCAGGATGCGGACTTGGAGCTGGGCTTGAGGCTGTGGGCAGTTATTCTCACTTCCAGCATGTCTTCTTTGCTGAGCTGACTGCTGATTAGGAAAGGGGCTCCAGTCCAGTAAATATTGCCGTTCGTTTTGTTTACTGAAAAGAGAGGGGATGGAGTTCCAAGGGAGTAAAGGACGACCCCGTCGTCGCCGTCGTCGGCATCTGAGGCTTCCACTCTGCCAATCAGCTGCTGTCCTGGGCCTTCCTCGGGGAGACTGAAAAAGTACTGGTCTTGAGTAAAGATGGGTTCAAACTCATCCATCCCTTCGACTTCCACCCAGACCTCCAGGGAAGCTGCGGCGCCACCTCTGTCTTTGGCCTGAACGACGAGGCAGTACTTGGCAACACTCTCGTAGTCCAGCGTCTGCTCAGCTCGAATGTCCCCCGTTAAAGGGTCAATGACAAAGACATCCTGATAGGGGTGCATCCCATGTGTGACAAGGCAGGGTGAGGAAATAGAGTACGTCACTTCTCCATAAGGCCCGGCGTCAAAATCCAGGGCACAGACAGAGCACACGACCGAGGGAGCAGGCAGGTTTTCAGGAGCGGCGCAGGTCAGGGTGGAGGACATAAACCGAGGGGCGTGGTCATTGTCGTCTAACACACTGATACGCACAGCAGCGAAAGAAACATGTGTCTCGTCTGCATCAGCAGCTTGGACCGTTAAAGTGAATGTTATCGTCTCCTCGTAATCCAGAGGTTTCACCAAATAAAGAACCCCAGTTCTCTCTTCTAAGTAAAAGTGTCCCTTCTCGTTTCCAGAGATGATGTCATAGCTGATTTCCGCATGGGAGCCCATGTCCTGGTCCTGTGCCGACACCACAATGATGTGACTCCCGACAGGGGTGCTTTCCTTGACGTGGGCACGGTACTGCCGGCTACTGAAGGTGGGCGCGTTGTCATTGACATCCATGACTTCTATTGCTACAACAGTTGTGGAACTCAGAGGAGGGCAGCCGTGGTCAGAGGCCAGAATGACAAGCTTGTGGCTGGCCCTGGCTTCTCTGTCCAGAGCACGAAGCAACACCAGAGCCCCGCCCTGCTGATGGGGATATTCCGAAGGAAGGGGGCTGGTTTCAATGTGGAAGGAGTTGTCTAAGTCGCCATTGATGATGGAATACTCAGTGTGTGTGTTTTCAAAAGTGTAGTCACGGTCAAGGGTTGTAAACGTCATGAGGGTGCTTCCAGTGGGCACATCCTCCCTCAAGCTGAGATTGTAGTGCCCCGCCGTAAACTCGGGAGCAAAGCCGTTCACGTCTTGTATTTCTATCTCCACGAGCGTCAGAGCCCTCAGCGAGGGAGTTCCACCATCACTGGCTTCAACGAGAAGTCGAAGCGTTGATATTTTATGCAGAAGCAGTGGAGAACCCGTAGTAAACACAGTGCCTGCAAAATGAGAGCATGAATCAAAGCTGTGGACTCACTGCTCAGGATCTCCTGAGCCAGCAGACGCTTGGTGCGTGTGAACATGCGCACTGCTCCTTGCTGGACGTGTGACGTTACAAACAGCGCAAATGGATTTCAAAATTATTATATTTATATAAAAGTTTCAAAGCTAATCACAAGTTACAATTAAATGTGCTCCTTGAGACTGCCTTTGCCACATTTTTCCTGGATTTTATCTCTGTATAGTAAATTGTTTGATTATTTTTTAAAAGAAAGTACACTTTTGTCTCATATATTTTTATTTTACCCCATTATCTATATGTACAGAAATATTCTTGCATAAGGTCACTATTCTGAGCTGGATAAGGTAGTGCATGCCTATAATCTTGGCACTTGGAAGGTTGAGGCAGGAGGATTGAGAGTTTGAGACTAGACAATGAGTCCTTCTCTCAAACAAAATGAAAATGAAATGGCTGGTATATTCAAGCACTCAAGTGTGCTTGGCAACACATACACATACCACATGCAAACACACACGCCACAGAAACACACACCTTTGCACAGAAACACACACACGCACATACACACCACATGCAAACACACACACCACATAAACACACACCATCACACAGAAACACATACACACACATACACACACATATACACAAACACACATGCACACACCACACGCTCGCTGCCTCAGAACACTCGGGGAATAATTCCAGCCAAAAAAGAGCAGTGTAATGTTAATGCGGAGGGCTTAATAATAAAGATATCTTTTCTCAAGATCAGGAGTTAATTCAACAAGTGGCATTTTCCTTAATGATATAATATATCAAACATCTTTTATTTTGCTAAATACATGACATTTACAAGTGTGTACACAATGGTATTTTTATTGAAGTATTTTTAAGTGTGATTACTAAAATTAAATGTATAGCGGGGAGGTTTAAATGCCAAGTGTCATTGACAGTCACACATGAACTAGACGGACTTGATAGCAATTGCTAACTTAAAACATTCTAATCAACACTGCGGCAATATTTGTGCATAACACCCATCAGGCCATTCAGTCCTGCTGCGAATGAAACGCTCAGGGGTCTGCATCACACACGGTTACAGGCTGATCCAGGACAGCAGTCACCAGTGTATGGACGCCCATGGGATGAGAACAGACTGAGAGAGAAAGGGGACAGTGACGTCCCTAACACGCTTACACTTACACCACATGCACACACCTAAGGTTGTGTAGACAAAAGGGACAGTGATGTCCCTAACATGCTTACACTTACACCACATGCACACACCTACAGTTGTGTAGACAGAAGGGACAGTGATGTTCCTAACACGCTTACACTTACACCACACGCACACACCTACAGTTGTGTAGACAAAAGGGACAGTGATGTCCCTAACATGCTTACACTTACACCACACGCACACACCTACAGTTGTGTAGCATTTGTATTCTCTCATCACAAGACCTGATGAGTCTTCCGATGCTTTGGACCTAAATTCTTCTTTACATCTCATTTTAAACTCACCTCTCAGTTGACAAGGAGGCTGCGATGCTCAGAGCTGAGAGCACAGTGTGATGCCCTGGTCCTTTTCTTCCCCAGAGTGTGCCCCCTAGGACACCATGCTCCTGATTAGCCCTCTTTATTGAGTTCAGCATCCAGTGTTGTTCACTACTAAGGCCCCTGTGCCCTGTCTAAACCTTTGAGTGAGCTTTGCTGTCTAAGTACATGGTACAGCACAGATGCCCCTCTGATAAAAATACAAGGGCCATGGAAGACACCAAATGAAGCAGAACACTGCAATGGCTCATATTTGGTAGAGACCGACACTAAATTGTTTTTAAATTACTCTTATCTCTATTGAGCGTTTGGCACTATTGCTGGATATTTTTGCGCTGGGTAAACAGCTTCTACACTCTGTTTCTAAGAAACTCTCATTAATGAGTTGATTCTTTTAAACATTATTTCGATTCTCACTGAGTCACAGAACAGCTTCCTAAGCCCTGGTGGTGGGACACATGAACATGGGTGTCACCCTATGGGTGGTGCTGGGGGGGGGGGTTCTGCATTTCTTAGTGCTGAGTAGTGTTTAATCCAAACCCTTCACGTTCTAGCCACTGAGAATCTGAAGAACAACCACTGCCATTCCCACTGTAGATAAGAAAGAAAGCAGTGTCCACAACCGCAGCGAGTGGGAGGAGCCGGGGAAGACTGCGTCAGAAACACTCAAAGTGGATGCTTCTGCCTTTCTTTGCTGTCACTGATGATGCCCTAACATCTCCATCAGTAACTCACCATTCCTGGGATCAACTGCAAATCCCTCCAACGATGAGACGATCCTGTAAGAAATGTCCTCACTGCTTTCTATGTCTGTGGCAGACAGGGTCAGCACAGAGGACCCTCCAGGTACTAGTTCAGGAACTGTGACCTGAGGACAAAAAGGACAAAGGCATCATGCTTGTGAATATCTTATCTTCAGGAGTAGCCGCAGAACCCGACATCATGCCATTAGTTTCGACTCAAGAAACTACCTGATCTGCTTTTCATAGGCCTTGTGGTGGTTTGATGAAAATGACTCCCATAGGCTCATAGGGAGAGGTACTACTGGGAGGTGTGGCCTTGATGGTGTAGGGGTGGCCTTGTTGGACAAAGTGTCACTTTTGGTGGTCAGGTCCAGTGTGACACTTCCTCTTCCTGCTGCCTAGGGATCCAGATATAGAAATCTCAGCTCCTTTTCCATCATCATGTCTGCCTGCATGCTGCCAGTGCGTCCCACCATGATGAGAGTAGACTGAACGTCTAAACCTGTAAGCTAGACCCAGTTAAATTTTTCCTTTATAAGTGTTGCCGTGGTCATGGGGTATCCTCACAGCAATAGAACAATGACTAAGACAGACCAGCCTGTTGATGTATAAAGTTGATACATAGAAGTGATTATGTTAATAGTCCCTGGGCTCAGAAAACTATTTTAATTTCACTCATTCTGGGTCTTTCTATGAAACATTTTATTTCTAGATTTTTTTCTGAGTGGCAGAAGGTAGTGCAATCACTAACTTCATATCAGATATATTAACTATGTCCCTCAAGCAAGGCATCATGGAAGATGGTTATTTAGGTTAAGTTCTCATGTTCATCTTCTTTCCTTGGCTTCACTGAAGGGTGCTGGGATACGTTTCCATTCTCTGTCCTGACCGCTTTAAGCATAGAATCTGCCCTAAAATCTAAAATCTTCCTGGATTGGCTCACCATCTGTGTGAAATGTTAATACAAAGAATGATAGTCCAAAACTTTGTCAGATCCTGCAAACGATCTCATCTTCTCTGTGGCCTTGAAAATCCAGGGCCAATTCCAATTGTTGTGAACACCTCAACTCCAACTCCACACACACAAAGGAGAACACACAAAAGGCTGGTGGTCCGCACACTCAGTAAACTGAAATAAATGAGCCAAGTAATTCCAGCTGATTTCTAGTCTACACTATGATAGGAAAGCCTGCAGCAATAACTCAGTATGACAACAGTGAGGACTGATAGCCTAGGCCAGATCATCAGTGGTGGAAGGCTGACATCACTCACTGTTATTACTTATTATATTTTATGTTATGTGTATAGGTGTTTGGCCTGCATGTCAGTCTGTCCCCCCACACATGCCTGGTGTCTGTCGAGTTCTAAAGAGGGTGTCAGACTCCCTGGATCTGGGTTACAGAAGGTTGGGAGTTCCCACATGAGTGCTGGGAAGAGACTCAAGTTCTCAGGAAGAACAGGCAGGGCTTTTAACTTCTCAGCCCTCTCTCAGTCCCATTCCCCATTCTTTCTAGTTTTCCATCTCTTTACCTGATAGATGTCTTGAGAAAACACTGGAGGGTTATCATTGACATCCAGCACACGGATGATAAGGGACCCCTCTGTGTGGTGCCCTGAATCAGAAACGCGGATGATCAGTTCGTATTCAGCAACCTCTTCAAAATCCAGTGTTTGCGCCAGCACTACGGTTCCTGTGCCCCGATCGATAGCAAACTTGGCTCCGGAGTTGCTCCCTTTGACAAAACTGAAGGTGAAAGCTGGATTCAAATCCGCATCATGAACGGATACCCGAGCCACGATTACACCAGGCAAAGAATCTGCAATCATCAGGACCAATGTCAGCTTCCATTAAATTCATCATCAAAAGACATTGCTTCAATCATGCAACCCAAGTATTTTCATTTTAAATCTAAAATGATTTTCTTTTTTGTTTTTCTGGCATGATTTCTCATGTAAAGCTCATTACAGGCTAAATCAAAACACAGAAGAATTTACCAGTCCAATAAAAGTGAAAAATCTACCACAGAGGAGAAAATTGAGGAAGCAGGCTATACTCCAGATTTATATTACAGTTTTCCACTGTATGCTTACAGCACAATTCCAGATTCAGAAGCCATTCTGAATGCTTTACTGTGTGGCACACAGTGTTGACTGAGTTTTCTATCCTACCCAGTTCCCGCAATCGTTAAGTCCCAAATAAATCACACAGAGGTCTACATTAGTTATAAGCTGATTGGCTCATTAGCTCAGGCTTCTTATTAACTCTTACAACTTATATTAGCCCATTTTTCCTGCCTGTGTTAGCCACGTGGCTTGGTACCTTATTTGGCGAGGCAGTCACATCTTGCTTCTTCTGAGGCTGGGCCAAAACTACGGAGGAATGGGCTTCCTTTTTTCCCAGAATTCTCCTGTTCTCATTGACCCACTTCTACTTCCTGTCTGGTTATCCCACCTATACTTCCTGCCTGGCTACTGGCCAATCAGTGTTTATTTAAAATACAATTGACAGAATACAGACCATTGTCCCACACCACTGAATAGACATTCTCAAGAGTGTAGGGAGGAAGAAAGACATTATTCAAAGAATTTATTCAAATAATTAACTTTGTAAGCAGGACAGAGCTGAATAAAAATATTTAGGTACAGATGCAAGATTTAGTACTTACTCTCTGCGGGGGGGAGGAAAGAAAGAAACATATTTGTTTGATAATGACAGACATTGCTTTAAATTTCTCAAAATTCAAATTCCCAGGGCTAAGGGAAAACAAAGTATTCCAAGGGTAGTGAATTTACTACTTACTAGTGCACTATTACTCACGAAAAAGCCCTCCCTGAACACATGACCTGCTCAGTGTCTCACACGCCACTGGGTTCCCTACCTAACCCACTGGTGAAAGGAACTTCATTTCCAAGAGTCTAGTGCAGGTGGAAAGTCTCTTCCAAGACATTCAGAATTGTTCCATTGCATATGGGATACATAATTTTCACTCTTCACTCCTGGGGAAGAATTCTTGGTAGTACTAAGCTCTTAGCCCATTCAGTAGATTTCAATTCATGTAATTTGTTCTCATGATAGATTCACACCAGTCATGTTGATGTATTTTAACATCCATTTATGTGTCCAGGAACAGGACACGGCCATTAAATCAAATGAAGATATCAAAAGTGAGCAATAAATCTGAAATATGTTTTGTTCACAGAGAGGAACACTTATAGATATCCCTGTATGTAGAGGTTTCTACAGTTTGTTTAGAGGGCAAAGACAGTAAGATGTTCAAACTGTTTCAGGAGTGGCTTTGGTAGGAAAAGAGAAAGCAGAGAGACAGAGGTCACCACCATGTCCAACTTTGTCTATAGAGAGATAAGTTGACTTTACTAGTTCGGTCATTCACCAAGGGACAACTTTGGGTTCCCAGACTATGGAGTCATTGCCATCAAATGACTCAGTCAGTCCAGCACGAAACCCATTGTATTCAGTCTCAACCAGTGGTGTGGTGCTCGTGCTGAAGGCTAGGTTATGTTAGGGAACGTTTTGACTCTGCACCTTATCCTGTTAACTTAGCTATTGCCATGAGCATCCTTCCAAGACCAACGAAGCGTGGGTCTAACAGCAAAGGTCAAGAGATTCTTACAGCAGCAACAAAGGCTTCTGTCTGGAGTACATTCAGTGTCTCAGGAATTTTCCTCTGCACATGAGCACACTGTAAAGAACGACGGAGGTGAGGGACTCAGTCTCAAGCCCATCTAAATGCAAATTCGAGTTTTATGATTTACCTCTCATGATGTTTGATATTTTCCTTATGAACTTGCATTGTGTAGTCAATAAAATAAAGGGAAAATGATCTGGCTTGCCCGGCTGTAGAGGAACCAATGCTTAGTGCAACATCCGGTTGTAAAATAAAATGCACACATTAATTAGAAGTTGGTTCCAAACTGGCACACTTACTTTCTGCAATCTCTATCGCTTCTGAGGGGAGAAAGACCGGGGCGTTGTCGTTTATGTCAATCACCTGTATCTCGACGAGAGTCGTAGCAGAGAGCCTGGGCACCCCTCTGTCTGCGGCCTGCACAATCAAGCTGTTTTGGAAAAGAATCAAGGAACGTTATGAGCCATCTAGGAAGTATAAAAAACACATAAATATCAAATCTAGTTTAATTTTTTTATGTGAATTCACTGGCTTTTATTTCTCCCATGGCCTTTTCTAAACGGCATCTTTTACAATTCATCTCACAAGAATGGTAGCTTGAGACGTATGTATTTTTGACAAGCTTTGGGAACCAACGCCAGCAGACTGCCACATAATTTCTTAGAGACAGACTTTGAAATCCTACTAGGAATAATCTAAGCAGTACAGGCACCCACGCTTGTGCCCATCTACTGCAGGGGGATTGCTACCTATTCCCATCTAGTTGGACCATCAAAACATGCCGTCAAAATGATGGCTAGAAATGGATAGATTTCAGATCCAAGTTTCAAACACTACAGACTTGGGAGAGCTTGCTGCCATGGTGAAGGAGTGACTGTTCATGATGTGCTCAGACTGCAGAGAAACTGGTGGGTTCTGAAGGAACTCACACAATGCGATTTAATCTCACTGGGCTGGGGCTACAGGGAATACCACCCAAGCTAGAGCAATTGCTGCTGGCCTCAACTACTCCCTTTCTCTCACACTTTTCAAGCATCCTCTAGTTGCAAGCTTGGTCAGCTGATCTCCTCAGTGTCCCTTGGATTCGTGTTTGATCTATTTTGTCCCTATCATCAGAGTCTCAGGTGATCAAATACCCTGCTGAAATCTAGGACCTAAGGGTTTCCCAGAACACGGAAAATTCAATGTTTTCATGACCAGTGAAGCCTAGACAAGTTGGGACTTGAGATGTTTAGTACTAAATCCAGAAATGTATGCGATTTCCTGTACTAAACATAGAGAAGCATGTACCTGTGCTAGCCAGTCTCTGGACCCGTTTACCCGAAATGCTGTTGATGGTTTGCATCCTTAGGGCTTGAGAGATGGTGTGGGGAAGCTAACAGTGTAAACGTCCCTTCCAGAAGGTCCAAGTTCAGTTCCCAACACTCACAACTTGTGGCTCACAACCACCTCTGATACCATTTGGCCTCCGCAGGCACCGGCTCTCAGCCTCTCTCCCTGTCCCACAGGCACCTAATTAAAACAATTAGTAGTCTGAAATCCTGAACAGCGATTTAAACATCCCTTGCATCTCCTTCTTAAGGACATTCTTTATACTCCAATGCCCTCTTGACGCTCACATCTCCTGTAAAGTCCCTCGACTCTCATGAGATCTGGAAAGCCTTTCATGACCACAGCACAGTGCACATTTTTCTGCCATAAGAGTTATCTTTCTGATGATTGACCTTCTACAAGTTCGTATAAAACAGGTGGATGGCTTACTTTAATACTTTCTTTAATGAAGGTTGATGAAAGTTTCTGAAGTTTTTCCCATGGTTAGAGGTTAGTAAATGGTAAAGTCAGAATTCAACCTCAGGTCTTGCTGAACTCAGAACCTGTGCTCCCCCTAACAGGCCCCTTCCTCCGCATGCTGTATATACAGAGCTCATCATCACAGGGTTTTTTTTTTCATTTTTTTCTCTAAGTGTTGGGCGTCCTGCGACCAGAACGTCTTTTTCCTGTTCTCCCAGCGTGGGAGGCTTCTCTCACCATAGTCCACTTCAAACGAGGCATTTGACCAGATTAGATCTCGCTTCATTTCCTTAAAATACTGACATTCTTGGCAGAAGATATCGAAAAAGTTTTCTTTCCACTTTATCTCATATGTCTACTGAGAATTTTCTGTTCCTTCTGAAACTTTTTGAAAAATGAAAGTATCAGCTAATACCAGAAATGGATATAAAAAATGTTAGGATTTCTGGTAAGGGATGGTTAAATGGTGTCTCAGGTCTGTCTCCTCTTCCCTGACTTCCACTGAGAGGACAGCTAGGACATTTAAAAATACACAAGTCCCCAAGGCTAAACCACAAAATGGGGAACACGTTGGAAGCAGAAGAGATGAGAAGATACAAGATGCCATGGTGGATACAGGAAAGTGTGTGGGAGGAGGCCAGAGATTAGAAGATAGCCAAAGACATAACACTAAAAATGACCTTCACTCCATCTATTAAATATGCTTGCTTTATTACTTGCTTTGCATTATAAATATGTATTAAATAGATTCATGTGTGTGTGTGCGCGCGCATTCATATGTTCCTGTCTATCTTACACGAAGTCTTTCTTCCATGATCTTTAATCCTTTTCAGTGTCTTGTTTGATGCGTTTGAGAAGTAAAACAAAAGTTAGCCAACAAACAAAACAAGAAGTCGTCTAACACCTCAAAGGGGCCAGCGTCTACTGAACATTCATCCAATAGGATCCATATCAACAACCCAAAGTGGCAAACACCAAACTAAAATAATAATTGAGATAAACAAGGAAATAAATGGGCAAAGGGAAGAAACACACAATGAGACCATGTCTGAGGAGAGAAAGGAAGGGTCCCTCACTCAATAATAACGTATCCAGTTCAAAAAGAGACCCCATTAAAGACTATGAGGACTGAAATGGCTCGGCGAGAAAAAACCTTTGGCAGCAATCCTGACGAGCTGAGTTCAGTCCCTCGGACCCATAAGGTAGAGAGGGAAAACCCGCTACACAAGTGGTCCTCTCAGCTCCACTCTCATGCAATGGCACGTGTACACACAGCAAACACGCTCACTCACGCACGTAAAAATTAGTGTCCAAAATTAAAAACAATATAATGATAAGCAAAAAGAGAATCCCAAACTGTTCGATAGAGAAAGGAGAAAATAGCATACAACAGAGGTTGCACAAGGCTTCAGAATCAAACAGATTTCAGAACATAACACAGCAATGCCTTTCAAAGTCAGAAAGATATTTTTTAACCTCTATACCATTACACACACACATGCACACACAGGCATGCATAAGCACACATAGGTGTATATATGATTGATGGCCTTTGCAGATATACAAGGGCCCTGGGAATTTACTTCTATGGCAGAGGAGGGGCAGTCAACTCTTGGCTTTTGCTTCTCACAGTTTGGAGTTAATTTATTCATGGGGAGTTGGAGAAAGGCCTTTTTAAATATTAGGACTAATTTAAATGTTGGGAACATGACGCAAATAGGAAAAAGTTAAAAACCGTTTGGTTTAATTGCTAACTAAGCTGCATTGAGTAAGAACTCTGTGACAGAAAACCTTCACAATCGGAAAGTTCTTAGTTCCCGGGACATCCAGATTATCGTATCTCTGAAATTACTGCAGACTCTGTGATCAGTGAGAGAACACTCGAGCCACCTGTGGAGGGGAAGTTCTCCGTGCTTTAAATTACTGTGGCAGCAATGAAGCAAGAGAAGAATAATTATACATTAAGCATAATAATTTTAGCAATTACATTAAAATATTACAAAACAATTTCCTAACTGCTAAGTTAGGATGAGATTTTTTAAACTTTTAAAAATACTGCTGAAGCAATATTTTGAAATATAGTAAATCACAAAAACAACAAGACACTTAATCAGCCTTTCAGAAAGGAAAGGGTTTTCGGGTGGTTAATTAATCCAATCCTCGCACTAACGTATTTCACTCAACCTAGCCTTCAGTGTTTGACCACACAAATACATTGTATTTTCCTCATGAAAACGAAAGTCCTCTGGAATACTGAAACAGTGTTTTGTACTTATTTTTTCCTTAATTCTGTAGCTCATGTGGCAGAAACTGTGTACCTGAGGTTCAGAAGCACTAAATTTGATCCTCAAATAGTATTGCAGCCCAGAATAAGCCACCCGTTGTAACTTGCACTGTTAATCCATAAAATACCTGCCTTAATTTCCTTATGAGAGGGTTACAAGAATTAAATGAAACACAGTAGCCATACCCTGCATCCATGTTTTACCTTTTTTTCAACATTTTAATTATTCATGGCCAACCACCATCCAAAAGTATTAATGGAAAATTCTAGAAATAAACAAGCCATAAGTTTTAAATAGTTACATTTTTTACTATGTTGGTGACACTTCCCAGGACTGTACTCTTTCCTCCCCAGAATGTCAGCTGCTTTTCTGTCCAGCTGTATGTATCACCCGACCGTTATTAACTTACTAGCCATCTCAATCACCTGCTATAGAGCGGTGTTCTGTTCGGGTAATTCTTGAGTTAATTATTAGCTCCTTCAGAACACAGGTTAGTGATACAAAGGAGCCCCCAGGGCACAAAACTAGGAAAGAGAGATTAACTCTGGTACTGTATGGCAATACTGAGTGGCATTTAGAAACAAAGTGATAATAATAATAACTCAATAGTAAGTTACAAGTCTTGAGTGAGAACCTCAGAACACACCCATCACAGATAAGGAGCAACTATTATAACACACGTTTAAGGCTTTTGGAGGGAAAAACCACAAAGATACTATTACACTGTAAACCAAACATAAACAAGAAAGACAAACTTCCTTTTACCACAACGCTGATAAATGTCTCTCTGAAGACAAGCAATACTAAGAGCTTGTGAGAAGTGTTTTAAATAGGAGCATGTTCCTATTCTCAGATGGTCATGCTGCATAAACACTAGGGTGCTCCTTGTTATTTCCTACATACGCTCGAGGCCGGAAAGCACAGGGAATACTTCAGTAATCTGTCCTGTTCTTGGTGTGCTGTCTGTGTGCATGCTTCTGTTTCAATCATGCACTTGGCAGCCTAGCTCCTCTACACACACACCCCTCTCCAAACACACATGTTCAGCAACCTTGCTCCTCCCCCCCCACACCCCCCTCTCCAAACACACATGTCCAGCAACCTTGCTCCTCCCCCCCGCACACCCCTCTCCAAACACACATGTCCAGCAACCTTGCTCCTCCCCCCCACACACACCCCTCTCCAAACACACATGTCCAGCAACCTTGCTCCCCCCTGACACACACACCCCTCTCCAAACACACATGTCCAGCAACCTTGCTCCTCCCCCCCGCACACCCCTCTCCAAACACACATGTCCAGCAACCTTGCTCCTCCCCCCCCCCACACCCCTCTCCAAACACACATGTTCAGCAACCTTGCTCCCCCCCCACACACACCCACCCCTCTCCAAACACACATGTCCAGCAACCTTGCTCCTCCCCCCACACACACCCCTCTCCAAACACACATGTCCAGCAACCTTGCTCCTCCCCCCCCACACCCCTCTCCAAACACACATGTCCAGCAACCTTGCTCCCCCCCGACACACACCCCTCTCCAAACACACATGTCCAGCAACCTTGCTCCCCCCCGACACACACACCTGCGCTGGGCTACACATACATCCATCTCTAGACTATCTTTGTCTTCCCCCACAACAGACGAGCTCACCCAGTATCTATACAGACATACTCACAGTGTACGATTTGAAGGGCTGATCCAGCCTGAACTGGTTTGGGGAGCTTGTTCCAAAAGGCACAACTGTGTCTCCTCTACACTTTAAGGGAGAATCGGCTACTGACCACCTAATGCTATGCTTGACTGGGTGTGCATAGGAGTCAAATCAGATGTGCCATGGGAATGGGTATGCACAGGCCATAAATGTTATAGGATCTAATTTATCAATCAAAGCTGAGATTTACCCTTGCTATGCCCCTTTAGAAACCAAAGCCTTCTTTCTCTTAAACCCCATAAGAAGAAGCTCTCAACAACAGTCAGGGCCCTTGAGACCTTCCTTCATGGGGGGGAGGGGCGCTTCTCCTGTGCAATGCATTCTGCCCTTTTCCTCTTTTAATAAATCAATTAATTAGTTTTTATGTGCATTAGTGTTCTGCCAGTATGTGTGTCTACGTGAGGACCTTGGTTCCCGGAGTTACAGACGGTTGTGAAGTACCACACAGATGCTGGGAATTGAACCCATTCAATTCAAGAGTACTAATGTCTCTTCCAGAGGATTTGGGTTCAATTCCCAAAAGCCATTAGTACTCCTAACCTCTGAGCCATCTCTCTAGCCCTCTTATTTTTTAAATTATTTGTTTTATTTGTGTGGATATTTTTCCTGCATGTGTGTGCCCCATTTGCATGCTCACTGCTTCCTCAGAGGCTGTAAGACGATATGAACCGCCACGCAGCCTTCTTTCTCTTAAACCCCATAAGAAGAAGCTCTCAACAACAGTCAGGGCCCTTGAGACCTTCCTTCATGGGGGGGGGGGGGGCTTCTCCCCCATGAGTTACAGATGAGTTTCCATCGGAGGGCTGGGAAAGGAACCCAGGTTTTCTGCAAGAACAGCCTGTTCTCTTAACCACTGAGCCATCCCTTTGGCTGTATTCTGGCCTTTTCTACTGCTTTGCTTTAAATAAGCTTGCCTGGGTACTTTTGCAACCATGTCGACTTTCATTTCGATTCTTTGAATAAGAGGCCCTCGATCCCTGCCCTGTCGCTGACCTGGGTTTAGAAATCGGTTCCCGGGTGTTCTGTTCAAGGGCTGTGCCACCATTCTTTGAGGAATACCCACTTGTGGCCACTTGGGGTTTCTCAGAATCCTTGGCTTTATTGAGTTACATGCTGAAAGAATCTGTATGGGAGTCTGGACTTTACCAACCCTGAGTCCTACAGTCAGTGAACAGGCCCGCAGCAGAGATGCCTTTTGTGAAGGCTGGCATCCCTCAGACTCGAGACCACAATCTTTAACGGCAATGTCAGCTTTCAATAAGGTCCCTCTGCTAGAGCAAGCCACAACAAGGGCCCTGGTGACAAGGCTGTGCTCTTCACACACAAAAAGAATGAAGGATTACAAAAAGGCATGCAATTCTTTTCTACTCTGTGGAACGGTGACACAGACTTTGCAGAGGGCATTTCCACTCTAGGCACGGCACCAATGCTGTCTTTTGAAACTCGCTTCCTCGGTTCTTACAAGGATGCATCAAGTTTGCGACCTAGTCCAGTCGCATTTTCAAAACAGGAAATAATTGCTCAGACTGCTGGAATGAGCCTGGAGGTCGACTGGAGGGTACCAAAGGATTTGTCGGGACAAAGCAAAGGATGAACTCTCCAATGAGAGAGAAACTTGAACGCACCTGTATGAGTGGGTGGACTCGTAATCCAAGATAGAATCTGTTGTTATCACCCCGCTCAGCGCATCGATCTGGAAGGCTTCTGCTTGGTTGCCGGAGACGATGGAATACTCAATCAAGCTGTTCAATCCACCATCCGAGTCAGTAGCAAACACCTGTGAGAAATCAGTTTCCCATTAGAAAAGATTCAACCTGTAATGTGATCCAAGCCTGCTTCTCAGAGAAATGCATTAGGAAAGAATACAGATTATCAAATACATTGAAAAAAAAACAATGCTTAGCACAGCGGTTCTCAACCTTCTTAAAGCTGCTGCAACCCTTTAATTCAGTCCCTCATGCAGTGGTGGTCCCCAACCACAAGATTAGTTTTGTTGATATAAACTTTATAACTGCAATTTGGTACCTGTTATAAACTATAATGCAAATTTCTCTATTTCCTGGTGGTCTTAGGCAACCCCTGTGAAAGGGTCATTCAACCCCCAAAGGGGTCGGGACCTACAGGTCGAGAAGCGCTGGCTTTGAGTCATGCCAACAGACAGCTGACACTTGCCTTTGACTTTAGCGGTCTGGATAATGGGACAGAAAATGTTCTCACATTCATCTGAAAGAGTTCCAGATGTCACTCACACGTCTCAAGCTATAAGTGTGCAACTGGCGAGTTTTCTGGAGACTCCTAATATGCCTGACTGAAAGCTCTAGTTCTGCCATGGGTTCACACTGGCTCGAGAAAGGGCACGAATTACAGGAAACTCCATACACTGAATGGCGATTCTTCCCCTGAGCTTTCTTCCTCACTTTTGATTTTTGCATTTGCATGTGTGGGGGGACCAGAGGTCGACATTAGATGTCTTCATTTACTTCTTCAGGCAGAATCTCTCCTTAGCCTGGAGTCCACCGAGTCAGCTAGTCTAGCGAGTCCGCTTGCCTGGTTGCCCCATGAAGGCCCTGCCTTCCCCTTCTGAGGATGGGACAGCTGCCACACCTGTCTGCCTTGACAGGCCGCCTGGGGACTTGAGCTCCAGCTCTCAGGCCTACACAGCAAGGGCTCTCTCCAATGAGCCATTCCCCAGTCCTCGTTCCCCTCTTATTGATTGATGAATTGTCTATAAAATAGGTCAACAAGAAACTTTTTTGTATTATAATGAAGTTTTAACTCAAGGGAATTTTGAAAAGTGAATCAAATCCTAGATTACTGCCAATAAATTATCCCAATGGTTTATTTGATGAGTTTTCAAAGTAGCGCTAAGAAAGGAATAGAGGTCTGCATCACTTCCCATAGAGATATATCACAGGGTCTTCTGGGCTGACTTTCAAACACTAAACCTGTTGTATCACTGGAGTCAAGGTTTTAACAAGATGTTGAATTAGTAAATTGTCTTAATTTTTGCTTTCTGTATCTACTGTGACTCTGCACCAGCTTGCATCCCTTGTCATCTCTTGGTCTCCTATTATTGATTCCCCAGTTTTATTCCTAATTATTTCTAAGCTCAGTCTTCAAACTTCTGCAAGTTCTCAGAGGATGCTGAGGACCATCATCAGGTATTGGTTTCCAAGCAAGAAGAAAGAAGTCCGTTGTGTCCCTGGGGTTGTGTATTTGAACATCTTACAGAGAGCAGACTCTCCAGGAGGGTCTCAGCACATTAACGTGATGGCAACACAGCGTCGCTGGGGTAACTTCCCCATAGCAGGTGTCAGAGCAACAGCACCCTAGCAAACACAGGAACAGAAGTGACTCTGGGAGCCTCAGCCTGCGCTGTCACCATCATGGGAAAGAGCTCCACTGAGCCTCTGTCTTCACTTGGGATTCAGGACAGTTTTGTGACCTCCAGAGTCTTTGCTAGTGCTCCAGGAGTCCCTGGAGAAGCCAGCGGCTGAGAACTGAGCACAGGATCAATGAAGAAGCGTGAACAAAGAAAATCAGACTTTCTGCAGTCTAAGGACTCATCAACCCAAAAAACATGGAACATATCCTGGAGATTGAGAAAATTGGATTGCTTCTTGGTAATAAGTCATAGGTACTCTGACATACATTGATTGATACACACACACATGCACACACATGCACACACATGCACACACACTTTCTGTTACCTGTATGACACGAGCATTGTAGAGCTGGCCTTCAGAGACTGATGCTCGGTACACACTTTGTGTGAAGCGTGGGGCATGATCATTCACATCCTGGATGGAAACCGCTACTGTGGTGAAGGCTCTGTGCCCATCGCTCTCGGCGAGAATGATGAGCTGTGCCTCGCTCCTGACTTCAAAATCAAGGAATTTCGGCTCTTCTACAGTGAGTTCTCCTGGTTTTATTCCCAAGGTGGAAATATTAAAGATAAATGATGATGTTATATTAACTCATGTGTTCTGACCAGGGCCATTATGGAAAAAGTTGGGATCTGTGGATATTTTCACATTTCATTTCCAACTCTGATAGGAAGCTGTCTATAGCCTTGGAGTTTTCTCTTAAATCATCTTTTTCTCTTAATATTTACGTTCATCTACATTTTAAACATTTCTATTCATTCACTCACTGGGGGACCTGAACTATAAGGAAGCTGCCGTTCCCCTGCATAGAACCAGTCAGTGGATTTCCGCAGTGTGAGAAAGGTGAGCGGCTCTCACTGACAGGGATACGCTGGTTCAGGCCTGTCCCTACCTCAGACTTGCTTGTCAATTTCCACTTCCCTGTCTCAGGCGAGGATGCATCCATCTTGAGCCTTCTTCTGTGTTTGGACGACTGCATATTCTCTGCCTACCTGCTCCAGTCTGGCTCCTTTTCCTTGGTTGTGGACTAAACAGTAAGCACTGCTCCCTGACCCTTGAGCACCATATTCCCAGTACCTGGCTCATGGCATTCAGTACTCAGTACTTCTATACCCTCATAGAAAATACAGAACCAGGTTACAGAAACCGACCTTGGGGGACGATGTCACAGCTCAAGTTCTTGCCCCAAATAAGAAATTCCTCTGTGTGATTTCTACTGTGTCTGTCTGTTGTGGGATGGCGTGATATTAGGACAGGTCAGAAGAGAGCCATGAAGAAGGCTAGAAACGGGGATTTCCCGGTACACGAAGGCACATGCATTGCGATTCTGAAGGAATGTAGACTCTGTATAAGAACGTTACTGTGCATATGTACGTCCATGTATGTGCCATCTCTTCCTCCATCCCTTCTACTACCTACTTTAAAATGACAGAAACGCACTGTATGTGCTATCTCTTCCTCCATCCCTTCTACTACCTACTTTAAAATGACAGAAACGCACTGTCATTTTGACACCAGATTTGACTGATTACTTTCACAACCCGCACTGCTTGACAATACACAGTGTGACCAATCCCTCTTGACAGTATGGGGTATACAGATATACTGTGACTCTCACTTGGGGCGTCTCGTGATGGGCAGTAAGAGTGACTGTGATGAGCGCTTTTAATCCAAAGTGACTTGTAATTTATGCACAAAAGTAAACCTTTCGATCGGAACTACGGATCAGAAGCTCATCTCGTTTTATCCTTAAGGACAGCGGCTGTATCTTTAGAGATCAATTTTACTGATTCATCATTCATACTAGTTTTCCATTTTATAACTCATACATCTAGAAAATCTATGCTAACTACTCTTGGGCACAATTTTAATGATAACGTATCAAAAGTCACATGTAATTTACTTGATTTAGTCACTCTACAGTTTATACAAATTTCTGACCACCGTATAGGAAGGAGGAAATAGGAAGTAAGGGATGGAAGAAACTGACCAGGAAGGGAAGGGACCCAGGGTAGCTTCCTGATCCACTCAGGGTTTTTGTTTGTTTTGATTTATTTTTGCTGTTTTGTTCTGATTGCTTGTTTGAGACAGGGTTTCTCTAGATATCCCTGACTATCCTGGAACCCATAACGTAAGACCAGCCTGCCCTGAAACTCACAAGAGATCCACTTGCCTCTGCCTCCTGAGGGATGAGTTAAAGGTGTGTGCACCAAATCTGGCGTCCAGTAAGATAGCATTTTTAGAGGTGTGGAGGCCCAAAAATGTGAGCCTATTTCCACCTTGACCAAAGGTCAGAGAGTTGGAACTTCCCTCTATTCCTTCAAGGTGATCGTGTTTCTACCCCAAAGATCCTACCTAGTTTCAGAGAAGAGTTCTGCTCTCTCACGGTTATTGTCAACAGGTGTGCCTAATAGCCAGCCCTTGTGCTACAGGAATAGAGAAGTAGATCTGTTCCTACCTCAAACAAAAGTTTAAGGATCCAACTAAGGTTCCAGTTCCTTTAAGGGGATAACATTGGATTCCACGCAGAATGTTTTGGTGTAGGGTGTGAGCAATGACTTGGTGACTTGTTTTGTTCTAGCAACAGAATGTTTAACTGTAAATGTAGCCCATGACCTTCAACTGGTCTATTCATTTCTTGTATCACACGTTAAGGCAGTTTTCTATCTTACTCCTATCTCTTGGGCCCAGGGTATTTTAGGCAACTGGAAAGTAACCACAGGCGATTTCAGTACTCACTGGAATTCTTCTGGGCACGATCCTATGTTTTCTTTACTTATAGTCCTAATCCCCACGCCCCAGCCCTGGCAAGTGGTAATTTTGTCAAGTTAAACAGAAAATAGAGTCATCGTACAGTAGAGAGGAATTACCTGAGGTGGAGCCCAGGGAAAACACTCCATCTTCATTCCCGCTAAAAATTGAATATTTAATGGGGTCTGGAATTGATGCAGGAGCAGAAGCCTTTACAGTCACAACAGAAGTACCTGTAAAGTTAGTTTAAATAAAGAGCATTAGAAAACTTCACAGAAGTGTGAGAGCAAACAGTAGGTATTATCTGCCTACTCTTGTCTTGTTGGACCCTAGCGTCCAATCACCGAGGAGGAGGAGTCGCCCCAAGAGACCATCTCTCATATCACAGCTGATGTAAAAGCATGAGGATTTTATTAATTCTGTCATGATAGGGTCTTCCAGCAGTCAGGAGGCTAGAAGACCCTGAATGTCTGGTACAGGCTATTTTTAAAGGGAAAAACCACAGAAGGAAGGGGTGTCTGGGGGTTGTTCTTTAACTATTATGATTGGCTTATTCAAAAAGGCTATTACCAACAATTGGCTGGAGAGATAGTGGAGAGTTCCAGTTGCTCTTCGGTGACTGGTTTATCAATCTATTCCATTTTACTTACTAGAGATTGAACAGAGTTCCATGGCAAGAAAGGATTTTTTTCTATATGTTTGTATCATATACATTTCTAGAACTCTATATCAATTTTTTCTTTAAAGATTTTATATATTAAATAATAACAATATGACATGAATGTTAATCACCCTGGTTTGACCTGTATATATTGCATGCATGTATTGGCTATCACACTGCATCTCTGATCTCAGAAATAGGTATAATCAATATATGTTAATCAAACATTTTTTAAAGTTTAGGGAGATGGGAATGTTAAGTATCCTGATTGTCACATACCACCATGTGCATGTTGAAAATCATTATGTTATGCCATATATATACATATATATATGTCTCTGTGTATATATATACATATATATATATACAATTAAAAATAATATATTTGTGGGGATAAGTGTGTGCCAGAGGGGGCCAGTGATCAGCATTGTGTGTCCTACGCTACTGCCCTATGCTTAATTTTTTTTTGAGATGGGGTCTCACATTGAACCCCAAACTCATGGATGACCCAGTCTGGCTAGTCAGCGAGCCCCTGGGATCCTCCCATCAGTCCCCCAGTGCTGATTTCAGGGTCTCACACTGGCCATCATTCCTGCTAGATCCTCATGCTGGCCCAGTAAGCACTTCACCCACCAAGAAACATGTCTCTAGCTCCTAAATATATTTTAAATTTCTTATATTTATAAATCAACAGTATTGGATATCTTTAGTCAGGCATAACTTTTAAAAACAAAGCATGTTCTTTTATGTATCAACACTTGAATTTTTTATAAGTGCTTAAAGTATATGGGAAGAGGGAGGACAAAGGGGACAGCAAGAGAAGAGGAACCACAGTCTCCTAACTGGGACAAATGCTGGTCCCTACCTAAGGGACACAGGATTCCAGAGGCACAGACATATGAGACACAGCTTGAAACCCCTTGGTGGCAGTAACAGTGAAAAAGATAAATAAATTAGGATTCTTAAATTTTTTTCCTGAGGTCTGGAGAGATGGCTCTGCAGAAGACTGAACTTATCCCCATGATGCACACTTGGAAGGAAAGAACTGACCCTGAGAGTTGTCCTCTGACCTTTACGCATGCTGGGGCATTTGTGCCCCCCCCAAACACACACATCCTTACATGTATGTTCCTCCTCCCAGTCCTTAAAATAAAATAAATAAATGTATTTTTTTTCTGAAAAGAATAGAAAACACAAAAGGTCTGGGAATAGACAGAATTTCCACCTAAAACCCCCTTAATGCTTAACAGTCAAGTTGTGTCTATTTTATAAATACCAGAGACCATGTGATGATTTGTAAGATCAGAACTTCAGCAAGAATTCACTTTAATAAGAGGCGCAGATCCACAAGGCCAGAAAAATCCAGATAGAATATACGGCTGTCCTTTTGTGGATATGCTATGGGGGGGGGAGTGTCTGGGGAAACCAGACAGGATTTCACACAAACAAGGCAAGGCATTCTGGGAACACTGAAACAAGGCAAAGCATTCTGGGAATACTTATCTACATCCCTCCCCCCCCAGCTCCCTGACCTTGGTGATTCCAAGACAGAGCATCACTAAGTTACCCAGGTTGACTCTGAAGTCTGCAGCTCTGTAGACCTTCTGACCCTTTGGCCTCAGACTCCCTGGTGGCTGGGATTCACAGGCCTTGGCCACCAGGACAGACTGAATCACTCTTCATTAGAAAACTTACACTTAACAGAAACCCTGACAAAGTTTAAACCTCATTCATCTAGATTTCCAAACCCCTGTCCTTTCCAAACGACTTGCAAAGTCATCCAGCTGTAGTAATATGAAGCGGCGGGGCTGCGTCCCCAACACCCCAGCCGCCTGCTCGGCTAGCTTATGCCCGAAATAACAACACACAAACTGTATTCATTTAATCTCTGCTTGGCCCATTCTGCTCTAGCCCTGACTGGCTAATTCTGATATCCCGATCAACCCATCTCTAATAATCTGTGAGCACCGGTCTTACCGGGAAGATTCTAGCCTAAGTCCATCCTGGGTCAGAGCTGGGGCATGGCGTCTCTCTGAGGTGTCTGCTCCGGAGAGGAGAGCTGTGAAGTCTGACCTCACTTCCTCTTCCTCCCAGCGTTCTGTTCTGTTTACTCCTCCCACCTATCTTCTAACCAATGGGGACCAAGCAGTTTCTTTTTATTTAACCAATGACCTTCCTCCATCATCCAGCAACAAAGAAACAAATAGAATAATGGTGGTAACATCAGGTTGCTACAAGTGTTAAGAATGCTCCAATTGCATCATAAACCGTGCTTATTGCTTATTGTTCTACGCGTCAAGAGACACATGACTCCTGCACAATGCCTACGTTTTCTATAAACTGATGGGCATGCGCATGTATGTGCGTGTGTGCGCGCGCACACACACACACACACACACTGCAGCATCCTTCATCTACGGTGTCAATCACAGCTCTGTCCTTCCTTACACAACCTATTTTTCAATAGAGGAAATTTTATTGCAACTGTGTTGCCATATGTTCCTGAGGCTGTCAGTCAGAGACAAATCACTATGTAGGAAAGATGTCCAGTCCTTTCTGATGGCCTTTTTTCTCCTAGGGTGAGGATGGGTTTTCTTTTCCCCATGCCTAGTTATAAAATAAAATGAGGACATTTCTTGTGCGTAAAAGAACAATGTTGAGTACAAAACTGGAAAATATCACTATGGCACCTCTTATGTAGAAAAAAAATCCCAGAGAAATTTCATTCAACAAAACTCTTCAAACTAGATGCTGAAGGCAACAGAGAGCCACAAATGCTTATGCATTTTCTTTCTCTGGCAAAGTTTCAATCTGAAACATCACTAACAGAGAGGAACTGAGTAAAGGGTCCTTCCCAGATCTTTCATAGGCCCACATTTTTAACATGCCTTTCTCTCTGGTTACACAGGTAAAACTTAAATCACCGTGCATAGCACATCAAGGTAGAAATGACAAGCTATAAAATCTATCAAAGAACCTTCAGTTCCAATGAGGAAATAAAGAGAATAAGATATATATAATAACTATATTTTGCATTTTCAGACATTTATGAGGGGTAATTAAACAAAAAATTCAATATATTTAATAGTCTTATTTTCTTCTTCTTTACATAACTTACATTAAAAAGCCCAATCCTACCCACAGCACCACTGCAGCTATGAACTCTCAATTTGGAAATTCTTTTTTTGTTTGTTTGTTTGTTTGTTTTGTTTTTTGAGACAGGGTTTCTCTGTAGCTTTAGAGCCTGTGTAGATCAGGCTGGCCTCAAACTCACAGAGATTTGCCTACCTCTGCCTCCCGGGGGGTTGGGATTAAAGGCAAGTACCACTACTGCTGGACTACAAATAAGTAATTCTTATAATTCTCATAATTGCTACATGAGTGCAAAGATCAATAATTATGACAATAACTAAGCGACTATGAAAAATTGCATACAAACCTGTGAATGAACGCTTTTGAGCACTGTTCATTATTCCTAAGCATATACATTATTTTTAAAACTATCATTGATGACTGACTTGAAACTGGCATTCCAAATGGTTCTTTAATAAAGAACAGCTTTGTCAGCTTCAGTATTTTTTATTGGTATTTTCAATTGTTTGCTTTCGACATCTTGAGTGTGTGCTTTAGTTCATTCTGACTTCTGTTGCCTCTGAGAAGCCTCATTGTTCTTAGAGCCCTTTGTGAGGACACATCCCTCGTCTCCTGGGACTCTTTGGAGTTCCTTGTTTTAGTGTTTGACGGTCTGATTTTAATGGCTTTTCCATGAAGCCTTTTGGGTTCATCCTAGATCTGTTTTGTGAGCTTCTCACATTCGTCTTTCTAGTTCCATCTTCAGATTTGTAGAGTTCGTGACCATTGTTTCTTTGAAGGAGTCCTCTGCCTTTTGTCTTCTTTCTCTCTTTTTGCAAGTATTTAATAAATACATTGTTTCACTTGATAGTGACCCAAAAATTCTTTTGTAGTTTTCTAAATCCCTGTATCATTTTGTTCCTACTGACTGTCAAATAGCTGGCCTTTGAGTCCACAAAGTTTCAGCTTTATCAGATCGGCTGTTAAATTTCCCTGGTGAATTTTTCAATTTAGTTATAGTATTCTAAAGCACTAAAGTTTCTGTTTGATTATTTTTTATTAATAACTCTTTATAGATAATCTAATTTTCTTTATGCATTGTAGTAGCATTTCAGTTGTATTTTACTAAATAAAGACCACCTGAAGATCTGAGAGTAAAACAGTCCCACCTGTCACCTTACAGAGCAGGTTATAGTAACACAAGCCTTTAGCCATAAACCCAGTAGCCACAATGACATGCACCTTTAATCCCAGTAGCCACGCTAGATGCCATAGAAATTTGGCGGTGCATACTTTTAATCACAGCAGTGCACGCCTTTAATCCCAGCCCTGGAGAGGATGATAAAATGGAAGGAAACAGCTCTCAATACACAGTGTCTTTCTGAGATTCTGGGAGGCAGGATCACCACTTCAGACTGAGGTTGAGGTAAAAGCCAGTGGCTGGCTGTTTTGCTTTTCAGTTCTTCAAGTTGAACCCCAGTTTCTGACCCAGAGTTTTTATTAATTGTGCTTCAGTGCATACCTTACTGATTTTATTTGGTTGTCTCTCTATGTTTTCTTGGGACACATTGATTGAATTTCTTTAGAATAATTACATAAATTATTTTATTCTTTTGTTTGTGCAATATTTTTGTATGCCTTATGTTGTGTGTGTGTGTGTGTGTGTGTGTGTGTGTGTGTGTGTGTGTGTGTGTGTGTGTAGGATGTGTGTAGCTGAAAAGCAGCCACGACTCCAGGTTTTCACTAACTGGTTTGTAAAGGAGGAGAGCTTGGCCAATCCACATGGCTGAAGATTCTGGGAACTTCACGAACCTTTTCTGCTGATGTCTTTTTTAGGTTTGTGCTTATAATTCCACAATTAGAAAAGTCTGGAAGTTTGTTTGTCTTTTTCCCAGGAGCTTGTAATCTTGATTTTTCTATCTGGATGTTTGCTGGCATGCATGCTGAGCTGTGATAAATTGGGGAAGGGCTTATCTGTAGTGAAATAAAATATTTTGTATTATTTCAATATGACTGTTCTTGCTTGGAGCTACAGTTGGAAGCATCTCCCGGCTAGTTCTTGCTATGCTTTCATGTCATGTCTTACTCTTAAAACTAATGGTAATAAAGATACTTTGGACATTTCAAAATACACCAAACTGTCTTCTAAAAGAACAGAGGAAGTAGATATTAGAGCATCTTCAGGAAATTGAGTACGGGGTACTCAGAAGAGAGAGTGTGCTGCAGACAGAACACAGCAATCAGTGTGGTCAACAGCAAGACAGGGGGTTCCGCAGTGGGTCAGCGTGTCTGAAGTAGAGTGACAATCCCATCATTCAACAGCAGCACAGCTATGCATTTGTTCACTACAAAGCGGTAGTTTATTGTAGTGACTGATATAGTATCTCTCATGGGTACCACTGTTGTTAAAGTCTGGATTTGAAGTGTCCAAGCCCCCTCATGTGTTAAAAGGTCAGTCTCCGACGCAGCAGGTTTGGGGGATGAGGAGTTTGGAAGGATTAGACCATGAGTTAGTTTTGACTATTGCCTGGGGTGGGGTGGGGGTGCGGTTAGTAGAAATTGTAGGAGGTGGGACCTTATTGGATGAATAGATCTTTGGACAGCTACATTTTGTCTGTGGCCTCTCCTCTTTCCTCCCCTCCCTTTCCCTGTTCCTTCTGCTCCTCCAGCTCCTCCTCCTTCTCCCTTCTCTCTCTCTCCTCATTCCCTCTCAATCACCATGAGTGATCAACTTTGCTCTACCACACAGTCCCAACCATGATATTCTGCCTCACCCATGGGCCAAAAGTAATGGGGCCAAATGACCATGGATTGAAACTACTATAATCATGAACCCAAATAAACTCCATTTTCAAGTAGGTTTTGACGTTGTTGTCCGTGTCACGTACTTTGACTTGAGATTAACCCCCTCATTGCCTAAACATTTTATCATTGCCCTTTGGCCTGATTTTGCAAAGGTCCCACTGGACCAGGCAGTGACTTTGCCAGCGTTCCAAAGTGACCTCTGCGTGTAGCTTTTCCTTTAAAAGGTTGCTCCTCCTGGATTCTAGCCTCAAGTAGAGTGCCAACCGCAGCGCAAGGTTTCTGAGGTGGCCTCTCTGCCACTCCTTCGTGCTCCAGAACCAGAGGGTGTTTCCCTTCTTCCCACACAGCAGACGTCCTTATTAACCCTTAACATATCGTTGGGACCACTTACTCTGTCTGTAAAAGACAGAATATGATGTCTTTGTATTTCTGCCGTATCAACCCTGATGCTTTCTTTCCACATATGTGGATTCTGCTTGTAGGAAAGGCAGAGAAAACTATTGTGAGGACATATTAATATTGTTCAACTACAGTCCTGTTTCTTATCTTTTTAAAAGTGTGATGCTTCAGGACAGAGTTAGACAAGACCAGTTCTTGAGAATCAACAACAGCCTACTGTCTCCAGGACAGAAACTCTGGGAGGTCAAGGAGTGAGGGGAGGAGCTTTTAAACCCAAAGGAAAGGAAACTGATACACAGTGGAGGCACGGGAACCAATGCAGCCTCACTAAATCCAGCTTGGCAGAGCTAGGAAGGGCGGATGGCACTCGGCACTCATCTTACACCCTGGTCTTAATTGGGGAGGATTGACAAACAACTCCTTGGTTACAATTTGGCTGCCTGTGTCTTTATTCCTAGAAAGAAGAAACCTAGTCATGTCAATGGGACTATTGCAATCCACACAGCAACTGTTCTTCGTACATAGAACCCAGCACCATGATGGTCGCGGGCATCTCTTTCACAGTCCGAGAAGTCACTCAGTGAGGCTACCTTTGCTTTTTCTGTTGACTTGTTTTTGTTTTGGGTGGAGGTTTTGTTTATTTGTTTGGTTGGGGTTTTTTTTTGTTTTTTTTTTTTTTTTTTTTTTTTTGAGACAGGGTTTCTCTGTGTAACAGTCCTAACTGTGCTGGAACTAACTCTTTTACACCAGGCTGGCCTTGAACTCACAAAGATCCACCTGGCTCTGCCTCCCAATTGCAGGGATTAAGAGCACGCACCACCACCACCCAGCTGAGGCTACCTTTGCGTGATCAAGCCAGTTCAAAATCCCACCACAGGGGACTGAGGAAGGTGGCTCTGTGGTTGAGAGCCCTTGCTATTTGTGCAGAAGACCGAGGTTTGATTGCCAACTCTTAAAGCTGCTTGTTACCCCAGTTCCAGGGATCTGTCACCCTTTTCTAGAGTCCACAGACACACGCTGCACATGTGTGGTGCAATATATACATGTAGGCAAAATACTCATAAAATAAAAATAATTCCAGCATGGATGAGGGAGGGGCTACTGAGGCCCCACCCCTAATTAAGAAGCTACTGGCAGTTAAGGGCTGCTGAAGGCACGGAGTCACTTATCTCTGGAGGAGATGCCCCAGTGGATAACCTTATACCCATGCATAAATGGGCAGTGTTCATTGGACTCAGTGGGTTAAAAGTAATAATGATAATAAAAGAAATTAAAATTTAAAAAGAGGACCTGAAGTTGGCAGGGTCGTGGGGGAAATGGACAGAGAAGTCAGGACTACCTAGAATGTCCTCATTCCTATGGAATTCATCTCAAATGCAACACTGGTCCCAAATAGTGGAATAACAGAATAGATTTGTTTCTTCCCTCTATTGCCACAGGCATTCCAAAGTCCCCAGGGACGTAGTGTTACCTACTCTAATGCTAATGGCATAATTTTTTCCTTAGGAAGTACAATTCTTATCTAGTTTGTACAGAAAATGAACCAGATGCCAGGGCTCTCAAAACTGCAAACACTTCACGGTGATTATACAACCATTATGTAATAGTTCCTTGCTCTAGTTAGAGCTTAAACCCTGCTAGCTTTATAAACTTCATGTCGAGATTAAAGACAGAAGGAAAATCGCCGCAGTAACAACTGAAGTGATGACTGGTACCCTCCTACAGCTTAATCTAATCCTTGCAGCATCCACGTGAGGAACTCATTACCGCTTCCACTTCATGGAGCTGGAACTCACTCATCGTGCGCGGTGGAGCCGTGACAGGCTCGCCCACGCGGCTTCAATAATGTGTGTCTCATTTCCACACTGCCCAGCTGATGGAGAACAGCGGCTCACTGGATCTCCTGCCAAAGCACTGGAAGACGGGTTTCTCCTCCAAAATATCAAGATCTAAGGAGGTTACTTATTTTCCAATATTAAATATATTTCACTAGTCAGCTTGCCCCCGTGTGTCATCATGTTTCAATATTGTTTCAAGTTTTCCAAAGTCTGACTACTTACTTAACATTTAGCCGGGGTCTCAAAATAATTCATAATGCCAATTTTCCACCCCAGGGCAATTCGTAGAAATGCATGCAGTTCTGAAAAGCCCACACTGAGGACAACAGTGTTGACTCATCCTCAACAGGAGAGCCACAGTGCTAGAAGACAAACAGAAGCACCAGGAAGGCTGCCTTCTGGAAGCCTGTTTCACCATTTAGTGGATTTAACCATTGTGAGTAACCAAATGGTTTATTCCTAACTTTTGAAAAAGTCTGGGGCTTCCAGGTGCAACATCACTTTAGGAGTTGCCTCTGTGTTGTGCAAAGAGTTGGTATGGGGGGCAAATGTTCTATTCCAAGAAAGGAAGAGAGGAAGAGCACTGAAATTCATAAACAGAATGATAGGACAGAAGAGGGGTGTGGAGGAGCCGAAGGGTGATCTGGGAAACATAAGAAGACAAGGCTCTATGTTTAAAAAGAAAAAAAAAAAAAGCCAGCCTACAAACCACAATCCCAGAGAACTTAGACAGCAATACAACAATGAGGACAATAAGAGAGACTTTCATAGATCTAATCTACATGGGAAGTAGAAAGTAGAAAAAGACAAGATCTCCTGAGTAAATTGGGAGCATGGGGACCTTGGGGGAGGGCTGAAGGGGGGAGGGGAGAGGCAGGGAGGGGTGCAAAGAAAAATATAGAGCTCAATAAAAATCAATCTCTCTCCCCCTCTGTAGTCTAGTATAATGACAATTTAGAACAACATCAAAGATGAATTCACTCAGAATATCAAATGTCTCTTACTGATAGGATGTCTAAGGGACCTATGAGAAATTAAAACTTCTTTACTGTTTTTCATTTGAATACAAAGGTTTAAATTTTAGATACATTTGGAGACAACAAAATCATTTGGGAAGTTATAAAATGGTGTTTAATAACATTAAGATCATTCTAATACTGATTCGTATTTTGCAATAATTTGAGCCTACTGAAATACTAGAACAGAAAACAATAAATAAGGAAATTCTCTTCCCTGTGTCTGATATGACCTGGCAGTCTGCATTGAACCCAGTCCTATCTGTCGGAGGATACTTTATGCACACAGCCCTTGCTTAGCAGAGACCCTAGGGACCCTCCCCACCCCGGGACTTCCTGTGATCACATCCAACAGTCTTCTTCTTTTCCCTTTCCTGTTACAGCCTCTGCTTTTGGTCTGTCTCTTGGCTGACACGATACACCCTCCCACAAGGACAGGCCTGTCCACGTCTCATCTCCCTGGCCTTTCACAGATGCCGCCTGCTTGCATTTGCTGCAGTAGTTTCCAACCAGCTTCCCTGAGGCTTAAGATTTCTCAAAGGCATTGCTAGAGTATTGAGTTCTTTTAAACAGATGGCTGTTTTTGCAATGAAAACCATCAGATTAATTCAAAATTTAAAAAAAATAAAAAGGACGTTATTAAGAGTTAAAAATATGGAGCCAGGAGGCTGGAGACTTTTCACTCATTTGTCATCCTTTAGCTTTTCAAACTGAGTCTTAAGCAAGAAGGCCCAGCTCCTGAAGTTAGAAGTGGTTTGGTCTTCATTACACTCTATCCTGACATTTTATTTCAGACCAGGTCAATATTAGCTGTGCCTATACTTCAGACGTGGATGTTCCCATAGGGTGAAAGCTTGGTGAAAACCTAGGGTAGGATTTTGTGATGTGGGATTCTCCTCTGTATGCTGTGAATACCATTGGTTAACAAAGAAACTGGCTTGGCCTGTTGCTAGGGCAGAACTTAGGTAGGCGGGGAAAACTAAACTGAATGCTGGGAGAAAGGAGGCCAAGTCAGAAAAAGTCATGGAGCTGCCACCAGAGACAGACATAACAAAACTTTGTCGGTAAGCCACTGCCATGTGGTGATACACAGATTAATGGAGATGGGTTAAATTAAGATGTAAGAGTTAGCCAATAAGAAGCTAGAGCTAGCTAATAGGCCAAGCACTGATTTAAATAATATAGTTTCTGTGTGATGATTTGGGGGCTGAGCTGCTGGGCGGCCAGGAAACAAACAAGTGGCCCTCTTACCACACTACTGGGAAATGGTGATCCCTCAGGAAGCAGGCCTCATGGAAGGCTGTTAGATGATTGGGGATGGACCTTCAAAGGGCACTGTCTTCGCACTCTACTTCCCGCTCTCTCCTTGTCCCTGAAATGAACAGCCATGCCCTCCCATCATGATACTGCCCCAAAGGAGGCTCACAGCCATGGGGCCACTCCGTTTTGCCTGGAACTTCCAGAACAGTGAAGTACAAGAGCAGTCCTGTTTTTAATATGCAGATTGATTCTGTCATTTCATAGTAGCATTGGAAAGCTAATCCAATCACATTGATTGTAATTTTCCAATATCTGGAAAAGGCTCATCAGCTTGTATCTGAAAGTGCAATGGCAATCTCTTCAGTCTATATTAAAGCATTTTGCCCAAATTGGTGAAATATACAAGAAACGTGAAGATACACTCACCTGGTTCACAGTTTTCCGTCACAAGTCCCGTGTAGAGGCAGTGGCTGAAGGAGATCATCACATCTTCTCCTTCCGTGTGAACAACCAAGAGGCCCTTGGTTGCCCTCGCTGGGATCCCTTGATCCGTGGCTTTTAACTGCACCCAAATAGGAAAAGATTCTGAAGATGGATTCTGCTGAAGTTTGATTTCCCCTGTATATTCATCAATAGAAAACACTGACTGGGTGTCCGCGAAGCTGAAAGTGACAGTTCCGTTGGGCCCTGCGTCTGGGTCGCTGGCTCTCAGCTGAGCAATGGTCTGGTTCAGGGACAGTTTGGGGGACAGGAAAGCATCAACTGGGTTCTTTTCCCAAACAGGATCATTGTCATTAGCATCAGTGACAGATATGAGTACAGTCAGCACGCTGCTCTTCGCGCCTTGGGGACCGCAGTCTCTGGCCACAGCTTGGAACCTGTGCTGCGGTCTGGCTTCTCTATCAAGGGCGCAGCTAGTTCTCAGTGCCCCTGTTACCCGATCAATGGAGAATGTACCAGAAGTTTCCCCCAGCAGAAAATATTCCACTTGCCCATTGAGGCCTTCATCTCTGTCCACAGCAGACAGCACCAGGACCACAGTGCCCACCTCAGCATCTTCTCTCACAGAGGACTGGTAATGAAGCATGGGAAAGGAAGGGCTGTGGTCATTGTCATCCAAAACCCTAACATGAAGCCGCATCACAGAGCTTCGGGGTGGATTCCCCAAATCTGAGCACAGGATAATGAGGGTAAAGTTGTCGATCTGTTCCCGGTCCAAAGCTCGAGTTGTCGAGAGTTCTCCTGAGGTTGCATGAAGTGCAAAGTACTCACCAATGTTCCCACCTGTTACAGAAGACAGTTGAAATCTGTTTGAAATGGGAAAGAAATAGCTCCTTGATAGGTGATATACTTATTACTTTTTAATCATTGAAAATATTTATTTCCTGATTATTGTATCGTAGCACTTTCCTAAATACTGAGAACAATTGAGCATGACCAACACCGTAGCCCCTCAATATGCATCTTAGAACCTGTGCAACAATCTGATTTTTTGTACATACATTTTGTATTCATATATTTTTGCCATAACATGCATTTTATTGATAACCAAACAATATTCAATGATAAGAAATATTGTTTAGTTGTGTTTTTTTTTTTTTTGCTATCCATCAAAAGTTGATACGTAGAGGTGGGCCCTGGAGAGATGGCTCAGGAGTTAAAAGCATTTGCTACTCTTCCAGAGGACTCAGTACAATTTCAGGGCTTATAAGGCAGCTCACAAACTTTTGTAATCCAAGTTCCATAGGAACCAATGCCCTCTTCTGGTTTCCACAAACAGTAAAACACATACATACATGCAGACAAACACATATATGTGTGCAATAGATGAAAATAACAGGTGGATTGTAAGAGTTTTCCAAAATGCAACTAGCTGCTATGTGTATTTCCGCTGTGCTAAGTGTATTTCTGCTGTGCTAAAGGTATTTCAGTCCTTCTGTGCTCCTCCCTTCTACAATCCCCTGGCACCGCGTGTACGAGTCCTCACGCTTCTGTCAGACGACCGCACAAGTGCCCAGTTCTCCCATGACATCAGCAAGGATATCTTATCCGTCTCTGTATCTTTCAAAATACGTGTTCTTTACTATCTTCCATAGGACTAACTCACACAGAGGCAAAGTGTCTCAAAGTCATCTTTGTCGATTACTGAAGTAAAAATGGTTCAAAGTGGTAAGATCCAAGTATCAAGCTCATGGATATGGGGCCCTACTAGCTTGTAGGCACTTAAAGCATATGGAATCAAAGTGTTCAGAGAAAATAATCGCAATAAATAGGGGCTCAAGAGGGGAATCCTGACTTTTTATTTATAGGACACGGTTAATCTACATCCAACATAGGAATAGGCAGATGTGTTGTGTGGTATTTGTGACTGAAAAATCAATTCATTTGCTCAACATTCATTGAGGCCCGATGATGTGCCAAGTATGAGCTCCTACTGTATACTACAAGTAGGCTTGATATTGGAACTGTAAGGAAGAATTGGACACGTGATCTTGCTCCCAAGACCTTACAATCTAAGAAGGGACAGCTTGGGATCCAGACCTTAGAGTATGCTCTTAGCACTCATATTCAGGTGGCGTGGGTGCGTGGGGATCCAACAGTGTAGAGCGTGTGAGCATGGCCACATGATGCTACTGGAAAGGATAACATGAAGATTCACCCTTCAATGAAAAGAAGCAAGACGACATTCGGAGACAGCATTATGTGTAAAGCAAAGACTGTGCATGTGGTCCCAGAAATGTGAGCACTTGGCAGCTGAAATGTCTTGGAGCAGTTTCCATAAACTGGATTCCCTTGAAGTTTGCAGGTAAGATAAAGTGTAGAAGATGAGACATGGGTTGTCACAAGTGAGGGCATGGATTTGAGAGGAAACAGGATCCAATCACAAGGGTTCTACTTCATTGCCTGGCCTTAAGGAGAGAGCTGGATGGAGTTCAGGCAGAGCCAGGAGTCCTGTTTCAGCTTTAGAGGAAGACTGAAGAAACAAGATAAGAATTTATATGAACGTGGAGGTTTAGGAGGGATTATGTAATCTGTGCTTGAAAAAGCAGGAAGGAGAGGACTGTACAGGAAATGGGTATGTTCTAGGAGTACAAAGGTGGAAAGCAAGACCCAGGAAGGTAGCAGTCATGACTTAGCTTAGGTAAATGCTATGGTTTTGATGTTGAATAGGCCCCAGGTGCCCATGTTTAACACATGCTCTTCAAGGTGGTGCTGTTACAAGGTAATGGTTGTTAGTATTCAAGTATCTCTACTGGCCTGACCTTGGGGTTCTGACAGGATGCTTGCTCAGCTGCAGCCACTAAGAACACCTCCTGTGCACAGTCACTGTGTTCCCTTTGAAGGGCCCTGCCCACCTCCCATCCCTCCTTCTTTCTCTCCCCGTCTTTGTCTGTCCCTCTGTTGACTCCTCCCCCCCCCCCCCCCCCGCCCATCGCAGTTCAGTGCAGAAGTAGTGGCTGACTTTAATGACTGAAGAACACATCCTACTTCATACAGAGAAGGTCTTTGCTATTAATTACCAAGTTTACCCAATTTCCTGTGATGGATAAATAACTGCAAAAGGCTATGAATTGGTTTGGAGGATATACAACTCAGAAAATGTTTAAGCAATAACTTTACTTCTATCAATCAACTGTCCTCCCCATTTTCAGGATATACACAAGGGGCCGACCGAGCACAGCCTAGTGGAAGAGCCTGCACGCGATGCTTCCATTGCCAGCACCAAAAGAGAAGTTTAAAAATGTGGACAGACACTTCCAAACCTGTGTTGGTAAAAAAGAAAACTGGCAGGAGGCCTGTTGCTGTTCTTTCCTTTACTCTAACACAGTAGATTGCTGTATACTTGCAGCAAGAGGCTAGGCCAGAAGGAACTTTGAGTACAGGGTTTCAGGACCAACCTGGGAACATTATGAGATTTTGAGAAGGAGGGAAGGAGGGAAGGAGAGGGGAGGGGAGGGGAGGGGAGGGGAGGGGAGGGGAGGGGAGGGGAGGGGAGGGGAGGGAAGGGAATGACAGAAGGCCCACATTTATAAACTAGAAAAGGTGATCCATCAATTTATTAAGCAATTCATTTTCAACACAATTTTGTTTTTAACAAACTATTAACAAAAACTTGGACAGTATCTTTGATATTTTAATCAATTCAATATAAAGTAACTTTAAAACAAAGATTCCAGGTGGCGGGGAGGAGGCAGAAATCCTTAATAAATAAATAAATTTAAAAAAAAATTATTTTTTTCCTGGAATAAAGTTTGCTTCCGGTTTATTAGAAAAAAAACAAAGATTCCATATTTATTAAAATTTTAACTAGTTTCCTTTCAATATATACAAATACTCAAATACAGAAAATACAGAGACAATAATTGATATAAAAACAAAAATCTACTTTATTATGGTAAATTGGGACAAGATGTAGAAGGAGTCATCAACTCAAGAGGCAAAGAATAAAATAAGTGACCATATGAAGAGACACCAACGGGGAAAAGACATCTGTTCTATACGTGTTTGCCCTGGTCCTGGCATTCAAGCAAATTCAGAAAAGCCTTCAAGACCATGACCTTAGAAAATGTGGAGGGTGCTGACCCAGGGTGGGCAGAGGCAGAGCCCTCTCTAGGGGAAGGAACTGTGAGGGCCCACAGAGGTGAGTCCTGTTCCACCTTAACTAAAGGTTAGAGAGTCTGCCACAGAGGTGAGTCCTCTTCCACCTTAACTAAAGGTTAGAGAGTCTCCCACAGAGGTGAGTCCTCTTCCACTTGACTAAAGGTTAGAAAGTTTGAGCTTATTCTTGCCCTCTCAAAGTTGTTGACAACAGGTATGGCTCCAAACAAGCTATCCTCACCTAGGGTGTGGCTACTTGCTGTTTTGGACATTAAGATGGCCCATAGAGGTGGATCTGCTCTACGCTGACCAAAGGTCAGAGAATTCAAGCCTATCTCCACCCATTCATTTTAAAACAGGAGGTTTGCCATAAGGAGTGGCTGCCTACAGGATACTTGGTCTAGGGCGTAGTCACTGCATGTCCTCCCTAAAACATCAGAATGCTTAACTCAGGAAATAGTGGCTCGATGTCTCAAATATTGAAGCAAGTAATTGTTCTGGTAGCGCTTTGCATCACGTTAAAGTAGTCTTTTGCCTTCCTCCCTTTGTGGACTGGGGCGCATAAGAGTTCAGAAGATAAACACAGTTGGATTCAGTATTCTGTGTTCACTGAGTTGCCCTCCCAGCACTCTCCTATGTCTCTGTATTTCTTTTGTATCTCTACCCATCGGCCTAACATTTCCAGTCCACACACCCCTACCCTGGAACACACGAACTGGTCAAGGCTGGACCCTGACAGGGAGGGAGCAGCAGTTCTCACTGGGTGTGGAATTTGTAGGAAAACACAGCAGACACCAAAATGGAAATCTCTCCAGGCCATCCGCATTGGTCAGTACCCAGAGAACACAGACTTTGTGAGACTCACCAGCTAAGCGATAGGTGACCGCTCCATTGCTGCCAGCATCCATGTCGAAAGCCAGGACAGTGTAGACAACCCCTGGATCTTGGTTTTCCAGAACTTCAATGTCTTGGCTGAGGACAGTAAGCTCTGGGGCATGGTCATTTTCATCTTCAACGGTGCAGATGATGGTTGCCGTGCTGGACAAGGGCGGGACGCCACTGTCTTGCACAAGTACTGACAATGGACACAAAGAAGGAAGGGTTGTGGCTATTAGTACACATCTAAGAAACTCGGTTCTTGTGACACAGTGTGAGACTGAACTACCTGGGTGACCCTAGGCCAATCAAATTTCATTTAAGGAGATTTAGGAAAATCTTAAACTTCAGGCTAGAGAAATGGCTCAGTTAAGAGAAACTGCTATTCTTCCAAAAAGCCCAGATTTGATCCCAGCACCCAGTTAAGAAGCTCGCCTGTAACAATTCAGGGAATTAGAAAGCCTTTTCAGGCCTCCATGAGTGTTACATACTCGTGGTGCTCATACAGACAAGAGGCACACACTCATCCATGTACATTTTCAAATAAATAGAAAACAAATAAAGAAATGCTAAGTCCCTTACCTCGAAGTGTGAAGATCCCTTGAGCTTCTCGGTCAAAGGTGACCATTGTTACCACTTCTCCCGTGTCAGGGTTGATCTCAAACAACCCAAAGGCAGGCCCCGGCATGATTTGAAACTGAAGTTTGGAATTGACTCCTTAAGGAAGAAAAAAATAAAGCAAAGTTTAGAAATTCTTTCCTTGGGAAATTTGACCCTTTTCATGTGCATATATCGGGCTGTAGATGAGAAGAAGGCAAGATTATTAAAAAGTCTTCAGATTAAAGTAGAAGACCATACCTCTCTCTGCTCTTCTGGAGTGACGACCCCATGAGCAGAAATGCTTAGTTTTCAAAAGCCTTATGAGACTTACCCACAGCGAATGCTTCGGATTTTTTCCTTCCCATAAAGTTTCTCTTAGGAGTGAGCAACTCTACAACACAGTTCTAATTACTCCTCCTAACACCCCTGATTGTGACTTAATGACATAATTGTGAACTTGTGGGACACAGGACAATTCCTGTAGATTATCCTCTGTTTAAAAAGCCTGTGCTCGGCGGTGGGACTCTGTTTATTCTCAGCCCGAGGAGCGGGCCCACAAGGTTGCTTGTGTGGTTAGTCTTGCTTTGTTTTGTGTTTAACCTAGCAGTTGGTCTCCTATCTGGAGCGAGACAAGCCATACCACATTGCTATGCGTTGTGAAAATAATTCCTCCCATTTTTGCGGCTGTAAAGAGTTTCTTGCTTATTCCTCCTCACACCCTTGTAATTGTCCGGAGCAAACAAGAGAATAAGAAAACAGAAGAGAAATAGAGATGACTTCGTCTAATCCCATTACATTACTAAGCAAGTTGGAAGGCTGGGTCTACAGATATTTAGTGCAGTCCTCACGATGACACACATCTAAGGAAGGATGGATACGTGACCAGTTGCTTCTGTGTGTACATGACACTAGCTAATATTAGACCTCAATGCCTGCAGACCCATGATTTCTTCCTCACGGCTCTGGAAACACCCTTCCCAATGACTTTCTTTCCCTCCGCAGCCCAGCCTGAGTTTACTCCATCAAACTCGCATCTTCCTCACATCTCGTGACTTTGGGTTGAAGATTCCCAGCCATCTTTCTGCTCTCCTCGGCTATCCAACAAGCACTGACACCGAGAGAAGACCCTAACAGCACAGGCGAGGGTCACTTCAACGTCAGCATCATTTGCGATTGTCCGCAGGCACAGCTCGCCTGTAGGGTTTCCCACCAAAGACATCCTGGCTCGCTCCCACAAGGTCCTTTGTACTTTTCAGAAAGAAAGGGACACGGACAATGAGGACTACTGAGAACTCAAGAACAATCGCAGTGGGTTTTTGATCCTACTACACTTACTGGCTTTGTGGGAGCCTAGGCAGGTTGGATGCTCAACTTACTAGACCTGGATGGAGGTGGGGGTTCCTTGGACTTCCCACAGGACAGGGAACCCTGATTGCTTTTCGGGCTGGGGGGAGACTTAATTGGGGGAGGGGGAGGGAAATGGGAGGCGGTGGCGGGGAAGAGACAGAAATCTTTAATAAATAAATAAATTAAAAAAAAAAAAAAAGAAAGAAAGGGAACATTGAGAAAGAATGTTCTTAATCATCTGAATAGATGTTCAACCCTGTTTCTATCTGCCCATCTTAATGGCTGAAGAAATCCTTCAACTGTTCAGACCTTTCCTAAAGTCTCTAGTCTTCCCTCTGTAGTAGTCCTTCTCGATATTTCCACATTTCATTTAAGGATGCTGTCCATTCTCTGGAGCAAACTTCAACCCACTCTCACCTCTAGCTGTTCTTTCCACTACGAGCAATGATTTTTCTGATCATAACTAGTGGTGATCTTCAGCTCTTACCTATTTTAGAACCTCCATGGTGTTATCAGTTGCTGACTGATATCCAAAAAGACAGAAAGGAACAAAAGAAGATTTAAAAAAAAAACATGGAAAGAAGAGTAGAAAAAGAAAATATTTGTGCTCTCTTCTTCTTTGCTTCACATTTTTGTTTATTTATTGATCTGTTTATCCAGTTGTTTGTTTTGCTGCTACGTTTGAAATTCAGGGCCCCACACATACGGAAGACATTCTGTAATTGAGATTCAATCCCTCATTATTTCTCTATGTCATATTTTACTCCTCATTTTCAGAGTGGGATGAATAGGGCTTATTCTGGCTATAGAGGTGGAGCTGAGTACAGATTCATCCACTTCTTTCCTAGTCAATGACTCCAGAAAACACCATGTATAATGAACTCTAATTATTTGTTTGGCTATTTAACTTTCTCCTCCCTCCCTCCCTCCCTTCCTCCTTTCCTCTCTTCCTCCCTTCCTTCCTTCCTTCTTTTTTCTCTCCCTTGCTCCCTCCCTCTCTCTCCTTCCTTCCCTCTCTTCCTCCCTTCCTCTCTCTCTCCCTTTTTCCTTCCTTCCTTCTTTCTTTCCTCTCTCCTCTCATTTCTCCCCTCCTGTGCTCAATTATCCATGCACATTTACTGAATGCTAGACTTGGAAAGATATTGTTAAGACAACTATCTTGGTCTCCAGAGCTCTTTTCTTGCGGTATAGACAATTAAACCCAAGAGTTATAAAGAGTGATGGGGTAGAGTTCAGGGGGAGTAGATCGATGAATTAAAGGTAATATGTTCACTCTCTCATTCAGTAAACACAGAACCATCTAAGGTAAGAGAAGGTGACAGAAACATGGTGCTAGGAAGACCACAAAGCCTTTCTCCTCACAAGACTTAGCGTCTTGTACAGCACTCAGTACAGTGATGTAAGCGTGCAAGCACAATGCTACATGATACGGTGTGACTGACTCAGCAGAGATGCTCTGTGGGGCCATGAAAACAAACAAGAGTTGATCAGCATAAATGAAGAAAGAGTGGATGCACACAAAATAAGACTCCCACACTTCACCAGCATCTACAAAGTCTCTCGTGATGCGGACCCTGACTCCCACACTTCACCAGCATCTACAAAGTCTCTCGTGATGCGGACCCTGCTTACTCCTCTGATGCTCCTGGCAGCTCACACCCTCACTGTATTCCTGCCATCTTTACTTCCCTGAACAAACGAAGCTTCATTTTGTTTGCAGCCTCTATAATTGCCGCTTCCTGTTTGTTCTTCCTTTACTTTTTTTTTTAAAAGACAGTGCTTATACTGCTGTGTCTCCGATCTAAATCTATGCTTCCCTGTCTATGATACACCAGAGTTTGAGACGACTGCCCTCCTCTGTTCTTGCTATTCTTTCAGAAGCCCTGGGTTCAGTTCCCAGGATCCACATGGTCACTCACAGCCATCTGTACTTTCAGTTCCAGAGGACCTATGCCCTCTTCTGGCCTTCCTGGACACTGTAACACATTATGCATGTACATACGTGCAGGCAAAATAATCGAAACACATGCAATAAATAAATAAGTAAATAAATATTTTTAAAGGGGGACAAATTTGAATTTTCTTCCTCCTAATAACACACTGTATCATCAGTGCTATTCTGTCCTTTAACACTCTGTGATCCAGATTCTGCTGGGCCCCTCCTCTTTCAGCCCGCCCTTCCCCTTTCTCTTTAAAAGACAGACGCCTCCAGACTCATCTCCCACCTTCACAGTACTGCTTTGCTTACTCAGCAGCAACAGCAATACAGCGTCTAATATTCTTGGCTGGCCGTGACAGGCAAGAACACTTGTCACGAGGAGAAGGTCTTGCATATCAGGGAGTTTGAATTCTTTGTCGTTGGCTGGAGTGCTCAGAGTCTTGTCAACGGAGAGAGAATGACACTAAACCCCCATTGTTGTGATAGCACTAAGAGCCAACCGCGAGAGTCGGACGCTGGTGACCTGATCCTTGAAAGACTCGGACTGGTTAGAAAACCAAATGTCGTCATGATTTACAGAAAGCAAATTGCAAGTTGAAAGTTTTACACTGACAGCGTAACTCACTGAAGATCAGAAACCTACTAGGAGAGCCCGAGATTGATCTCCTTGGAGACTGAACTGACATTGGGTGGCAGACACACAACAGAGACGAGGGGATATAAAAGGCCAGTAAAAGCCGTGACCAGAGTCTGTAGTGTGGCAGGCAGGAAAGTACAAACCTGTCCAAGTTGTAGACAGATAATACACATTGGTATAAACCTGGGGAATATATAGAAAGCCAATTCTAAGTGAGTGAGAAAGACCTACATCCTAAAGACCGTGAATACTTCCTGACGGGATAAGGCGGAATAATATGTTCTAATCAGGAAGGCCATCTCTCATGTCTTCAATAATGACACAATGCTCACATCTTCAGATATTTCTAAATCCAAGAGGATATGCTTCACTGTTTGTTTGGCGGCAATGAAAAATAAGTAGTAATTATATTTCAAAGATTAAAGGTAACCCAACACCATTTATGACTTGTAGGATTTGGTTTCTCAAATCATGAACTCAAAGGTACTGGTTGAATGCCTACATCATGTCTCTTCCTACCCTAGAATTGAGGCTAATATAAAGTAAAATACACTGGATCCAGGAATTTGTAGTGTAGATAGGAGACAATCAACAAATACAAAAAAAAATAGAGTTTAGTCCAAAATTTAACAGAGATTGTCTTCTGAGTGAGTGAGAACATGATTGGTCCTTACTCATTTCCCCCTTTCTATAAATGTATTCATAGCTGGAATCCATAGAGAGACTCCGCATAGTGTGAGTCAGCCAGATACCATCAGGACAGTAGATCAGCAGAGGCAGTGAGCCTGAGCCATTTGTGTGGCTCCTCTAGCAATGGCCTGAGACTGAGAAATTTAAGATTTTACCTTCCCAATGGCCCAAGTCCCCTCTAAATCCCTCTATTAGGATGTGGTAAAAACCAAAGTCTCCAGGCTCAGGAAAAGAATGAGTAAGACTGGTTGGTGCCCTGATCCTATAGCTCTCTTGATGCACCTGGGTTGGGCTGACACCAGAACCAGCTAATGCTGCGGGAAGAGACTGAGAAATGAGGCTGACACCAGAACCAGCTAATGCTGCGGGAAGAGACTGAGAAATGAGGCTCATGAGCAACCACAACAGAGTTCAGGTGAGCAACTGACGGCTCTTATGTCATTAGATAGCCAGAGGAAATACATATTTATAAAAAAGTGACATTATACTTGCCCGGCAGGAGAGATACTATGATCAAGAAGTTGACATTAAAAACTTAATAGCCAGCAAGAGTTTCTGCAGCTGAGAGCAATTATTACAAAATGTCATATATTAAGATATTTTAGCTTCTAGGGATGGGGGAATAAAGCCTAACATGCGCAAAGCGCTAGTTCCATGCCCAGATAATAAAAAATGATGTTTTAGCATCTTTATCCTTTGTTTTAAGAAGCACACGCAAGTGTTCTATTGGAAGGCGTCCATAATGACCCTTATAAGGATAACACTGGTAATACTCCAACGGCTGAGCGGTAAGGTATCCTTATTTACCTTCTTCCTTCACTCTAGAACATCTTTTCTCCCACAGTTTACATATCTGACCTTAGATGAACAGTGGTGTCAGAATTGGAGTCAGTGAAATATTGTGCTTTTCCCTGACTCCAAAAGTGGGATTCGGAGAGTACAGCTGTCAATCACACACAGAGCAAGTCCTGTCGGGAAACCAGATGATCCTGGGAAGAGAGGACATCTGCATGGAATAGAACAAACCCCATCTTCCTGGCCATGTTCAAGTGTACATCTCACCGTCCTGAGCAAGCGTCATCACCCCAAAGTCATCTACCGTGCGAGGTGCCAGGGGCAGCCACACTAACAATGGAGCTCTTGTTGAGGTACCAAATGCTGGGAAAATTTTAATACCCCAGTAAAAATCTGGTAGTTGTTTTTTTTTTCTTTTAATACAAGAAGAAAGTCCTGCTAGATTTGGAGTGAGTCATACAACATAAACATTCAAATCCCTTCGGACTTAGAATGCCAAACAGCACTGCGTGCTTACGTTTCAAAACTCTGCATTCTAGCATTCCAGAACACATATGCTCAGCTCTCTGGTATTAAGTAACACTATAGTACTTTTTAAATACATACTATAAAGTAAACCATTCATAAATTCCAACCCGATGCCAGTTATGTTAAAATCTTGAGTACGTCATTTAATTCTCATGCATAATGCTGTTTCATTGTTTGAATTCACTCAGTGCAAAAAAAGAAAAAAGACCGAGAGGAAATTTATTCAAACACAACACACACACACACACACACACACACACACACATACACAGTCACATGTACTTACATAAGCACCAGCTTAACAGATCTGGCTCGATTGAAAATATAGCAAATACAGTACTCGTAAGAAATTCACACCAAAAATTAAAAATTTAAATAATTTCTTTAAGTGAAGACTTCCAGTAACTCAAAACTATCTCAAGAATACAAGAATAGAGGAGATTTGGGATGGTGTTAAGTTGTATTTCAAACCTCCATTAATGTAAAAATCACAAAAATAGTAACTGTATCTAAACTTGCAGCTGTAAGTGTGAAGCCGGTAATGATCAGTAGGAGTAGCATTTACACTAGGCAACTCCACAACAAAGAGATAGCATTTGCTTATGGCAGTCATGTCTTATTATTAAATGCAAAAATTTGAGAGAAATTCCTCTCTCCCTTTTCAACAGAACCCTGTACAGAAAATAAAATGAACAAAGTAAGGTCCAGGGGGGAAGAGACTGCATGTGGCTAAGCAGAAATTCTGCAGACAGCTCACCCTATGCTGCCCACTTTGGGAAGTGGTTCCATGCCCAGCCCAGGCTCCTGCTGGGTTGACAGCCGGCAACCTTGGAAGGGAGCGTTCCGAACCAGGGCCACCACGGAGATGCACCCCTTCTGTACGTCCCCCAGGATCGCTGTGAGAAGCATAGCTTGTATTCCCCGTTGTTCTGTCACCCTAAAACAGCGGTTCTCAGCCTTTCTAATGCTGCGACCCTTTAATACAGAACCTTCCGCTGTGCTGACCCCACCCACGCAGTTATTTTCATTGCTGCTTCATAGCTGTAATTTTGCTATTGTTATGAATCGTAATATAGATTATCTGTGCTTTCTGATGCGACTCACAGGTCGAGAACCGCTGCCCTCCAGCAAACAGTGCTGGGAAAGTGTAACATCTAAGCTGGACTGAGCATGCTCCTTTCTGAGCACAGTGGGGAAAAGCCTTTGCTCACACTGCCCTCCTTTGGTCAACGTGAGAAAATTATGTGAGCCTTAGGAGTGTCCCTAGCATTTCAGACAAAGTCACGTCAACATTTAGGGAAGAAAGGGCACCGCTACACTATGGGCTTTGTGGAAACACCATTATCATGTTTGTAAATATAAATCTTACAAAAGTTTTAAGGACTGCCTAATTAAATGCTCTGTATTAGTTCTGATGGGAAAACTCAGAATGTAGTTAATAGCAAACACTGAGGTATCGATTTTTATCATTATTTAGTTTTGACTTAAGACAGAGTATCATTAAATGAACTGTGCCTTCAACACCCTAAGAGAGCCAGGGACGTTCAAAGGCAAGTCGGAGACACTCACAAATTCCCAGTCACAGTAACTGTTGCCTTCAGAGTTGTGTGTCTGTGTTTTGTGTTAATTATAACAGTAGAAACAGGAGTTCAAATGACCATTCACTGAGCCAGATGTTAGCATAAACTCTCTTCCCACTTAGTAATGTCTTCATGCGTACAATGGAATTGTGTATGGGGGCACTAGAATTGTCCCCATTTTATAGACAAGACGAACAGAGAGGATTAGTAACTTATTCAGGGCTATACAGCTTAGGTAGGAGATAATTCTAGAATTCGAGGCAGGCTGCTATCAGCTCCATAGCTCTGGGAGCAAGCCTGTCTTACACTAAGGAGATGGGGAACCGCCAGACTCCTCCTGCTCCATCCATCTAGCACACTTGGAGGTAAATGTGAAGTTATGTGTATCCCTCTGCTTGCTATCTCAGCGAAATCCATAATTACATGTTAATTAGGGCTGTACCACTCTCAGTGCTGATAAAGATGAACACAGATGCCAGATAGAAACAGACATTACCTATGGTTATTTGTTCCAGGTATGTTGCTGAAAATACTTGATATTTGAGATAAGTAGTAACTTCATTTCTCTATAACTTTTGTTTTTCTTAATTTATTTACTTAAATTATTTATTTATTAATTTAATTATTACTTAATTTATTATTTCCACACATGTGGAGATCATAAGAGAACATTCAAGAGTTATTTATCTCCTTCCATCATGGGTTCCAGGTCAGTAAGCACTTTCCCACTGTGCCAGCTCACAGACTCCATTTTTCCATAACTATGATTTTATGCCAACAGTAACCATTTTGTGCTTTACGGTGCCTGTTATCTGATGTCTATAGTTTTCTGATTACCTGAATCCTTGTCCTCAGCTTCAACCCTTGTAACGAACACACCGGGACTTTGGTTTTCTCTAACTGAAGCTTCGTACAGAAGTTTCTTAAATACGGGTGTCTCATCATTTACATCGAGGACAGTGACGGTCAGAGTCTGGGAAGCAGAAAGTGCTGGCGTGCCACCATCCTGGGCCACGAGAGTCAGCATGTGTTGAGTCTTCGCTTCGTAATCCAAGGGACAAGCTGTCCTCAGCAAGCCTGCTTTGGAAGAGAAGACATGATGGACTATGGGTGTGGCTTGAGGCGGAGCCACTCCCTTCACCTCCGTTTATGTTACAACACACAATCAAAAACTTTCATTGCTAATGAGTGAATCATAACAAAGAGTGAAATTTATTGAACCAACTTTAAGTTCTTACTTTATCTACTAACATTCTTCGTCAGAAATATCAATTTAAGTTGTAAAGACAAACAAAAAGTTTAGAAGTCTATCCCGTATGATTATCTACAGAAAGGCCTGCATCACAGTTACCAGTCTAGCCTGCATTTCCCTCGTTTTTATAAGTATCTATGATGCTAATAACATATATTCTGGGACACATGGCACACGTGAAAGTATCCATGTTATAAAAACGTGCATTTGACTCTGTTGCTCAGGACATTTGATTCCTGTTAGAGACCTGCCTTCTGTTGCACTTACTCTTGGTTGACCGCCATTGGCTTTATGAACAATAATGGGCACAGACATTGCAATTCAGGCAATAAATTTCACAAATAAGCTACCTTTCTACCCCACTGCACTGAGCCACATAACCCATGTATGTGCGGTGTTCTGCACAGATAGCTATTATGGGGTAATAACTGTCATATATTTCTTCTAAGATTGCTGACTGCCTGCCTTTCCAATTTTTTTCTTCAAATAATTAAATATTGAATCAGATTTTTGAAATAGTTTTTTCAATAATTACTCCTCATTTTATACATTGGGGCCATAGGAAACCCCTATGTTTTATTTTTTTATTAGACACACGAGCCTTGTGAGAGAAAAACAACCTCCCATCTCATATGGATACATTCTGCAATTATCATTTTATGTCCTTGAAAGCTACCTCAAAAGAAATAGCCATTGTAATAGCTCAAGATTCATGATGCCGGCATTACTAAGACACAATTCATGTTTATTCTTCCTCTTTAACAGGCTGAACCAGACCTTCCTTGAGCGTCTTGGAAAGCATTTAAAGTACCATTAAGTCAGCTCCGAGGAGAGCCACAGTCCTCGCAATCATCAGCCTGTATCTGGACAATCTCCTGTCAGCTGGGCACTGAGGTGGTGTTCATACAAGCCTCAGAAGGGAACCATATGTCAGGGTCTGAGAAACGTTCTGATAAATTTTCCCATCAGAATAGAAACAGCTATGCTCACAACTTCCAAATCCCCACATTCACATCAACTCCAAACAATGCTCTTCACAGCTGGCCAAATCGCTTACGTCTGAGAATATATTTCTTAAGGTTCATGTTGAAATCACTATTTTATAGACAATTAGATAGTACTCCATACTTTTAAAAAATATCCTGAAAAAGTCATAAAAAGAAAAGATCACATCCTATTTTTTTTTAAAAAATAGTGAATGCCACCAGATAGCAGGGCCACAGCAAGACGGCTGAAAAGGCAGTGAGTGACACCTGTGCAGAGGGAATGGCATTGAATAAATATGGACATAAAAAAACAATGCTACAACCGATGTGAAAAACAATGCCCACAACGAGCAAAGAGCTCAGCCATTAAAGCCTGTATGTTGTTTCCAGTTACTGACCAGTGCTGGCTTCCATGAACTAAAGGCGAATTTCCACACCAAAGTCTTTGCATAATGTTGCTGATTTGCCGTATAGCCACCTTGCTTTACTTAGTCGGATTCCTACGCTAAGGACTCACGATGGTGGCTATTGCCTCCTCAGCCCACAAGATACAGCTAGCTACGAAGCACAGTTAATATCAGCAAACAGTTCTAATATACAATATCTGCGGTGTGGGGGTGTGTGTGTGTGAGAGTGTGTGTGTGCTACATCTCTCCAGCAACAGTCTGTCACCTATCAACTACAGCGATGGTTCTCGTAGAGAGCAATAAATAAGAAGGGTTGGCAGGAGTGCAGAGAAATCAAAACCCTTGCACATGACTGCTTTTAATGCAAAACATTTCAACTGGAAAATGATATGGCCAGTCCTCAAAAGTAATTTGTTTAATTGGCAAAAGGATCCTAAAGCCCCATCCTTCCAGAGAAGCTATAGCAGTTTTAAGATTGGTTATAATTAAAGTATGACACATCCCAGCGACACCACTTCTGGATACTTATGCGAAAGAATTGCAGTCAGGGTCTCCGAGTAGTGACAATGTCAAGTTCACTTCTGTACTGTCCAGAACAGTCAATGTTAAAAATAACTCAAAGGTCCACCAGCAGATGGATAGAGACAGAAAATATGATACATGCGTGCAATGGTCTTAAAACCCATGAGGAAATTAATTGCCTTAAATGGGATGGCATGTCTGGACTTTGAAACATGATACTGGCTGAAATGCGCTAGCCATACTAAGACAAACATGGTTCTATTCATCTACACTTTTAAAACAATCAAATTGACAGAACTATCAAGAAGATGCATGAAAGGAAGTGAGAACAGTTGGCTTAGATGAAGGGAAAGGGTGATCTTTGAGCCCAACCGTACAGCACTGGGTCCCCAGTCACAAATAATGTGTTCTGTTGGAATGTTATTCTCCTATAAATTTTCCTTCTACAAAGTTAGGCACACCTGCAAACTTAGTACTTGGGAAGCAGAGACAGGCAGATCAGGAGTTCAAAGTTCTGCTACATAGTGGCTTTGAAGTCATCATCCTGGTATATATGAGAACTTGTCTCAAACAAAATGTAACAAAATATTTAGTGAAATGAAACAGTTTAGAAGGGGTATCCAGAGCACTGTACCTGATGACCCGTCTAACATGAAGACCATGTCCTCGTTTCCTGAGAGGATGCTGTATGTGACTTCCCCGTTCATCTCTGCGTCTGCGTCCTGGGCACTTACACGGTGCACCAAGGAGCCCACTTCAGCATCCTCTCTGACGAAGGCCATGGGATGAGACACAAAGGCGGGGCTGTGGTCATTCACATCCAAAATCACGACTTCCGCTACCAGTGACCGCCATCGCCGGTCGGTCACATTCACAGCCTGGTCAGATGCAGTTACGGTCAGTAAGAAAGTGGGGACCTTCTCTCTGTCCAAGGGAGATACGGTGACCAGTGAGCCAGAGGAGGGGTGCACAAGAAACGGGTTCATTCCAGCAGGGCTGGATTCTGCGAAATATTGTATCCTGCTGTTCAGAAAACTGCCGTCGCCATCTTTGGCATTGAAGGTGTAAACCAGCGTCCCTACAGGGGCGCTCTCCTCTATGCTGATCGCGATGAACTCGTCCTGGAAAGAGGGAGAATGGTCGTTCTGGTCCTCTACATCAACGCTAAGGAAGACTGTGCTGTTCCACGGAGGGCTCCGGCTAGGGTCTTCAGAAATCACCCGGATAAGATAATGAGATGTGGTTTCATAGTCAAGTTCCTTAGAGAGGAGCAAGTCTCCCGTAGGGCTGTCGATTTCAAAGTGTCCATCCCTGTCCTCCGCAGCGATACTGAAGTGTGACTTCCCGCTCGGGGGCTGTTGAAGGGGATCCGGTGACTGCATCAGGCTCATGATTTTTGCAGGCTTCGTGTTTTCCGGGATCACTAAATGTCTGATATTCTGAGATTTAAAAACTGCCCCTTTGGAAAGTGGTATCACCTGAAAGGGTAAATGAGTATCTGTTGATACAGAGTTCTTTGAAACTAGCTTCACATATCACTATGAAAAGGTAAGTTTAAACATCTATATACATATATTATGACACTATATTGGAAGCTGATTTCTATATGTGTTTTTGTATATGTGTTAATTGATGAGAAAATACATTTTAACAGAATGCAAATGTATCAAAATACTGAAATCTGCTCTATATAGGAACGAATAAAATTCACCTTCTACCTTGCTGTAATACATGAATGAGTGTTTTGTGAAGCTGTGCCACAGTTCTTCTAGAACATACCTGGTAATTCTTCAGTGTGAATGTTGGACAGATAATTCTCAAAATGACCCCAAATCCTAGAGATCAGTCTAGCCACAGTGACACCTTTGGACAGTGAAATATCAAGTGTCTTTGTTGAAACAAAAAACTAAAGTTTTGACCACATCAATTTTTCTCCTAACTCACACTTTAATTATGAAAGACATAATGTGAAAACAGTAGTCCTGGGGAAAAACTCCTTGTTACTATATACATATAGCCTATATTATATTTATACTGTGCAGGTGTTACTTATTATAACGTGATCAGCAGAGAGTCCAGCTGTGAAGAATCCCCTTTTGACTGGCTGTAGGTAATTTTCTGCTGCTGCAAAGATGTCCCATGACTTGGTTTTGTTGTTGCTGCTGTTGTTGTGATTTGATTAATGCAAAGCTTTGACATATGATCTCAAGTAATTTTTACAAGCTTTAATTTTTTCAAAAACCCATGCAATTTGTCCTGTGGTCATTTGTTTAGGCACAAGGCCCTTTCCTGCAAACTTACCAACTCGCTGCCATCAGAAGTAAGAGAAAACTCACCTTTTGCACATGACACCCAAAGCAACACAAATGTCTATGGGGTGAAGGATAGCTTGTCAAGAATTGCACATAAAAAGGGTCATTTATACTTAATTTTTTTTCCAAACAGTAATAAGAAGGCAAGTATTGGGTGTAATATACTCTTGAAATAGGATCCACAAACTTGGACTGTCTTCATACTATCTACTTGTTTAAAAAACTCAAATGAAAGTCTCAGAATGTTCTTCTACATTTTATGCCGCTAGCATTACCTGAATATTAATAATCGCCTGTCCTTGCAGAGGGGGCACTCCCTGATCACTGGCGATGACTGTCATCCTATAGGAAGGTCTGTAGTCATGGGAAAGGATCGTGGTGGTTCTTATTTCACCGTTATTGGCATCAATCTTAAAGTGAGCGGGATAATCTGTATGCAAAAATGAAGACACTAAATTAATTCATAAGGCAGAAGATGGGATCAATTCAGTTCATGTATTCGTATTTCAGAGCATGTATTTACTTTAAATTTCTTGAGAGTTTAAGGAGCTATAGAACGCTAATTTGGCTTTAATTCCTTGAGGGTCTGATGAGCTGTGTGCCCTGCTCAAATGTTTTCCAGGACACTGATACACACATGCATCAAACGCAGCACACAACACCGCTCTGATCCCTTCAGCTTCCACACTTCCATGCACAGTTAATATCTAACTTTTATATGCCACTAAAATATAGAAGAGATTTTTTTTTAGTTTAAGTACATAAAAATAAAAAAGTAGAGAACTGGGAATGGTGGTGCATAAGCCCATTTTCCACTGGGAAGACCGTGCCAGGCCATCCTGAGGTACACGGTGAGACCATCTGCAGATTTCTGCCTCCTGCATGCAAATTTTGCCTTTGAAATTCATTTGCTAACACTATGTAGAGGCATTTCATTTTCATTTTAATGAATAAAGCTTGCCTGAAGATCAGAGAGTAAAACAGCCCCACTTACTGGCCAGCCTTACAGACCAGGCAGTGGTAACACACACCTTTAATCCAAGTAGCCACACTGGTTTACCACAGAAACCAGGGCAGTGCATGCCTTTAATCCCAGCCCTAGAGAGGATTATACTCGTCGGTGATGACCTAATTTCAGTAAGTACAATAGTAGTGTAAGGACTGTAGGAAGATAGTCTGCCCCAGTGTGCTAGAAGGAGCAAGCTCGGAAATGTTTACATGCAAAGAAATCAGGGCGCCCCCTGGTGGGCAACACGGAGCATGGAAGGAGAATTTGCTCCCTGACAAAGCCCGTGATAATGACGTCCCAGTCCCTGGTGGAAAGGGAGCTGACCTCAAAGGCAATAAGGTAGAACTTTTATCTTCTGTGAGCTGCCTTCGTCAAATACGTTGCAAAATTTGCCTAGGTGAAGCTGTAGGAAGTCCATTTTCACGGTAGTGTCTCACTGAGCAATACCATTGTGTGAACACGTGAAACAAAGCTTCAACAAAAACTCTGTCCCCTCTCACTCAGGGCACAGGAGTTGCTCCAGGACATGGAACGGAGGCGCTATTTCTGGGAGCAACACAAACACCCTGCAAATTTATCACGAGCTGCGTCTCCACGCTTCAGAGTCGTTACACTCGGGAGATGTGTTTTAAACTGGCTGTGCCGTTCTGACTGCAAAATGCTTGTTAATATTCTTTGCTCGGCTTTCAAATCATTTGTCCTTTTCTTTCTGATCGCTCAGGATTCTCAATAAAGCTGAATACAATTCTGTGTCAGTAAAGGGATTGTAACTGCTTCCTTCCAATCCATAACCTGAGACATACAACACGGTAAACAGTGACATATTTCACGAAGTTCTGAATTTTAATGTCATTTCATTCAGCTACTTCTTTTAATTTTTTTCTTGTTTAAAAGTCGTTTTCGCCCTCAATATCAAGCCATCAACCTCTTACATTTCCTTCTGTGAGAATTAAGATTTTGACATTTAAATAAGACAGATTTTGAAGAGTGAGAAGTAGATATGTAATACCACCTGGGTAACAAAGGAGGTCTGAACCAGGTATTGATGAGCCATCTGCTTGCTACATACTGTGTATCAAATCTTCATACACTTACCCACTAATCTATTGTTAATGTGTCATACTATAGTGTCTTCCTTTTAAAAACTTTGTAAATGAAAGTCCTATGGAAGCATATTTTCCATTTGTCCTCTGACACTGTCTTAGTCATTCATATTTTTTTAGCTCTTCTATTATGACTTTAGAACGAACATGACATATTTCACCACACAGTGGCTGACATTTTAGTTGAAAATACTCTAAACCAATAAATAAACATTTAAACATTTCTCTCTCCTAATATGAGTAGTACAGATATAGATTTTATTTCATTTGCCTTTCATGCCTATTATTAAATCTTTACAATTTTTTTTCATAATGGTTGAAAGCATCTTCTGCTAGAATTTTCCTTAGATTCCTCAGCAAGCATAGAGCTGGATAAAAGGAACTGAAGAAATCCACTTCAGAAAATACAACAGGATAACAGTAGAAGACTATGCTGCTCAGAAGAAATCCGATTTTCTGAGCAAGTGTGCTGAAATGAACACTTGTGAGCTTTGCAGCAAAGCCGCTCTGGGCCCGTGTCAGCTTTGCGGCGTCAGCAGAGCAAATGAGACCCTTGGAGCAGAGTCTCTGAAATGCTCACACTGTGGTGATGCTGCTCCCTGAGCGGATGCAGGCACACCAACGCCAGCATCTGTTCTTCCGCTCAACCTACTCTGCTTCAGACAAGGACAAGGTTGTCTCTGGGTTTTCCTTGTTTGTGTCAAACAAGATGGATGCCTTTTGAAATGGTCTCAAACACAATGTTAAGTAAAGCAAATTACTGGAAGAAACTGGAAGACTGAGTATTTTAAGAGAAAGTGTGAAAGTTAAGTCTATGTCAACAAAGTCACCGTAGGGTGTTCCACATGCTTGGTATGATTTGTGGTATGATATAGTAGACATGTGTAGCATGAATTCTATTTGGTATTAATAATAAAAATCCAGAGTCAGATCGTAGGGGATGAAAGCCGAGAAATTAGAGAAGCAGTACAACCAGCCACTAGAGAGACCTTTTACCTCTACCGAATCTTCAGACCAAAAGGGCGATCCTGTCCTCAGACTGCGTCCTCTGACTGACTCTTCAGACTGCATCTCCAGACTGCAGCCTCAGACTGCAATGAGCTTCTGTCTCCTCCCGCCTTCTATTCTTGTCTCCACCTCCCTAGTGCTGGGATTAAAGGTGTGGGATCCCAAATGCTGAGATCAACTCTGTGTGAGCTCTGTTTCAATTTCGTGTAGCCCAGGGTGGCCTTGAACTAACAGAGATCCACCAACCTCTGTCTCCTGAGTCTTGAGATTAAAGGTGCGTGCCACCACTCCCTGGCCTCTAGCGGCTTAGCCTTGCACTCTGATCTTCAGGCAAGCTTTATTTGTTGAAACACAAATAAAATATCACACAGACAAGATTTATTCTCACCCTATGAATAGTGTCCATAGATATTCATGTGTGCTCCAACACATCAGGCACTAATTGCCAATTCTTATCTAATCACTTCCTCTTTCCTTTCAATAAAAGTTGACTTGGACCTTAGACTCTCAACAAATCATGCATTTAAGATGGATGGTTTCTATTTAGGGCTTCAATACTTCAATACGCTCTTTGTGTTCTTAAGTATGGAGTGATTATTACAGGCAGCAAATGGATTTTGTTTGCTATTTGGTTTTCTAGTGTAAGTTGTCTATGGAGTACTGAGTGAGCAGGGAGATGGCGGCATCCCCAAAGGAGTGAGGCAGGAGATCAGGGACAGAGGGAGTTTAAAATCCCTTCATGTTCTACGGATATTGACTTTTACCTGGAGAGATGGAGTAGGTAAGTTCCGCACTGAGTCCTTCATCGAGGTCCTTTGCAAAGACGGTGGTAACCAGGGTATTAACTGGCTGACCTTCCAAAGCCTGCCATGGAGACAAACAGCTTACTGGTGAGTCAGTGGAGCCTTAAGGGGTGCAGTAGTAGACCATTAAATCAAAGAGAAAGTATTTTTAAAAAATACAGTATATCAAGCACCTACTAACAGTTCTAAAATCTGCGTGCCACTCAAATGTCTATCATCAGAAAGTACATGGATAGAAGTCTATGGAAAGATTCCACCTTTTATCTGTTTTAATTTTGAAGACGTTATCTGGAGCATTTGAGCCAAAGATGCAAGTAAATTAATTACAATGAAGTCAAATTAAATATCTTTCTATTTTTGAAACTCTTAAAGAATCTAGTATACTCTCAACAGCTTATTGAGTTGTTGTTCAGGCTGCTTGCTACAATCCAAACTATGCCCAGCACAAAGATCTGCCTTTATTTCAGAAAACATATCTCACTGTGAGTAGGAATTGTTCTGGAGCGATAATGCGTGCCAATCACGGTGCTGATCACCCCAATGTAACACAAGGTATTTTTATGATACCATAAAAATCACTCCAATAATGTTCCTTTTGCCAGAATTTTTCCTCAGCTCTTGCTTTGGAAGATTGGCTTAAATTTCCTAACTTCCTCAGCATCCTTTGGATTTGTTCACTACGCAAATTTGATCAGGGTTTAAACACTCAATTCAAGTGTTTGGAGATCAATAGCTGCTAAGTTTTTTATACATATGATCCATATTAAATATATATTCTCTTATGAAGAGTGTTAAAGAATGGGCTGATGTATTGCAGAAATAATAAACATACAAAACATGGAAAAGACAAGACAGGTTTTATGTATACATGATTACAAGTTTGGCGTGTGCGTACAAAACCCAACTTCTACGGTCTCTGGATGGGTACTCACTCATGTGGGAACTACACACTGATCCCAAGGACTGCCTCTGTGACAGCAACTGCTCAAAGATGCCGGCAACGCCGAGGAAACCCACCCAGAGTGAGCGTGACAGATACTGGGGTGGCATTGTGTCTATGTGCAACGGACAGACTATATTTACTTTAACCAAAATGGAGGTGGAATTCTGGAGTGCACACAGACAGTTTCTTTATGTTTTCAGCTAGCCTTTTAGCACACACATGAGAGTCTATGTTGTTAGAATACATGCTATGCCATCGTACCACGACTGACGACAAATTCCCACCTTTGACCACAAGATGGCGCTCAAAACAAATGACTGTTAAAAAAAAAAAAAAAAAGCTCACAGTAAAGCGGCTTCACAGACCTTGATGTGAAATTCCTTTCCAGGGAGACACTGTGGGAAGAAAGGCCTGTTGTCGTTGATGTCCGTGATCATGACATAGACCACCATGGTAGCGTTCCGTGGTGGGGAGCCGTGGTCCGTCACCAGGACGGTCATGTGATGATGCCCCTGGTGCTCACGATCCAATGCCAGCCAGTTGATCAGCTCACCTGGGAACACAGCAGAACAAGACAAGCATTGTGCACCGGGATACAGGCACGATGGTGACAAACCACGTCCAAAATAATCAACTGAGAGGGAAACGAAATTAAAAGCTTCGACCCTCGAGACCACTCACATACAAAGTAATTCTGCTCAGTGTGACCGAAAGAAGTTGCCGCCTGCTCTGCTGGTGAGCACCTATAATCTCAGCAGTCAGAGAAGCAGAGACAGCTGGTCACGAGTTCAAGGCCAATCTGTGCTAAATAATGAGACTGTCCATCAAAACAATCGCCAGAAAACACCACTTGAAAAATTCTTCATATTTCAAATGACCCGCAATTAATCATTTGTAACCCTGCCCCATAAATTCATAAAAACAAATGATTTGGAAGATTTATAATGCCTGTTTATTGGCCCTTATGCTGCTTCAGAGAAGAAGGAAAACCTGTAGGCTATGCATGCAGAGTTCTGAATTTGGTTCCCGGATGCCCGCCTGCCAGGCTCTCATGGCTGACTTCCTTAGGGTTGCTTCTCTGAAACAAACACCACTGAATGTTTGACAGTGTTTTCTAAACTGTAGGCTACTGGCCACTGTTATCATGCCTTTGCAATAACTTGAAAAACATTCCCTGGGCAGTGACCTATCATTTATACATGCCATTTTTTCTTACATTTTTTATTGATTTTATTGAGCTATATACTTTTCTCTGATCTCCTCTCTCCACCTCCCCTTCTGCCCTCACCCATGACCCCCATGCTCCCAATTTACTCAGGAGATCTTGTCTTTTTCTACTTCCCATGCAGATTAAATCACATCATTTTTTAATTCACAAAATGTCTGTATAGTAAAATACAGTGAAAATTACCCAAATAACTATCAATGCTCTTCCAAACTTATTTTGTAATTCTTGCTTAGAAATGTGCTGTCTTTAGTAAATTCCCTCATGTTCATTCTTGAAGACTCGGTGTAAGCTACTAAGGGCCCGTCCTCATTGCCACAGGCCTACCGAGGCCGCACACTTCTTAAGGCTGCATCTCTTTCTGTCCAGCCTTGCCCTGGCTTCCTTGCCAATTTTGAATAAATCTATCTGTGAGAAAGCAAACATGAAGCGGCTATCACCAAACATTCTTATTGCTTATTTTTCTTCACTACTAATCCAAATAAAATGATACTGTATATAAAAAAACTAAGATGAAGAAGAAAGTCTATGTCTGTATGAGTTACTTAATCGGTGAGCCTAAACACAGTGTTTACCGAAACATTTTCTACATCAACCATATTTAAATAGTGTTTATTGTAACTGGGATTCTAATAAATCATACACACAACAGAATTTTTAAACTTCCAATCTGTACCTCTGAAAACCCCAACTCTAGATTAGCAAATGGGGTTTATTTCATGAAAATTGCCCAAACAGGTGGCTTCCCTCGTCTCTGGCATCTCTCACTTCAGTGATCAGTGTGTTTCCAGGTTTCTTGTATGTGACTAAGACACACTGTGTTCTGGGGACTGAAGTATGAATTTCCAAATATAATCACACCTTGTATCCAGTTTTTAAATTGAGGTATCAGAGAGCAACCATATCACATTTGATTAACCCTCTTTCTCTCTTGTTCCTTACCAAAATGAGAGCATAAGGACATAAATGTTTCTAGTGACTTTGAAATCGTAACAAATCACTCTCTAGTTGACCTTGATGGCATTTATTTTTTCACAAAACATAATCTTGACCTTTTTGGTATGCCTCAAGAGGAACGGTAGACGACAAACCATTTTTCCCTCTCCATAAGCAGAGAACACCAGGGTTCTCCATACAGGAGGCAACTGGCATTGTAGGGAGCAGGGAGCACAAACAGGTGGGTTTCAGGAATGACTGTGGAGAGTGAGGCCTCCCGAGAGAGCCGCCCCAAACAAACCTTCGCACAGGACATGGGCAGTACAGTTCTGGCCATATCTCTAGGGCAGAATAGAATTGCAAACAATCAAAAACTGCTTAGTGCTTAGATGCATTCTGAGAACATATCCGCAACCAGCTTCATCACCGTGCAAACACTATGGAGTATACTAGCACAGACCTAGCTGGGAGGCCTTCGTGGCACACCCCTGCCACACACTCCACGCTTGGGCTGTGAACGTGAACAGCCGGTCACTGCACCGCACACTGAAGGCAGCTGTAACAGAGAAGTAGCCGCGCTTCCAAACTAACTAGAGACAGTAGGAGCAGGGGTGCATGGGAGTTTTTCAACCCCATTGTAATTTCGTGGACCACTGTCTTAACTGCAACCCATCTTTAACTGAAGCAGTCTAAGCCTGGGCTGGCACAGGCAGTGTGTAATGTAAAAATAAAAGAAGACAGAATCGGGGGAGGCGAGATTCTTCTCAATGTTATCTTCATTTTGAAATCACAGCACTATACTAAAAGACTGTGTTTCCCAAAACCCAACTTTAAAATTTCTTCGTGCTGAAACCATGTCTGAAGATTTGAGATTTTTTTTCGTTTTTATTCTGATTTTTTAGAGATATGGATGAAGGAATAGTACCTGTGTTAGGATTCATCTTGAAGAATTTTCCATCCGTCAGCAGGAAATACGACAGCTGCCCATTCTTCCCGGAGTCAGCATCTTTGGCTGTCATTTTGCCTATCACCCCTAAGGGGATAGGGCTCTCCTCAACTTTCAAAAACACCTTGCCCTGCAGGAAGGCCGGGGAATGGTCGTTTTCATCCAAGACATGAACGATGACCAAAGTGCTTGCATTCTGCAGCAATCTGCTCTCCGGGATCCACGCCAAAACTTTAAGCCTGTGCGTCTGTGTAGATTCATAGTCTAGCTGTCGCTGCAGGGAAATCCACCCTGTGTGAGGGTGGATTCCAAACACTGTAGAGTCCACGTTGACATCCAGGGAGTATGTCGTCTTAGCGGCTGGGTGCTGTGGCTGCAGCGGGTAGGCTTGTACCTGCAAGATTTGAGTAGTCAGCGGGAGAGACTCGCTAACTTCCACTTGATAGACCAAATTTTCAAAAGCCACGGCTGGCCTTCGTTCTTGGCGTTCGATGACCACTGTGAGCACCAACCGGGATGCCTGGGGAGGAGTGCCTTGGTCCTCAGCCACCAGGGTCAGCCTGAGGTCCCCGTGGCCCTCCAGACTCTCCCTGAGGTACAGTACCCCGCGACCTCGGTCCATGCTGAACATGCTTGGTTGAGGGTTTGCAATGCTGTACCGGACCAGTCCGTTCAGCCCGCTGTCTCTGTCCTCTGCGCGTGCAAGGTACAAGGCTGTGCCAGGTGGAGTGGTGGGGGAGACCCTAATCTCATCCGAGGCCGTAGGAAACTCGGGACGGTTGTCGTTGACATCCATGACAGTTATGTTCACTTCCGTGCTGCTGCCGACCGGGGAGCTGCCGAGCTGCGCCTGGACAGTTAGGACAACCATAGGCTGGGCTTCGTGGTCCAGAGGCTTCAAGGTGCGGATGCTGCCCAGCCACCTGTGAATGGAGAAGGTTCCATCCAGATCGCCAGAGGAAATTCGGTAAGAGATTGGTTCTGAGGAATCTGAAAACAGAGAAAAGTAAAGAAGCAATTGCCCGTCGTGGAGAAGAACGTGGTGAAGCCTCTGCCATCCACAAGGGTTGGTGAGACACGTGCTTAAGGCTTTCTTAGGGATCGAAGAGAGCTTCCAGTGGACAATAAATACGCCATTGCTGTCTTTATCTTTCATGCGTTAGGTAGGAGAGAACCACATTAAGAAAATAATGTCAACATCTTTTTCAAGAAGCCAAGCTAAATTTATGTTGGTATTTTTCTATAATGTCCACCTTGTGGATGTCAAATATCCTCCACAGAGGTGGAAAGACAGAGGGAAGAAAGGACAGGAAGGACCAGCTCTCACAGGGGGGTCTCTTTCCAGACTCTGTCCTGAAGAGGCACCACTACACACGGCAAGAAAGCCAGGCATGAATATTTGCTCAACTGCTATGTGGATTAGCACAAAATCTTAAATCAGTCAAACTGGGAGCAAAAAAGGAATGCTTAAATAGAACACATTTACGCTAAGACACGGTGTAACTTACTGTGTAGTAAAAGGGAGTTATAGGTAGTTTAGCTGGAAAGCTATATAAAGTAAGTATGTGGGTTGTAGTTATGAAATAAATATAGTTTTAAAAAAATATTCAAGTACATGCACTTTGCACACCATGATTATTCTGTACTATATTAAGCATTCTTTTGAAAATGCCTGTTCTTTCTTTTTTACTTTTTCTTTCTTTCTTTCTTTCCTTTTTTTTTTTTCTTTAGGTTTTTCAAGACAGGGTTTCTCTATAGCTTTGGAGCCTGTCCTGAAACTAACTCTTGAGACCAGGCTGGCCTCGAACTCACAGAGATCCGCCTGCCCCTGCCTCCCAAATGCTGGAATTAAAGGCATGCACCACCACTGCCTAGCGCCTGTTCTTTCTTTATCAAGAATTGTGAGCTAGGCGGCAGCAATGATGGGACAATAAGCAGGCCGAGAGCCGCACATTCCATTCATTTTGTGTGGACTGAAGGCAATACTTAAGGTTGCATGACCCGACAAAGCAGGAAATTGCACAGTAATGGACTTGGGGGCAGCATTGAGAATTCAGCACTTACTCAAGGACTCCCTTGCCTTCACCGTCCCAACAAGAGTGTCCTTGGGCACGTCTTCATACACGGAGAAAGTGTACTTAGGCCTTTCGAACTCCGCAGGAGCCAGCGTGGTTTGCAGAATGTGGATGGTGACGTCAGCATTTGTGGCAGCCGTGAGTCCACCACCGTCTCGAGCGCAGACCATCAGAAAAAGTGTGGTCGCTTCCAAATGGCTGAGAGCTGATGTTAAGTAGATAACACCTGGGAAGATGAATGAAAACATCAGCGGGGAAGCGACTGGCAGTGATTGCTAATGCAAGTGTCTGGTCTATAAGGTTGACTGTGTCATGTTTAATTTTATGAGTTCACTTGACCGGGTCTTTGGTTTTCCCATTTCATCATATAGGATTCTGAGTATGTGTCAATCAGTGTTTGAAGATGAGATTAACATTCAAAACCTAAGGCAGAATACATCATCTTTCTAAATATAAGTGGGTCGTATCCAATTAGTGAAGGCCTGGGCAGAGCACAAGAGCTAACACACCTCAAGTGGAAGTTGCCAGCCCCCCTAACTGCGTGAGCCAATTTCTTGTAATCAGTGTCTTCACATACCATTGGCTGTTTCCCTGGGTAATTTCAATTGATACATCTATCTTACAACAAAGGAACTTGAGCATGCTTGTAAAAAGGATGTCCAAATTCCTCCAAGCAATCATTTCTAAAGTTTAAGCATTAGACATTTGGGGGGCATCTCATCTCATCAGAAGAATTTATGCTGCCCCCCCCTTTTTAGTCTTACTATGATATCACCAACTCCAGATGATGGAATAACATCTCTTGTGTTCTAATGAGGAGCTAACGCATCTCGGGTGACCACAACCTGCCTGGGTGTCAGAATCCTAAAAGAAGTTCAGAGTTATTCTCGGCCACTGTGATTGATTAGTTTTGTCAAGTTGACACCACCTCGGGTCTCCAAGGAACAGCGCCTCCATGAGGGATTAGCTAGGTGGGGCTCAGCTGTGGATGTGTCTTTGGGGAACTGTCTTGACTGATGCAGGAAAGATCAGTCTGAATGGGCAGCACCATTCCTAAGTTTGGGGGCCCGGAAATGCTTAAGAGTAGAGAAAGTTGGCTGAGATGCATTTATTCTCTATCTGTTATGGGATGTGATATGACTAACCAGCTCAAGTTCCTGCCCTGACCTCCCCATAATAGTGGACCTACAGCTGTGCAACCTATAACCTGAACTGTAGGCCAAATATACTCTCTCAAGTATGGTGCTTTTGGTCAGGGTCTTTTAGCACAGCCACAGAAAAGAAACTAAGAGCTACAGAGAGAGTTAGAGACCAGCCTGAGACACATGCAATACTGCCTCAAAATGAATGAATAAATAAATAAACAAATGCCCAAATAAAAAAATCAACAATTTTAATTCCCTGATACTAAGTCTCCCAGAAAGTTAATGTAATAATACAACACCTCTAGTTTCTTTTACCTCCTGGTTTATCGAGGTATAAGTGAGACATAAAATTATACCAGCTCAAGGTGTAGAATGTCTTCATCTTTATTTGCTAGTCTGTCCAAACCCTCAAAACTCATTCCACAGATAGTTTTTAAAATAATAGAATATAAATTGCTTCATTATTCTAGTGGGGCACTGTTGGGAAGATTGTAGAACCTTTGGGAGTTGAAGCCTAACTGGGAAAAGTGGACATGGGGAGAACTGCCCTTAAGGTTATTGACCCTTTTCAGTTCCCACCTTTCTCTGCTATCCTGCACCACGGAGACATGAGCAGGAGCCTTGAATGCCCGCTGCCACAGTCTGATGGATGTGGTCTCAAACCACGAACAAAATAATACATCTTCCTTTAGCAGAGGCTACCCAAACGGTTACCAAAACTAGAAGATGCATTAGTCAGTAGGAGCTGCTACAGCAAAAATAGCATGTCTCAGGAGGCCTGAACAGTAGAAATTTACTTTCCACAGATCTGGAGACTGGAAAGCTAACCATCAAGGCAACACAGACCTGCCCCCCCCCCCCCCCCCGCAAAATAAAATCCAGTAAGTGCTTTCTTGACAAGTTTGTAGCTAGCTATCTTCGTATCACATCCTCACAGGGCAAAGAAACTAGACTTTGGTCTTTCTTTCTAGGGACATTCTGCTTTTCTCTTGTGTAAAGAAATACAGAAGTCAAGGTACTTTCCATCAGGGCAGAGAAGGAAGGACAGAAGGTGCATGAAGAAGTTGGTCACATTGTGTTCAGTCAGAAAGAAAAAAGCAATGGATGTTGTCCCAGCTCACTTTATCCTTTCATACAGACCAGAATCCCAAATTGTGGAATTTTACAAGTGTTTCTACCTCAATTAACCTCAACAAAATAACCCTCCATAGGCACCACCAGAGATTCATCAGCAAGACAGTCCTCCATAGGCACCCCCAGTGACCCACCAACAAGAAAATCCTCCATAGGTTCCCCCAGAGGGTCATCTCCCCAGTGATTCTCATTCTTAACAACCTGACAGTTAAGACCGACCATAACAGGTGCTGATCTCATCATGGGGTTCTATCAATCAAAACATCACCTAAATATAATCAACCATGAAGACCCTGCCTCCCAATGCCATCCTGTTGGGGGTAAGAGTTTTATCCCTTGGATCACAAGCATAAAACCAATAACATAAGGGCAATGTCTAAAATGTTTAAACTATAGTATCAACACAACGGCTAACAGAATGGAATCACACAAGGCTCCAGATTCCTAGTCCATTTAGAGGTTAGTCCCAGAGACCCTGAAGTCTGTGAAAGGTTTCCTTTAGTTCTTACTTTTTCACACTTGAAAATCAATGAATCATGGAGGAAAATTACCCTGTAACAACGTAGCTCACCTCGAAAACTCAGTCTAAAATGGGAAACACCGGAATACTTGAATCCACAAATACAATTATTTTAAAGACAATGTTCCAGAATTCTCCTCATTTATAACTTACTACAAGAGGCCTCCAAACAGATTCCATTGTAACCCTTCATTTAGATGACAGTCCAGGGACCCTGAAAAGTCATGTACTTATGGAATTGCATTCCTTTTAAGACCATACAGGTGGCCTAGAGAGATGGCTCAGGGGTTAAGAGCACTGTGTGCTCTTTCAAAGGACCTGAGTTCAATTCCCAACAACCACATGGTGGCTCACAACAATCTGTAATAAGATCTGGTGCCCTCTTCCGGCATGCAAGCAGAACACTGCATTAAAATAGAAACACATTTATTTTTTTTTTAAATAAAAAGACCATACAGACTAGCTACTGTCCTAGAGGAGACACTCTGGTGTTGAAATGATATAATTAAGATTATATCAAATCTTAATCATATGCATTAAAATTTTTCCCTTCTAATTGATATATTCACTTTTTAAGGCATATGGAATTGTAGTTTCTGTCACAAAACTAAACACTCAGAATGCCTTGATTCTTAATGACATTATCTGACGTGAGACTCTTACGAATCCAAGTCTTGTGAACTTGCTTACGATGGCTTATGAAAGACATATCCATGGGAGCTGCATGGACAGTTTAGCTACGGTGGTATGCCAAGAGCATGGGCTCATTCTCTGAGTTTTAAAGTAGCCATCTCTCTCTTGCATTCTGCACTCCACGACAACTGATTGAAGTCTGAGGTGTTTATATGTCCTTGCCTTCAAATGCTAAGAATGTTAGGCTTCTGATTCTATATGCTAGTTTTATGTTCTCGGCACTAGGTCACCTCGTGGACGATGATGATTAAATTTGAACAGAATCAGACTGCACATAGACCTGGCATCTGAGACATTCTCCTTGTGGGGAGCTGATTCATAGAAGCAAGGCAAGAAACCCATTCCTTCGAGTTAATGGAGTAATAAAAGAGACCATGGAGACCGAGTCTCAGCCTCAGATCCAGCTGCCTCCCAACCCTGCTTCTGTCAGCTGTGGAATGACACCATTTAGTGTGCAGATTCGCTGTGAGGCTCAGGTGAGCATATGCAAACAGGTGTTTTAGCATTGGCCTGACATTAACTGTCTCCATGGTACAGCACCAGCTCCCTTTCCTTCGTCCTAAGGACTGCGGGGTTAGGTAAATCATTCCATGTAGCACAGAAAATAGAATCATTTATGACGAGTGATCAATTCAGCGTTCTTCTTCAGAAAGGTAAAGGTGGGACCATCAGAGTAACATCAATATTCCATGAAATCCTGTGAAAATGAGTACGTAAGAAATTGACTCGAAGCGCTGACCAGGGAACCATCTGCCATCACGACTTCATGTCTAGCAGTCACAAAGAAGAATTTTGGAGAATTATAGCCCCTCCTTATACCAGCATATCCCACTTCCTCTAATAAAATGGCAGCTTTATATAACCCAGCCTTAGACAGATGTGCATTTCCTATTTGGCTTAATCTTGTGGATGGTTCTATTACCCATATTGCTCATTGGTTTATATATGTCCATTGCATATTTAATTTAATAGTTTAAAAATACTTAAAGAATCTTTCCTAACTTTGTAAACCTAGATACTGACATGAGCAATTGTCACAAGTATGACAGCTCCCATGTGGGAGTCCCAAATACCCTACCCGCAGACTAGGCTGAAAGACCAGAGGCTCCTCCTCCTCTCTCACTTGGTCACATGACATATTCTGAAAATTCAAGAGGACCAACCGCACATATCTACTCCCTCCAACCTATCACCAGCCTAGTCCTAACATGTGATTAAAGTATTCAATCTAAAGGAAAATCTTTTCCGAAGCCAGACCAAAACTCCTAGAATACCCGAGGCCTATGTAGTTGATTCTGTCACCTGAAGGAAACCCATGAAGAAGCCACAATTTTGGCAACAATAGAGTGAAGAATACCATATTATCTGAAGACTAGATCACTGTAAAGTCAACAAAGTCTGCTCCCAAAATGCATATCTACTTACAACCTGTGAAGTAGGTTTTCATAATAGGGTCTGTGCATGAAACTCAAGTGTCTCAATATGAAACCACCCTTGACTTATGGTGGTCTCCAAATCCAATGATTGCAGTGCTTCTAAGAAGAAAAGAGCTGAGTGATGGTAGTACACACCTTTAATCCCATCACTTTGGAGGCAGAAGCAGGCAGGTCACTCTGAGTTTGAGGCCAGCCTGCTCTACAGAGTAAGTTTCAGGACAGCCAGGGCTGTAACACAGAGAAACCCTGTCTTGAAAAATAAGGAGAAGGAGAAGGAGGAGGAGGAGGAGGGGTGGGAGGAGGAAGAGGAAGAAATTAACAAAGAAGGTCACACAGAGATGAGGGCAAGGTTGGAGATGTGCTGCCAGGAGCCGAGAGTTACTAGCAGCTGCTGGGAGTTCTCTGGAAGAGAGAACACTTAGTTTTCAGAATCCACAGGCACCAAGTCCTTGGTTTCAGAATTCTGGCCTCCAGAACTGGGAGTCGGTATTATGCTGTTATTTAAGGTCACTGGGTCTGTGGTTTGCTACAACAGCCCTAGGAAAGCGCTCAGATAGTGACCTGGTGGAGCACAGTCTTTAAAGCTACAGAGCCTTGGTTTCCAGGGATGACTTGACTGATCCTGCGTAGGCCCCTTCTCTCTTCTGTGGATTACCTTCTGATTAAGGGAAAATGGTTAAAATGGTCAATATGGGCAGAATATGGAAAAAAGCCAGTGACTTGTAGGAAATGGTTAATAATATTGCCAAAAACTGAGTTATCACAAATTTAGTTTAAAGACCTTGACTGACTTTTGTGGTTTTAGAATCAGGTCACACCTCATGGTTAAAATGTTCTCAATGAGCCAAGCATAGGAAGTTGACTTTATAGACAGAAAGGGGTAAAGAAAGAAGAAACAGAGAAAGGGATGAGTCATTTCAAAGCTATTTTTCTTATAAAGATTAAAGCAAAAGGTAATTCCCTATGACACTGGCTAAACCTGCCTGATTTATGGATCGGGATCTGAACTTTCTCCTGACATCATTCAGAAAGTCATGTGTGACTGACTCCATGTGGGTTTGGTCTGTGGAGCCTGGTTTATAACCGGTAACCCAGTACAGATTCTGCTTAATGCTATTCATTATTATTAATAGACTAGAGCTGTATATTGTTACGCCTTTAAAGCATATAATTTGCCTGCTCCTTCATAGGAAGATTCTGACAATGGGTACAAACTATTTCTGAAATATTTTTAAAAAGATTAAGTACACACAACAAAGCCACGCTTCCATTATTGCTGCGCTTCCTGTCTATGTAGGGTTCAGCGGCTAGAGGAAATTACAGCCTGCGTAGAGAAACTCGTGTGTGTGTGTTAGCGCGTGTGGCAGTTGTAGCCAAATGCTGACTCACGTATGTATTTCAGTGCTGCTATAATTACTTTCCAAAACATAAACAACGAGATAACTGACAGATGCTGCTGGAATGATAAAAGAGAAGGTTAGTTTATTTTGATGCTCTAGAAAAAGCAAAATTAGACGATGCATAACCGATGCCAGGATATCTGTGAGGAGCGGTGACAAACAAAACGATTCCTTCTCCCTTTATTGTCTTCTGGACTGTCTCTGCTCGAGCCCAGAGGATGGACTCTGCGCATCTGAAGATTTCTGCTGTGACAGGATGAACTGATGCCTGCTCCACATAACCGTCTCACAGGAGACAGAGCAGCACACTGAGCATCTGAGTTCCCTGGGAGACAGAACACTAGCCACATCTGCCTGCCGAGAGTCTATGGAGCTCAGAGAGCAGCTAAGCATGAAGCAGACATGCAACAGAGCTACAGGCACTTCCAGTTTACCTCAGCGTAGAATACCGAGACCCCCACATACATTGTAGGGGGCCCTCTAAATGGTCAGAAACATATGGTTTATTACCGTCACTTGTTACATCAACACCTTATTTTTCAAGGCATAGCAAAGGCTCAGTAACTTCATAAAGGAAAACTGTTCATAGCCCAGAAATATTTTGTCCTGAATTGCTTTGCCTTTAAATACCTTACTAAATCTGAATAATTTGGTTAGATTCTCTAAATATGCTCTATTTTCTCTAAATATGTAATATCCAGCATTAGAGACATTAAAAATCATTTGACAGCTGGAGAGGTGACTTTCCAACAAAGACAGCTTCCTGCTGTCCAGAGGACCTAAGCTGGGTTTACCTGTGCCTACATTGTACAGCTCACAACCACCTGTAACTCCAGCCTCAGAGGATCTGAATTCCTCTTCTGCTGCCTCTAGAACATCTGCACCCACGTACACACAGAGACACACAGATACATCCGTACACATACACACACACACACACACACACACAGATACACCCCACACACATGCCCACACACAGACACACAGATCCCAGTCATCCCGTAGCCTGTCACCTCTACTGACAAGACTAAATGAGGAGTCCATTCTAAACCAATTAAGGCTGGCATCATGAGCAACAGCTTCCTTTATCCTCAGCTAACTGTAACAGCATGGGAGAGGTAGATCACCATCCCTCCAATCACAAAAGGCGTAGGACCTGGAATCCATCAGAGCGAGGCTCCTGGAGGCAGATCTCCCCACCACCTTCACCAAGCATGCTCAGAATGTCTGCAGAGGCAGCGCTTTTCGGCTGTGGTCTTGTCAAGTCTCGTGACATTACCTGCCACTCACATGAAATGAGACAAGTGCAGGACATCCAAACTACAGAAAGGAAACTTATGGGGAACTTCTGTTTCTGCAATGACCCCTGGACTCCTTTTCCCAAAGCAAGTGCTTTGGAAAATGTGAGCATACATCCTCTGAAATAATAAGTCAACAATAAAAAAGGCTAAAAGTTGAGTCATGTCAGGAGACATTAAGCAACACACCGAACTGAGCCTTGACACGGATAATCTGCCAAAGCCTAGTGATCTTGAGTGAGCTTCCCCTTTAGTGACCTCGTGGTGTTCCATGGGCAGAAAACCAGACCACAGTCTCTAGAACAGGCCAGGGATTGAGAGTCTGTCCAGACTTTGTCTGATAAAATTATCCACCAAGTTTCAGTTGAAAGATGAACTAGAAATAAATCGTTTCATCTCCAGTGGACTACACAGGAAATTGTCTGACTTGAAACTCTGAGCTAGAGGTAGTAAGCATTTCTTTTGAGAATTCCTGAATATGAAACAGCTCTTGTCTTAATCTGCAGTCTGGATTAACAATACAGATAGCGTGGGAAATTGGAAGCAAAAAGACAGTTTAAGCGGTTCAGACATAGCCCTGGGGATGACCTCGGTGAGGCAGCATAGGCCAGACACGCAGGATGCCTGGGGTTCTATGGAATGCATGTGTGTGTGTGTGTGTGTGCGTGCACGCGTGCGTGCGTGCGTGTGTGTGTGTGTGTGTGTGTGTGTGTGTGTGTGTGTGTGTGTGAGAGAGAGAGAGAGAGACAGGAGAGAGAGAGAGAGAGAGAGAGAGAGAGAGAGAGAGAGAGAGAGAGAGAGAGAGAGAATAAGAGTGAGGACAGATATATCCTTAAGACATTTGAACAAAAGCAAGACACAAGAACTTCCAGAGGATCCACCCTCATTCTTAGGGTTCAAAGAATTCTCTCAATAAAGATCCAAGCTCACGGTTTAAAAAGAAAAAGAGTGAGGAAACACATTAGCGTGAATGAATCTGAGAAGCAGTGATTGATTTAAACAGGAAATGACTTAACGAAAGAGACAAATGTTCAGATTCTCAGCACCCACATCAAAGAGCATACACCTACAGTCACAATGCTGGGAGAAACAGGCACGGGAGCTTTGCCAGTCGAGGCAAACCATCAACCTCTAGTATCAGTGAGAGATCCTGGCTCAAAAAACAAGATGGGGAGTTAGAGAAGACACCTGCTCAGAGGAGTGCCCAGCATTCCCTTGCCACACTGTCCTTGTCAGCAGAGATCACGTCCCACTGCCATTAACTGGGTAGAACATAAGGAGACAAAATTTAGGAGGTCTATGCATAGATTGACTTTTCCCCTCCTATTTAAATTTATTTGAGGCAGTTGACAGCTCTTCCTCTGTCCCAAAGTGAAAATTCAGAAACCTCCTATGACTTCAATAGTCATTATCAACCAGTTAGTAATGTAATCTCTTCTGATATTTAAGGTTACTGTTGTAACTTAATAAAGCATAAAGGACATCAGAACTCTAGCCTTCCTGTGAAGTTTAGGGAGGAGGCACGCTCCACATCAGGTCATTGACTCCTCCTCTTTCTCTTTGGTTAGCTCATGCCCTCCCCCTCACCTCATTCGCAGGAGTTTCTGAACCATCCATGATTGAAGCAAGGGAAGAGGAGGAGGAGGGTGGATAGGAAGCTCTTTCCTGGCAGATGCTGTCACAATAACATGGCATAACAACTTCTTAGACTCACGTTCTTCCCCGGGGATTGTGTCAGTCTGAGTTCCATTACTAGGCCAAACACCCAAGAGAATCAGCTAAAAGGGGTTTCGTTTGGATCATAGTTTTGGCTCGATGCAAATCACATGTAAGGTAGTTCAAGTCATGATTACGTCTCCTACGTTGTGTTTAGTCTCCTTGTGAGCTTCCTGTGTTGATGAAAGCAAGAGATGATCTATCTGAAAAGGGAGAGTGTGGGCAACAGAATGTTGGAAAGTTCTATCTGCTTTGTGGTCCCTTAGCACTGTTGTATGAAGAGACAACCTACCACAACAACACATGACAGAAGAAGCAGAGACAGAGAAGGGGACATAGTCCCAAGATTCCCTTCAAGGGCACCTACCAAGATCCCTACCTCTCCCCTTTAGTCTTGTTTCCTAGAAGATACAACATCTCCCAGTAAGTAGCATGCTAGCTGTGTACTAAGCTATGATCCAATAGGCCTGGGAAGGACTTTCAAGCTAACCACTGTAGAAGGTGTACTCTCGGCTACTTTGCAGCTGCTTTGTAATTTCTAATCTGAAGCTGTCTCCGTGGCATCTTCACTCAGAATGTTTATTACTACTTCTCCTCTTCTGAAGAACCGAGGGTATGCCCCATGTGAAAAGACAGAACCTCAAAACAACACCATGGTGCTCTCTCAGAATCTACTGGATCAACAAGCAGCACAGAGCTCCGTTTATTCCTACAAGCTTCTGGAATGTGGTTTGTCTCCACTTCAGAAACTACTCCTTTATTCTGCTGCCAGATATCTTCCTTCTTCGGATTTCTCAGATGACTTCCAGGCACGAGCCTTCTGTGAACCTTACTTCTAACTCAAAGAATGTGTGCTACGTCCTCCGAATAGGCAATAAGGTGCAGGTTCCTCACGCTAGAGCAACCCATAACTCAACAGCAGCTCCCTCAGAGCTATTCATCTCCAGTCTGCCAACCTTCCAAACCTTTAGCAAGATGGGTCTCCTTTATATAACCCACATAAAGTTTACCGTTCCTGAGGAAAACAGGATTTGTTGTTCATTTTACAGCTCAAACTTTCATTTTGGTTCTTATTATAAATACCTACCTAATATTGTCCACCCCAGATCTGATTCTCTGAAATCACTGGGTTTTCTACAACTTGCCATACCAATTGGAGCTGTCCTATATAGTGCCACAGCCCATGTTCCCTCTGACCTAGCATGGTTATTCTAGATTTTGACACCTTGCACGGTTATGATAGATTTTGCACAGTTCTCACTATGGCAATTATGTTCAGCACGTAAAGATTTTCCTGAGTTACTCTTTCTTTTGGAAAACACATAGTCTCTTTGATGTGGCAGAGTAGTTGAGAAGGCAATGCTGTGTGTTTAGAATATGGGAGGCCCTGGGTCCAACCCTAATATCCGCCCTTCCCACCAAGAAAATAAAAAAAAAATAAGAGAATAAAAAGCAAAACATTGATCCTTCGACCCACAGAAGGTTTTTTTTGTTTGTTGTTGTTGTTATTTTAATGTCCTGGCCCAAAGTGGAGTTGACTGAAGAGTCCAGGAAAAGCAGCAAAAAGGGAACAACCATCAGGCACGCATGCCTGGGTCAAGGACATCTTGTTGAATGAACACTCGTCACTTGATGGAGGAGAGAATTGATGAAGTTGTGACTCTGTATGCCAAACATTACAAATGTCCACTTTCTTTAAAAGATTGAACCCCAGAAAAGACCTAGAAATCTAGGAGAGTCAGAATGTTTGAATTCAACCTGCTTTTTGTTCAGCTTTCCTGGAGCATAGCTGACAAAGAGAAAGTAGAATTTAAGTCCAGTGTGTGTGTGTGTGTGTGTGTGTGTGTGTGTGTGTGTGTGTGTGTGTGTGAGAGAGAGAGAGAGAGAGAGAGAGAGAGAGAGAGAGAGAGAGAGAGAGAGAGAGAGAGTGTTGCTTGCAGGCTTACGTGGGTCTTGAGCTCAGAAATGGGTATCATCATCAATTGTTGCTTCACAGTCTTGGGTTTTAGACAGAGTGTTTTGTGGAACCCGGAGCTTATCTTGCTAAACTGGCCAGCCACTAAGTCCCAGGAATCCTCCTGTCCCCACTTCCCCAGTGCTGGGACTACAGGTGCACACCACCATGACCAGTTTTGTTATGGGTGCTGAAGACCTAGTTTGTATACTCATACTTGGGCAACCAGCACTTTGTCAACAAACTGTCTCCATTTCATGAGGTTTACGTTCTTAAATAAGATTAACTCTAATAAAAGTTGAAGGGCCAAAAAACATCTATAGCTAATATATGTGCCTCACATAAAATATAATTATGCATCCTATGCATACTAAATAGTAAAATCATAAATCATTATGTCTTTTTTTAGCAGCTTGAAATCTGTAACACTATATCTTATCACTTTGAAGCCCAGTGATTGTTTGGCTTGCATTTTTATAATCCTTGTAAATCATGTTTAGCTATTGGTACAAGGAGCAACTTCAACCTTGAAAATCAGAGAGTGATGAATTTACAGATCAGTGGCTATTGTGTTTTAGTATTTACATACTGAACTGATCTGTTTTCCTTCTCAGTTTGGAACAACCTAGAATCATCTTCAAAGAGGGTTTTCATGAGGGATTGTCAGGATCAGTTTGCCCTATGAGCATGTCTGTGTGGCACTCTCTGGCGTTTAGCTGATGTGGGAAGAGCCAGAACCCTGTCTGAATCATTATTCCTCTTCAGGGGATCCTGAACAATACCAAAGTCAGCTAAGAGCCAGCAAGCAAGCAAGAATGTGCAGGGTTTTCTCTTTGCTCTTGACTGTGGATACGATGTGAACATCTTCTTGAGTCCGGCTCCTCAGTAAAGTTCTATGATCTGGCCCTGTAAGTTAAATAAACTCTTTTTGCCTAAAGTAGCCTGGTCTAGGACATTTTATCACACCCACTGGGAATGAAACTGCCAAGTCCTTAGCCGCGTTGTCCTTTGTCTACGTTCTGCATGATGTAACATTTTTATTTTTTTAAATCCCATTTATTAGGATGAAATGGGCTTTAGATTGATAAAGTAGCAAATGTGTAAAATGAAGATTGTCTTTCAACGGAACCTGCCATATAATTTTAAGTACGTGTCATCACTACTTCAGCAAGATTAACTTTCAAAATCAAATATTTTGGAAAGATGAGATAATCTTAACCATGGTTAAACCCTCATTATAAAATAATCTGTAGGTCATTAACCTAACTAAGCTGTAACACATGGGCTTATGGGAAAGAACAGAAATAAGAACAAAGGCCAGAATTATCCCCTAATATGGAACCTAAAATAAGTAGTTCAAAACAGTAGTAACCCAGACTATATAATATCAACACCAATTCCTTATCAAATATTGATAGCTGAAATGTCTCTTATATATTCATTCTGTGATATGGAAATTTACCAACTATTTGAGGGATTAGTTGTAGCAACAAAAAGAACTAGAATAGACATTTTACTTCACGTTGAGAACCAAAGAGCTTCTTAAGAAAAAACTACATTTATTGAGATATTCCACTAAGCTATTTGATTGAAAAACACAAGTTCAAAGGTCAGTAGCTAATTTGGTGCTTCATACTGGCTTATATAGAAAGTCACATTGAGAGCTAGTTCTTATCTCTGTTTACTTGAACAAGAGAACCTGTATTTATCTTACCTTTTCTCCTTAAACTTAAAAGCAGTCTCAATGATAGAAAGAAAACAGGAATAATAAGAAACAAGGAATAATAAAAAATAAGAAAATCAAGTGTCAAATCTATTACTGTGTCTGTAAGTCAAATTCATAGGGCATCTGAATTGTATTTTGCACTTGGACATAAAAATATGTTCATCTAGTAAAGTTGCCAAAAATCTCAAGAAGGCAGTGTATGGAAAAGATGCTTAAAATAGTATGTGAGACAGGATCTTAACCACATTTTCTGTATTGTGTTGGTTTGAAAGAAAATGGCCCTCAAAGGGAGTGGCACTATTAGGAGGTGTGGCTTTGTTGGAGTGGATGTGGCCTTATGGGAGGAAGTGTGTCACTGTGTGGGTGGGCTTTGAGGTCTCTTATGCTCAAGTTATGCCCAGTGTCACAGTTCAGCTGCTGTTGCCTGTGTGTTAAGATGTAGAACACTCAACCCCTTCTCCAGCACCAAGTCTGCCTGCATGCAGTCATACTTCCCACCATGATGATCATGACTGAACCTCTGAAACTGTAAGTCACCCAACTAAATGTTGTCCTTTGTAAACGTTGCTGGGGTCATGGTGTCTCTTCACAGCAACTGGAGCCTTAACTTAGACACATACATTGCCTCTTTCCCCTTTGATCACACCACCAGATCCCTTAGAGATTAATTCCTTCCTCCACTCAGCGAGGCATTGATTTGTTTGTGAAGGTCTTTCCATTTTTGTGAGCCTATGCTCCTGTACTGAAAGCACTCGTGAGAAAATTCTCTAACATGCTTGTGTTTCACTTGAAAACAACATTTATTCATTAGGTGCTCGTTATTAATTTCAGAGTCTGTCTCGCATGTACAAGAGAAGTCATTTATTCGGCACGGGCAGGCTCACATCCCTTATAAAATGAGGTATGGTATTAATTTATTAACCACACAGCAGAACATCAAATGTTAAGCACAGGAGAGCAGCGATCGTGATGGATTATGAGAATCGTTGCGTGGTAAGTATCTGAGCATAGAGCTAACATTAGGAAAGAATCTGTCCTGGAAACAAAGAAAAACAGCCCTGCTGCATAACTTATCATCTGTTCTGGATCCTTACAATTCACACAAACGGCAGACGGCAGTAACACTGCGGCACCACCGCTCTGGGCTCGCAGCTGGCTGCCCATCTGATTATTTATTTTTCTGTAGTGCAAAGCTTGAACTTTGTGTATGTTACAACCACACTTAGGTTGGGTAGCATACACCTAGCCTTCAGAGGGATGTCTGCCTGTGCCATTCAGTGATGTCCTCCACACACCTAGACCAGCGTCCGGGACATTAACATTGTAAATATGTTGCATGGATGGTCTAGATTTCATTTTCTGCCTTAAATAAATGAGAATGTGTGTGTGCATGTGTATATGTGTGTATGTGTGCATGCGTGCATGCGTGTGTGTGCATGCATGTGTGTGCGTGTGTACGCGCGTGTGTGCATGCACATGTATATGTGTGCGTATGTATGTGTGTGCACGTGTGTGTATGCATGTGCGTGTGTGTGCATGCATGTGTGTGCATGTATACGCGTGTCTGTGTGCATGCACATGTATATTGTGCATGTGTATATGTGTGTGTGTGTAGGTGTGTGTGTAGGTGTGTGTGTATGTGTGTGTGTGTGTGTGTGTGTGGTGTGTGTGTGGTGTGTGTGTGTGTGTGTGTGTAGGTTACAGGTCTACATCAGATGTTTCCTTCGGTTGCTCTCCACCTTATGTTTTTGAGACAATGTCTCTCACTGAACTGGCAGCCAGCCAGCTCTCAGGATCCTCTTTGCACAGATAGCTCCAGATAAGGTTATAGACCCTGAACTGGCAATTAGATTGTTCGTCAGTGAAAAACAACCAAGTAAATAAGACAAAATCGAAGATAACCGATGGCTCTTTGATTCTACTGTGAAGAGTACTTAAAAATGGAGGCTGCCGGTTGTCATGGTGTACACCAGAAAGGAAAGTATGCTAAGGAGACAGAGGCAGGGGGATCGTCACAACTGGAGGCTCAGGAAGATTTTCACCTTGGATCAGCAGGATGGCTTGCCTGCCAGGTTATTTGCAGCCAAACGCGAAAATCTGAGTTGGATCCCTGGAACCCACAGGGTGAAAGAAAAGAATTGTGTTTTGCCACTTTTTCTCTGACCTCCACATATGGCCATATACACACCATAGCACAACCCCCATGTGCGCGCGCGCGCACACACACACACACACACACACACACACACACACACACACTGTAAAAACTGATTCTAGCAGAATGAAAACATCTATGTGTAAGTTATAAATAGAATACAAATACCCGAGAGAGGAGCTATTAATAAACCTGCTTCTTGTGTTTATTCCTCTTAAAACTCAAAGCAGAGTGGTCGGCTTCTTGCCCACATCAAAGCAAGCCAGTGGACTGAGAAGGAGAGCAATGACGGCTCCAGTCAGCATCTCTCGCCTCATGCCTGAACGCAGTCTTTGAAGGAGCAACAAACAGAGAAAAGCAGAAACAGAACAGGAAGAGAAAGCCACAAGCGTGGACAACCACGACAAAGTCACATCCACTTCCAGTTTTCCTCAAACCATTTCTGTTCCCAGAAGAGCACGGTACGTCTGCGCTCTGGGCTCAGTGCGTGGGTCTTGGTTGTGTCAAAGCAGATCAGTGAGTGATCTCTCCTTTTTTTTTTTTTACAAAGCAGGAACCCCCAATACAAATTACACAAGCTTTCAAATAGCATGCATGGTACAAAGAAGGGATGGATTAGAAAGGATGAAAGCAAGAGAGCGGTGTCCTTTAAAGATGCGTGAGCATTTCGGGAAGCTCTGATCATGTGTGCACTCATTGAGACTCAACATTTTTACACTGTAAAACAATCTCACCCCGGCCTGGTTCTGTAAGAACTCAGGCCCCAAAGGAAGAGTTATAATCAAGGGTTACAGAGATGAGGTTGAAAAATCCCTATTGTAAACAGACTGGTCTCCACCCTGGAAAAGAAATGAATAAAGTCAGAGACAAAGAAGGAGAGAAAAATTCATCTTCACACAGGTTGCGAGAGGCTGAGCGTGCTGAAAGGAAATGGGAGGAAGGGACAGACAGGCCTGAGCATGCTCTGTCACAGAGAGGATTTTAGACCAAGTTTTGTTCCTTATTATCAGCGGAATTCCTGTGCCATTCCTTGGGAGGTTGCAGTAAGAAATCAATTGCTTTCCAATTATTCCTGGTGTCATTTATTCATTTATTACACAAATATTTACAGACAGAGATCATGTCTCAGGACTGTTTATTACTACCAGCTTTGGTAGGAATGGGCTTTATGGCGAGAGAAAGGTTACGAAAACATAAGGACTCCAGAACAGGACAGCCATGTTTGCACATGACAACGTCTGTTCTTTAAGAACTTCTGCGTAGAAGGCACGCGATATGGCCATTAGAGAAAAAAATATGCAGAGCCCATAAAGTCAGAAGTAGCAATCCCACTTCCGGGTACATGGCCAATGAAAATAAAATCAGTTTGCCAAAGACACAGCTGCCCTGTTCTTTTCATCATGGCCTTATTCTTAGTAAGTGGGATTTGGGAGGGACCAAGGCCCTGCCAGCAAACAGGAAAGGAAACCACCATACAGGTACACACAGGCTAGTTAGCTTTTCCATTACTTCTGTGGTTGGGATTAATGAGTCCTGGCCTTCAGCTGCTCTTCCCTGCTAGAACCTTCTAACTGAAGTTACTAGAAGCTGTGCCTAGCTTAGAGGATCAGAGGATGGGATTTTCACCTGTTGGCCATTGACTGCAGGGTATTTAAGCCTCCATGGTGCTAATAAAGATGGGCTTTGGGTACCAGTGTTTGAAGGTCTGTGTGTCGGTCTATCTCTGCGTCTGTATTCTCAACCTCCAGCCCCTCACCTGAAGCTCGCAAACTGGGATCTAGCGCATAGAGCGCAGACGGGGGCCGCAGTTGCGCGGCATCTGTAACATGGACATCCTGGAGGACATACTGCTAAGTGAAAAAAAAAAGCCATATATAAAAAAGACCAACACTCCCTGGCCTCACAGTGGAAGTCAAACGAAAAGGTCAATTTCACAGCAGCTGAGACCAGGATGCCAGAGGCTAAGGGTGAGGGAAAAAGAAGTACCTATTTAAAGGGTATCTTGTTTCACCCAGACAGGATGAAATTTCTGAATATCTACTGTACAAGCTGGTGACTATAATTGATAATCATGGGAGAATCGTAATTGTGCCAACTACGAAAGACTAGAAGTATTAGAGGTGGGAGGAGTCACTAGCTTGATGCCAGCACTTCACAGGGGATGCAGACATTGAAAACCTTCCAGTACTCCGGATGCACACAGCGACGTCTCCGTTTCTCCATGTGAACTTCTGGAACACAGTGGCGCAGTGGAGACTGCCCGTTCCCTGGACGACTTTTTCCCACAGTTAGCAATAACACTGCTCCATCCTCTAAAGGTTAAAACAAAATGTTACCAGCCCTCCTGGATCGCTCACGATTTGTGATTAAGTGCAACTGAATTCCAAATGCTGTTTGCCTGAGAAATGTCCTTCACCCAGACGCACAACCAGCGAACCTGCCAACAACAGTAACCCAAGGCTGCTTCCATTACAAATGTGGTCTTTGCTCTAAAAAAATTAAATAAATCCGCCTGATGTGTTCCTAGATAATGACCCACATAGAGCACTCGCTGTGATGGGCAATGGCATTTGCTGTGTAGCCAGGAAGGAGGCACAGCGCTGACCGTGACCTACAGGGACATCTCTTCTGTGGACAGAACGCCTAACAGCTCATTCTTCAAGCTCTTCCGGGGAGGGGCGTCTCAATGATGAGTGTGCCGTCTTTTAAAAACAACTTGCTAAATGCTAAGATCCTACCTCCTGATTGTGGCTGGCTTACATATTGTTGGCAATGTTACTGCCCTAAGGGCCTGAGAATGACAGCTGAGGTTCTTGGTTAAGATGAATTTTGAAAACGCAGAGATAAGCAGACTAATTTCCTACTAAAGTATGTTTCTCTGATCTTTGAAATGTTAAGGGCTCCACGTCAGTGAATTATTTTGAGCGAGGAAAGTTTTCCCTTGTAAAGAGCACGGGGTAAACAATGCAGCCCCAAGCCGGAGGGAGCGCCCCCTGCAGGCAGGGAGGGTGACTGTGTGGCGGAGCTGGGTGAGAGGGCGGACCAAGTGCACCGCATTTCCTCCGCAGACCATGGCTGGCTCGTCGCATCTGTGGTCGTCACAAATGAGACAATGTACAACTAGCTTGGCATCTGGCTGCCACTGTAGAGTGTCCTCTTGAAGGCTAACCGGCTGCACACACGTGCAACGCACTATTAAAGTAAAAATGCCTTCTGTCCATTTCTCAGCGCCGATAAAATAATGGGAATGAAACAAAAACTTTGGCTTGGCTTGGCTTGGCTTGTAGCCTTATTTGGGGGACTGAATATCTATAATTATTTCCAATGTTATTTGAAATCTTACATCTTATATCCAAACATTCCAAACATTATTTTGGTGACAACAGACATAGGAAGGGGAACGTAATGTCTGAAATATTTATTTCTAGAAAACCCAGACCACTGGGTTCTTTGGAAGATAAACAGTTACTGCGTTTGGGAAATAAAAAGAATCCCAACACGGGATGATTCGCATTATTATGAAACTGGGCTCTCTAAAGATCCCAAGATCTCGGTGAGCAGAGGTGGAACTCATCCTGGTCTTGGCTAACAAGCAGCAGCCCGGTTCAGACACACAGTGGTGGCCTCTGGGCTGCTCGGGTGAAGCTGTCCCCAGATCACATACCTGTAACAGAGTCAATGGAGAAGAGTGACGGCAAGTCTCCGGGGATGAGTTCATAGGTCACGGTCCCGTACATCCCAGAGTCCCTGTCACTGGCAAGCACGCTGATGATCTCAGTGCCTGGTGGGGTCTGGCCACTGATGCTTGTCACATAGGTCGACGGGTTAAAGACAGGCAGGTTGTCGTTCACATCCTCCACCTCCACCCGGACGAAAGCTTGAGCGCTGAGTCCACCCTGTGAGATGAACAAGCAGCGATTACAACTGGGCATCTGTGGATGCTGGGACCCAAGGTAAGTCAGAACAAGCCCCAAACAGACTTGAAACAGCAAAGTGGTGGTAGGGGGCGTGGCAATGTGACTGTGTGTGATACTGAGATAAAATAACTAAAAAATGGCCCTAAAACACACTTCTGAAGCAATAGAGCATGCATATTTCTATAAATAAATCTTGGTTGTGCTCTTGGATTATGAATTCCTATTGTTATAGTAAAAAACATGTCATTAGGAAATGGTTTGAGGAATGGCAGCATTGAAGGGAGCTGGAGTTGTATTATCTGGGGAAAATGCTTCTCAAACAGGTGAAAAAAATCAAATACAAAGACTCCAAAACAAGAGTGTAGTGTCCGAGTTGGTCTGTTCAGGGACAGAAAGAAGGCACAGGCCTGGTGCTAGAGGCTGGAGCTGGCTATGGAGGTCACTGGGGTCGGCAGGTGACCAGGGCACTTCACCATTACAGAGTTCTGACGCAGAGTTGGCTCGGTTCAACTTTAGTTTCACCTGCTGGATGAGGTGCTCAGAACAGACAGAGAGTATTGAGGGCCGAAGCAGGGAGCAGCTGGGAGGCTGCGCAGTCACCAGGTTTGGAATGGACAGTGACCCTTGCCGAGGAAAGAGACAGCAAAGCAGCTTGTCCTTCAGCAATGGGGTCTGACTTCCAAGTTCTGGAGGGTGAGGAAGAGGCTTGGAAATGGCCTGGAACATTTGGGGCCATGTGAGATCTGGCTAGCTAACAGCTCCAAAAGAGGTAGACCATCCCCAATCTTTGTTGGGTAGGACCAGACCCTTATTGGCTTCAGTATGGTTTCCTTGAGTCGTAGAACCTGAAGAGATCAAGATGCCACTCCGCGGAAGGCTCCATTCCCTACTGGCTGGTTTCCACAGGACTGAAAGGCATTAGTCACATGACCAGAGAAGAGAAGCAAGCATTGGTCTTAAGCAGCTGTGAGCTCTGTGGAGCGCAGTAACAGCTGTCTGAAGACATGCCCACTCATGCAGCCATGACATGGACGGATTGGGAGAGTAGCTAACCACCTTCGGATCGCATTTGAAGGGGCGATCCACAAGTTGAAACCCAGACCTGGCACCATTACTGGAGCCAAGAACCTGAGCAAAGTAGCCTATAGGCTCTAGCGGAGAAACTGCTACTACTATTTGTGAAATTAGCACAGCATTAAACTGGCTCCTTATGACTTATTGCTACCACCATAGATGAGTGCATCGCAGGCCTCCTCAGAGAAGATCACGGCGTAGAAACTCAGAGACTGCAAATGCTCAAGTCTCCTCTCAAGGCATCTGTATCGACCCCTCCTCCCAAGGCTCAGAGCTGCCTGGAGAGGAGCAGGCAGAGAGGAGACAGTCTGAGTCAGAGGCAGTGGGTGACTACAAGATGGAGACTTACAGGCACCACTGAACAGTTCCACGTATAAACTCATGGAGGCTGTGACAGTGCCACAAATCCTTTGTGAGCTCAAGCCAGGTAAGATTCCAGCGTGGAGAGCCGAGGGGCGTGAAGTCCAGCTAAGGAGCTATTGTAATCCAGAGCTTCTGGGAGAGGGAGAGTCAGCCTTGTGAAGGTCCAGACACCGGTAGGGGGACCATGCGTAGAAGAGCTGCACTTAATGGTTTGGGGGCTTGTTTGGTTTTTTTCAGAAGACACAGATTTGTGTGAATAGAGAAGGGAGAGAAAGGAGGCAGATCTGGGAGGAGCTGGGTGGTAAATATGATCAGAATATATCACACAAAATTCTCAAAGGACCAATAAAGATGGCAGGAGAAGCAGTTTCTTCTCCCTGCAGTCATGTGGCTTGCTTTCTGAAATGTCCTGGTTTTCAGAAAGGTTGTACAGTCCATAAAGCCCTGGGAAGCACATCCCAGACTGTGTAGTTCTTGCTGGCTCCGCCTAAAGCAGAGAGGAGGGAGCAGACACAATGGAAGGACAGCATCTCCTTGGTTCTCCCTGTTCTGAAGGAAAGCATCTGTTCTTGCTTCCCGGCCTCATTTCCACATCTATCTGGCACATCTTGAGACTCTCGGTCCTGACAAAAGTCCTTGGTAAGTCACAGCAGTGCGGGGAGAGGACGTTTCTCTCATTTGCGCCCCCCTCCTCTTTTTCTTCTTTTTGCTGCCTGGCTCTGCTCTGGGGGAAGGCATCACGAAGAATGGAAAAAGGAAGGTCAGCTAAGCAGGCTTGGAAAGAAAAATGGGCTATGCAGACACTCAGAACACATGTGGAGGGGACAGGCCGAGGAAGACAACAGAACTGATAAGCTAATCATGAATCCAGAAACAGCGCTCACCGCTGTCCTGTGTATGCTGTCCTTGGGGGATTGAATAGTTAAAGATACAATGTGATTTCCCGTGGTCTGGGTCTAATAAAGTGCCAGAGTCCAACCAGTTGCATTTAGAACTAAAAAAACAGTAGCTGGCTAGGACCACAATGAGAACAATACGAATTTACCCACCTAGCTGTGTGCTGATACAGAAAGCCAGCTAACCCGCGCAGTCCAGAGAGAGGTGGGGAGAGGGGACGGCAGGCTGGCTAGGAGCGTACAGAAAATACACTTGACATCTGGCATGGAGCATGCTGCGACTCACAATGGCCTGCCTTCTCAGCTTTGCTTGCCCTGTTTTCTTTCCTAGTTTATTTCTCCTTTGGCTTATGCAGCAACTTAGGTTGAAAGAAGGACCGAGAAAGCCAAACAATGAAAAGAGAGAAGACAACACAAAGGAAATCCAACAGTCACCCCTCCATAACAAACACCTTCATTAGGCGAGGATCCTGATATGGGGAGCCTGTGAAAACAATTGGACGCTAGCTGGTCAATAGAGGGCTTACATGTACTGTCACAGACAAGGGGCCTTCTGCAGGCTGAGGACGAGCTAGCGGCGTCTCTTGTGTATAGACCCATTGAGCACCTGCTGAATGCATCAGGTGAGGGGATTTCTTCCTATAATAACCAACTCCAAATGCTTTGAGTTTGCTTTACATCGATTGCTCCCTAGGTTGTTACAGTCTCACTTTTTAAGGTTCCTATGGCTTTCCTCCTACAGCGATAAGAAATTAAGGCACAGAACAGCCCAGGGGACCAGTTCGAGGTACCAAAGACTGTGAACAGCAGGTCTAACCTGGAACAAAACTTCGCTTGTCCTCTGAGCCTTTGATGATTTCTTGTAAACGTCTTGTTTCAAAATTCTGCTGTGCTATAAGCCCCTCTTCCACGGAGACACACTTAGAGACTGAAGTAGCCCCAGTGCCTGTCACCGGCTCCATCACAGGGAAGAAGAGGAAGACAGGCTGCCAGTTTTAAGGAACGTGGTCCAGGATGCAGGTTCTATAGCAGCTTTCCTGTCTCACAGTGTAACGACAGAGAGCCCAAAGTGCGGGCATAAAGCTCTATCCACCCCATTTGCAAGGCCAGAACTGCAGAGAGGCAGCCCGATCCTAGACTAAGCTAACTCTTCTGGAAAGCATGTTATGTGTGCTCCGGCATCTGTGATTTTACAGGCCTGCCACTGACATGAAGGACATAATACAGACAGGGCATTTACAATACTTCATAACTGTCAGCTATAAAGTCCACCACAAAACTTTCTTGAAGAGAAAATATCTATTCTATGTCTATCCACCCCACATAGAGGGGGCAACTACAGGTCAAAGGAAGGATTCCACCAACAAAGAATTCCAGCTAGCTTGGTGAACCAGTAGATTCACTGGGATCACAGAGAGGAGCAGGGTAGCTGGGGCAGCTGCATCCCTGAAGCAGCATACCATTGCGTGATTGACAGCTCACGAAAGCTGGTATCACTTGAGTCCTCTCCCCAGCCTGCTCACATGACTCAAGACCGTGGGGCTTGCTGGAGATCCTTAGGCCACTGGGGTGTGTTTTTGAATGGAGATTGTAGGATGCTGGCTTATTTCTCTGTGTTTCCCCTAGCATGAGGTGATGTGCCACCATGAGCTTCTGCCATGAGTGTTTCATCTTTCCAGGAGTCCACAGAAGAGGGCTTGCTCTAACAGACTTCAACCTCCAAACCATGAACTAAAATAAATCTTCTCTCTTTAAAAGCTAAGAATCTTTGATGTTTTGTTGCAGTGAAGGAAAGCTCAGTATCAAAGGGAGGGCATGAAGACAACAGGCTAAGTTGGGTACAAAACTGATTGGGAAAGCTGGGCGGTGGTGGCGCACGCCTTTAATCCCAGCACTCGGGAGGTGAGGCAGGCGGATCTCTGTGAGTTCGAGACCAGCCTGGTCTACAAGAGCTAGTTCCAGGACAGGCTCCAAAACCACAGAGAAACCCTGTCTCAAAAAAAAAAAAAACTGATTGGGAGTTTGAAACAGGACTGTGACAAACGGGACTATCTGCACTACATTTGTGAGGGCCAAAGTTACATTTTAATTATTGTTCCTAAGAGATCCATAAAACAAAAAATGCTTCGAACTTGTAAGTCCCTTACCCAAGGATAAAAACTCCCTGAAATGTTGGAGTTTATCATTTATGTAAGATAACAAACCACATGGTTTTGCTCCCCTAGACAAGTTAGACCAAACTGGACTGGATGAGCTTGATCACACGCAGGCAGGAGGTACGGAGGCAGGAAGTGCATCAGGATATATCCTTGCCCTTGGTTGAGTCCGGTGGAAAATACACAGCCTTATGGTTTCTCTTTATAAGTCAAACGTGACTTGTCACCATTTTCTGGGAACCCCATTGACCAGTACATAATCCTGGCCGGTACTTTATTAAAGTTTGCTTCAAAATTTTCTTAAAAACATATGATAATGGTCTTATTCTATCCCAGTGGCTTTAACACACTCTAAAATTGACTTTCAATTGAGAAAGGAATAGAAATGACTTAGAAGTTGTAGTAATTTGAATGGGCCCCCATTGGCTAATATGTCTGAAAACTTGGTCCCCATTTGGTGGAACTGTTTGGGAAGGATTAGGAGGTGTGGCCTTGTTGGAAGAAGTGTGTCACAAAGCCCATGCCACTCCCAGGTAGTTCTCTGGCCCTGGTGTTTATGGATGGAGACATGGGCTCTCAGCTGATGATGCAGCTCCGTGTCTACCTGTGTCCATGTTCTCTACTTTCGTGATCATGGATCCTAACTTCTGAAACCAGGACTCCAAATTAAACACTTTCTTCTGTAAATTATCTTAGTCGTGGTATTTTTTTTTTCATAGCAATAGAAAAGGAACTGAGACAAAAAGACCATCGTCTTATCACCTTGGGACTGCAATTCTTACCCCTATTGAGTAGGAGGGACCCGTACCCCCAGGACTACAGGCTGTTTTCCATCAATAGGGAGACAATAAAGGAACAACCAGAGACCAACTGGAGTTTATGCAGAATTTTCTGGGTGATAGCAAATGAGTTTGAAGAGTGAAATAGTGGCTGGAATATTGATTTGCGTTAAAAGTTGAATTTGAACAGGTGGGGTGAGAAGGTGGGTGTTGATGACGGGAAAGCTTAAGCTCTCAGAGATGAGACTGAAGGAGACTGGTGTTAGGACATGTCACATTTATCTGGGAATGATTGCCCAGAGGGACCTTTTAGATTTGGCCCAAACTCCTTAGCTAGAACACTGGGTAAATGTACCATCCTCAGATAAGTCAATTAGGAATCAATGAAACAAAAGACTAGAATGAGAAGTTGGGCTGGAAAGATGGCCCAGGGGTCTCTGAAGTCACCTGCACTCATACATGCTCACGTACACGCGTGCACACACACAATTTAAAATGACAAATAACGGGACACATTTTAGGTCCCAGCTCCAACGGCGAGCTCTTATCATGAAGACACAGAGCGGTGAGAGGCTAAGCCAATTTACTCTCTAGAGTGTCTGTCAAATCCTTCCTGAAGCCCTGAGTGGGAAGATGAGGTTGAAAGCTCTTTTGTTTTCCAGACACATATTTCAGTTATAGAATTCTGGATGTAAGAAAAGTAGGGAGAGAATGATAAATGCATACCAAAGATTGAGGGCTTTGTTTGTGAAAATGTATCAGAAAAAAAGCAATACAAAGCTTAGAAGAAAGATGGTATAATTAAATTGTAGCGCTTAATTGTAGACAATAACTTGACTGCCAATCCAATTAATCGGTTCCATTATATAATTTCATAGCATCCTCTGTGTGTGAGATAAATAGCAATCATTGCAACAGCAAAAGTGGGATATTACAGATGTGGTGTCAGTGGAGAAGGGGAAGTGACCGGACTAGAAAATACATATTGACAGTCGCCACGGAGATAAATAGAGCCTGAGAGAAGATGCACAGGCCATTCAGGGTGCTGTATAAAGAAAAATCATTCTATCGATAGATAAAAACCTCCTAGGAACCACTTGCAAATAGATTTTTCAGCAATTTTCTACCAAGGACGTGCAGGCCATTTATTAGAAAGGGAAAGAATCTAAGGAAAAAAACACGGATTGTCAGAATGACTCTAAATAAGTCAAGAACCTGTTGCAAAGCTCAGTTTGTTTTAAATAAACACATTATGGCCGGAATTCCCACAGCTTGGACCTAAGATACTTTACCTGATTTAATTATCCCATGATTGCAGTCTAGATTGTTTTTAGGGGCTACTTATTTAGTCATTACCAGTTTTTATCTTCAGATGTGCCAACCTTCTTAATGACATGATTCTGAGCAGTTTATGCTGCTAGTTAACACTGCACTGTTGGTTAAAGATGTATCACTCTGCCCTATGGAAACTCTGAGCTTATCACAGAACTTCATAAAGATGATGCAGTAACACAGGACACTGGCTAACCTGACATTTGTGTATCTGCTGCACACATGTGTATCTGTATGTATTATATGTGTGTGGACACATAGGCAAGAGTTCACACACTCCATCTATAATGCTGGGGGGCGGGGTGAACCAAAGCTTTCCCTGAGATCCTGACATGTGGAAAAGAAACACAGTTTCTCTTCTAAAAGGAGGAATATGCTTGGTAATGCCAGGAAAGGCCTGGGGCTGGGCTATGGAGTAACTGCCTATATCCTGAGAAGCCAACCTTCTCCCTAAATCCCAAGACTAGGTCTCTGATGCTCTTTAGATACTATTTGTTCCTCTTGTGAGATATTGTTCAATGAGCTTCTCACTGACTTCTCCCATGTATGACAGTTTCTGCTGACTGTACCCCATTTTGCCCCTGGAAGTGTTATATGAGATGTTTTACTTCCTAATAAACTTGCTTACATGAGCCATCAGCTTGCGCAAGACCTCCTGATCCCAAACATCACTGTCTTCTTTATTTTCTCATCTCCTGTCCCTTCCACTTAGGATTCTGTCATCGAAGAAGGACAGACTGGTCCAGGGCAACCTATGTGGCTTCTTGTGTCTACACTCCAAAGCACACATAAGGAATGCTATGGGCAGATTCTGATCTAAGCAGGGTCAAGATCAGGAAAGCTGTCAGAAGTCTAATGGCTTTGAAGGCTCCTTCCAGCCATGAGACGCTAAAAGGACTTAAAAGAGATTTTGTGCTCCACACTTTTGCCCAAGATTAAATGTATCCTTCGGTGTTCATCCTGAGCCTATGGATTGGTCCTTCTAGGGGATGAATAACTAAATGACAAAAATACTTGTTTGGGACATGAGCTAAACACCTCCAAAACTAGAGAAGATCCCTGGAATAAAATTGGACTTTGGGATCCAGTTCTGGGACAGGAAGCTCATGATGCTCTCTAGGCTCAGGTGATGATTCAAGCAATGAACATCCAGTGACCTTTGGCGGGGTGTACTCATTCCCCAGTGGAGACATTGCTACCCCTACACAGACTCCTGGTTCTTTGTCTGGCCACCAAACCTAGGAAGAGGTCAAATTAACCTTGAAGGTCGGAATGGCCACCAGATGGGAGCCTGGGAGACACAAGAACTATTTTCCGGCCATTTCCATGAGAGTACAAGGGACTTGTTTATTTTTAACCAGAATACATCCTCCTGGAGCAACTTATTTACCCAGGGGACTGTGCTTGAATCCAGACTGAACGACCAAATGGCTATCTCTCTGTTTGGGCACAATCGATACCTATGGAGCTAGCAGTAGCAAATATTCAGACAACCACTGTTTCCAGACAGTTTCTCCTCTGAGAAAGAAAGATAGAATTAGATCATCCAGAACCTTTAACACAGTGTGGATCTTGGAACCCATCAAAGGCTGGTCAACATACGGCAGCTCTGCTTTCTTTGAAATCATTATCGATGTGAAATATTTGTTGATGATGAAATAACATTAGAGGGAGGTGGTGGTTCATGCAACACGGCGGGGGGAGGGGCTAACTGTTGTGCCTTGTCATCCCTCGCCATGCTTCCGTGTGCTCACTGTGGCTCACTTTTGAGAGTGTTTGGTGTTTTATACCAAAAGCTTACCCCATCCTTAGCCTTCACCAGCAGATCAAAGGTGCCTGGATCCCTTTCCCTGTCGATGTCCTGTGTCACACAAATGTGCCCATCCTGCGGGTCGATCTGGAATGCTGAGGGTGCTTCGTAGCTCTGGAAGCCATCATAAAGAGAATACTCGACTAAGCCGTAGAGCCCCGCATCTGCATCCGTGGCTGTTACCTATAAGACAGGAGGAAGGTCAGAGAGCCCACAGACACGCTGGCGATACTTTGTAAGTAATCATGACTCATGGAGCTCTGCCCAGGAGGTTAGTCCCCAAGGCTGCTCAGAAGCAGAGCCTTGGATTAGCTCTCTCCACTCCAGCTTCCCGCCTGTCCAGTCTCCAGTTTTTCTTCTCTCTCTTTGGAGAATTCTCCTTCTCACTTTCTTGGCTCACTCCAATTAAAAGACTGAGGTCTGCTGTAGGAGGACATTCCGCTCCTTCAGCCAATAGCATTTAAGATACCAGCCCACTTGGGCGTGGCCTCTTATACTGTAAATGCAGCTATAAAGCATGCACCTGCACTTTCTCCCAGCTCTCTTCTGGCTGCTAGACTCTGTTCCTGTTCATGCAGAGTACTGTTATTTAGGACACTGATTTGTAAGTTTCCCCCTAAATAAATACCCTTTATTATTCATAATTTTGAACTGGTATAGGATTATTTTGTGACTTCTGCCTTCAGAGGTCTGAGGTCCCACAAGCTTTTATTTCCTCCCTGAGTGACCTTGTCTAATCACAAGGATTTATAAGCATTCATATAGCTATAAAATCCTAGAGTTTCCCTCAACATGTCAACCCACTCTGAAAGCAACAGGTTGAACACAAACAAAAGAGCTGGATGCTCCTCCATCCCCCACTTCCCAGATGATGCTCCTCCATCCCACCCTTCCTAGACAATACTCCATCCCACACTTCCCAGATGATGCTCCTCCATCCCCCACTTCCCAGATGATGCTCCTCCATCCCACACTTCCTAGATGATGCTCCTCCATCCCACACTTCCTAGATGATGCTCCTCCATCCCACACTTCCTAGATGATGCTCCTCCATTCCAAACTTCCCAGATGATGCTCCTTCATCCCACACTTCCTAGATGATACTCCATCCCACACTTCCCAGATGATACTCCACCCCACACTCCTCAGATGATACTACAATCCACACTTCGCAGATGATACTCTTCCATCCCACACTTCCCAGATGATGCTCCTCCATCCCACACTTCCCAGATGATGCTCCTCCATCCCACACTTCCCAGATGATGCTCCTCCATCCCATACTTCCCAGATGATACTCCTCCATCCCACACTTCCCAGATGATACTCCACCCCACACTCCCCAGATGATACTCCACCCCACACTCCCCAGATGATACTACAATCCACACTTCGCAGATGATACTCTTCCATCCCACACTTCGCAGATGATACTCTTCCATCCCACACTTCCCGGATGATACTCCATCCATTCCACACTTCCTAGATGATACTCCTCCATCCTACACTTCCTAGATGATACTCTTCTGTCCCCCAAACAGATTAAATGACCAGTTCGCCACCAGCCTACCCCTACAACATAGTGGATTGAGCAGAAAACTGGAATGTGACATTAGGGGTGTTTGGGAAGCACACTTCAGTGTTTTTCACAAGAATCCAGCGTCTGGCATCTGACATGTTGGGAAAAATCCTACCTAAAACTCACAGGACAGACTTCGAGACAATGGGCTACCTGGCCACCCACATCACTGGTACCCAAGTGCAGATGAAACCCTCTTTCCTTCTTCTGTGTGTCTTCTATCTTCATATCACCTGTCTCACACTTCCTGGCAAAATAATTCATCCCTGGCAACTAGCTAACATATCTCTAAGTTACTCATTTCACGAGCTGGTTGGAACCAGAAAATCCACAAATCTCCCTGCTACAGAGGAGTCGTGTCCAGATCCATTTGGTCTGTTCCACACTGATGGCTTTTAATAACTGAGCAACCACTGGTTCCCAAAGACAACAAATACATCTTCTAAAGCCATGTGGTCTCCTCAGTAAGTTTGGCTGCGTTAGAAGATCAATTCAACAAAATAAATTCTAAAACCCATTTTCAGCCTTTAATAGCTTGTATAACCAAGCATTTGGCGCATATGAAAACACGTCCCCTGTTACCACTTTAGGGGGATTTGGGGCAGAGAAAAAATATAAGGGATTGAAAGTGAGAAAAAGTACCCATCTCAGTCTGTGCTGATGGTTCCGAGTCTGAGCTCAAACCCATAAAAAGAGAGTGTGCACCTCTCTGCTGTTCACTAACCCTCCAGAAATACTTACCTTCTGTTCTAGCAACATAACCCACCTCCTGGTATAATGGATTTTGGATGCCTAGAATTCATTTAGAATTCTTACGGGGCTTATAAAGCCCAGTACCCATTTGCTGCCGAAAACTAACAAACAGGCAATGGGGAAAACAGAAAGTTAAAACACCTCAGGAAGAAACCTCGATGAGTTAGGAAGCTGGGCCACTGGCCTCTCTAGCGACCCCTGCTGATGTCAATGCGCGCAGCTGTGGGTCCCAAGGAAAGCACCAACTCATAGACGGAGCAGAAAGCTTAGAAGACCAGGCAGGATGCATCTCTGAATTCCCCCCTGGAGCTGACCCCCGCACACTCATGCTCCTCCCTGCCCCAGGTGCTGCCTCACTCACCTCCTCCACACTCGAAGTTGACGGGCTTACTTCAAACTCATTCAAGCCTATTCTCATTGGGTTTCATTTTACACAAGTTTAATCAAGACATTAAGGAACTTGCAAATTATTCATACGATGTTAAGTGCCCTTCTGTGATTAGCTTCCTGGGAGCTAGAGAGTCCTTATCACCCTCCTTATATTAATGTTGGGTAAGGATTCCTTCCCTAGGAATGTGCACTGCGGATGATTGGAGAGCGTGGTCCTCATGAGTTTGGGCTGAGAAGGGGCTTGAAAGTGGGAATGCATCCACACATGCTCCTGCAGGTCAACATGAGTTTTATTATCCCCCTTTCTTCATATTTTTCTTCCATTTCAGCCAACGTACTTGAGAACACAGTTTGCATTCAGAGGACGCACCTATGGTGTTTGGAAGCCTGAGGGTTCTCAATCAGCAGCAGCTGAAAGAATGGCCCTAGGTGCACATTGGACGTAGACCCCTTCAGTGTGGGAAGGTCTCCTTCCTAACATCAGTGGCCAAACTCATGTTGACTCACAGTCTTAGTCATTTACATTAGCAAAAGGAGAACATTCTCGTTGGCAGTATTAACTCTTTACCTGTTCATTTTAATGTGTGAAGGTTTTAGGAAATCCCCAGATCCCCTTATTGTGGGGTAGGGGTTTCAGGAGGAAAAGGGGGAAAACCTTTAGGTAACAAGTTTAGATAAAATTTAAAAGTAAATAACTCACCCTTTTCTCTAACAATGTACAATATCACTTTCATGGGCATATAGCAGTTTTTTTTTTTAAGAAACAAAGATCCTAATAGATAGTACACATGCACCCACAGAACTTCAAACAGAAAAGAAAAAAGAAATCACAAATTCTTACATTTGAAGCACTCAGCTATCCACTGATGCTACATCTAAAACAAGACAGTATTATACCAGTGGAATTTGGATCTAACATCGAGGACCCCAGTGTTGTAAGACTGTGGCTCTCTGAACACAGTTTGGGCAGGTTCACTAACAATTCTGCCCTGCCAAGTCTTTGAAAACAGTGGTATCAGTTTCCTCTCTTGGGTTCTGAGTCATCCATCAGTCACAACTAATCATTGTACCCCATCAGAACATGTTTCTTACAGTCTGGTGCTCTCTATCTCCTCCCCAAAGAATGTGCCTTGGTTTCCTTGCAGGTTCTGGGGGTTCTTTGAGTTCTGGAGTAAATGCTTACTTACTGGGACTGCTTCTCTGTTCAGCCCTATTGACTATTTAGAATGCTGATCCCAAAAATCACGTTAATGTTTTTATCCTGTAGGATTTGGTAAATATTATTTTATAGGGCCAAAGAACAGCCACCTTGCCGGGCGGTGGTGGTGCACGCCTTTAATCCCAGCACTCGGGAGGCAGAGGCAGGCGGATCTCTGTGAGTTCGAGACCAGCCTGGTCTACAGAGCTAGTTCCAGGACAGGCTCCAAAGCCACAGAGAAACCCTGTCTCGAAAAACCAAAAAAAAAAAAAAAAAAGAACAGCCACCTTATATGACCTGAGTAGTGAACCCTAGATATGGTGACAAGTGTCTTGTGGGAGAGGCAGAAGCAGACCTCAGACAGAAGAGGCAGTGGTGATGCGATCCAAGCCAGACAGCTCCAGACGCAGGGATACAGAGAAGAGCCTTCCTAGGCCCCTCGGAAGAACAAGGCCCTGTCAGAACCGGAGCTTGTCACCACCAGGACTGTGACATGTGTTCAAAGACATCACAATGTTACAATTAAAATCAGCCAGGCAAATGACAAGAAAAGTCCCAAGGTATATGGAAGAGATAGGAGACAGGACACATTTTGACATGCTTTTAAACTGTATTTTCAGAAATGTTGATACTAGCTATCAGGTTGGATCAATTGGATATAAATGCTGAGGCCACAGGCAAGAAATTATTATGACAAGTTTTATTACCTTAAATATAGGATGAAATTAATTCTACCAATTCTATGGCTTATCCATCGTTCGGTGCCCCACTTCCCAAAATGCAACCTGAACAAATGGGGCAGGAGGGTGACATGCCCTGTGCTGTGCCGCCAGACAGTGAAAACAACGCTGTCTATAAAAAGAACTGGCAGGCAGATCAATGAACCCAAGAGCAAGGTCTCCAACAGATCCTGGTAAGACTGCGTTTTTTGTACAATTACAAAGGAAACCACTAAAGCATTTGGGGTTATCCACATAATTGCTAGAAAAATTGGCAAAGTATATGGAGGGAAAAAAATCAAGTTTGATATTATCCTCATGCTGAAACAAATTCTACACAGATGTTAAATGCAAATAATGAGATCATTTAAAGCATAAATATATATTTGGCTGGGCCTTAGCACTGGAGAGAAATTTGAAGGTAAAAGGGGATTTCAAAACTAAACAAAAACAATAGACAAATATCACAAAGGAAAAAGTCAAAACAATGATTATACATATAGTAAGTATTAAACTCTGCTATGCATATGAAAGTCTAAAGGTAAATTGTGTATGATATCTACAGTGTGCACAAATGCACACATGCACACACAAAATCAAAGAAAAACTAAATGTTAGAAAATCTATGGAAATAAATGATTTTGTTTGTATTTCAGTGTTTTTCTAACTTTTCAAAACTAAAAATAATTCCAGAGAAGCACAACTGTGGAAGAGAAGCTGGGCATGGAAATTTAAACCTAAACACGCCCGTACTTGGTAGGCATCTGCCCTCTGTTTGTTCAGCCAACACGAGCGCCTCTTTCCAGCACTTCATTCCTGAGAAGCCACCAAAGGGTGGATGGGAAGGAGACGCAGTGCCCAGAGCACTGGCATTTCTTTCTGTTGGCTTTGCATGGCTCTGGAAAATGAACCCGGAGCCTCGGACACGCTAGGCAAGCACTCTACCACTGAACCACATCTCCAGTGACATCTTAAGCACACCGTGGCTGGACGCCAGCAAGAAAGCACCCGCCTGCAACAGTGCCCCAGTGGTCCTTTTGTCTGCAGACCAAAGACGGGGACTTCTTCCTCTCCTGCACTCTAGAGCCACAAAGATGCACACTGGTGAACTCGGGATGTCGGACTTGGAGGAGGAGACAAAGTACTGAACAGAAAGAGGGTTACAAAGACCCAAGCATTGAGCATTTCTCCAAAGAAGTAGCCAGGTTAATTTTCATACACTTCTATCCAGGCTAAAAGACATGTTAGAGAGGGAGCTCAACCAGGCACCTCCCCGACTCCTCAGCACCTCCCTGATGCCAGATGGGTTGGGTATCATGGCAGGAATCTAGAGAAGAGGGTGAGACTTCATATTCTGTAGCTCCATGAGTCCACAATAGAGGGTGAACACCAGATACTGCTCCCTGCCCTCCCCCTCCCCCTCCTTCATCTGTGCATCCAATGACAACAGAAGAGCCAAAGGGGTTGGGCCACCACATGGCACCATATGACCTGTTGAAAGCCAAGACTCATTCCCTTCTGCAGGTGCCCTAACTCGGGACAGAAGGCCATATGTAAGCTATGCAAACTTGAGTATTTCCACAGACAATAGGAATGTGAACAGCGCGCCACAGAGCAGGCAGGTGTTCTCTCTTGGGGCACGAGCATGGGAAACGTTCATTTCTCAAATGATACGTTTTTGTACAGTTCTACTGAGATCTTTTCCATTTATAGACCCAAATTAGCTCCTGTGTTCTGTGATTCTTAAGAGCAACCCTCTCCCCACTCCACCCACAAAGGAGAGCCCGAAACACCTGTAAGGTCAACCGAGAAGAGCTGGATTTGGGGAATTTTCCCCAAAGGATGCATGTTTATGATTCTCTAGGGGGGAATGAGGCTCATAAATTTGAATCATGCAATCTTGACTCTTAGTCCCGCTGCTCCTGCTTGTGTTTTGAGAAGCAAGGGGATACCCCAAGTTTGATTACAGGGGTCCTAACCCTGAAAGGATGTAGTCCAAAATAGAAGTGCAAATAGGTCAGCTGGAACCCACATAGGGCCTGCTGGCTCGAAAGGTTCTAATGCTAGGACCGTGGCTGGGAAGGCTAAGTGAGCTTATAGGCAGCACAAACTTGAGGGCTGCCGTGGTGACCCCATCCTTCTAGTGCACAGCTGAACGCTCGAGCTTGCACATCAGCTTGGGAACCTGGGCTCACTTCAGCAGTGCCGCTGTGTTGGGTTACAAAGCTGCCCCAGAAGGAAAGGGGCATGGCAGCACCCTCCCCCTCCCCTTCTTCAGAACTGTGTATTCATTGTAAACCTGCTGTTTGTGATGTTCCTATTGCATTTCTGCTTATGAGGGGATATAGGGGAGCATTGCCAGTTGTCAGGGGAAGCCAAATGCTGCTTCTCCTGAGTGGCAGGGCAGTTCTGTTGAGATAGCAGGGCCTGTGCCAGATCTAACCCACATGCACGGTTTTTCAGTCCGCTTCTAGTAACTATGCTCCTGATTCCCCTCATTATTCCATTCCAACTTTTCTCTTCCTTCCTTATTTTTTTTAAGACAGGGTCTTACTATGTAGCTCAGGCTGATCTGGGACTCACTATGTAAACCAGGCTGGCATAAAACTATCTGCCTCCTTCTGCCCTCCTCTGCCTCCCTAGTGTTGCTCTTGTGAATGGCTTCATATGACTTTGAGAATAGACAAAGTATAAAACGTATCATCTTATCAAGTATTCCATAGAAATGGACAACACACTCTGTCTTAGTTACTGCTCTATGGCTATGAGGAAACACCATGACCATAGCAACTTACAAAAGGAAGTATTTAATTAGGGGTCGCTCTGGGTTTCAGAGGGCTAGTCCACCATCATGGTGGGGAGCTTGGCAGCAGGCGCACACACACGGCGTTGGAGAAGTAGCTGAGAGCTCACAACTGATTTGAAAGTTGCAGGCACGAAGACAGAGATTGGGCCTAGCCCACTCCCGGTGACACACCTCCTCCAACAAGGCCACATCTAATCCTTCCCAAACAGTTCCACAAGCTGAGGACCAAGCATTGAAACATATGAGCTTACAGGGGCCGTTCTCATTCAAGCTCCCCCACACTCACAAAACCATTATGATTAATGGCCAACTGAGGAACAAACACCTAGGAGACATTTAGGTGCAGAAGATCCCATGGGTGACTCGAAATGGTTTTCAAAGATAAACTATATGTAAAGCCCCTCTGTGCACTGCCCGGAAGCCCATTTATATGGATATCTATCTCATTCATGACGTTTCTGGTCAACAACAGGTCACAGAACCGTTGGTTGAGGGTAAGGGAGTTTCATGTCTCTGTGCATATTTGGATGAGACCAAGACAGGATGAAGAGGATGAAGTAGTCTCTTCCTATGATGACTGTTTTAGATGAGTTATCTCTTCGTGACAAGTTCATGATGTCTCCCACATCCCAGTGCCACCAGGGATGCTCAAATGCCGACTGTGTCTAAAACTCTAAGCCAGCATTTTCCTGCCATGGGTGTTAGCCAGCTTTCCAGTACTGAGGCAAAACGACCAGCATAAATGACTCAGAAGGACATGCTTACTTTGCCTTGTGGTGTCTGAGGCCTCAGACCCTCATGGTTTGTCCCCATCACTTTGGGGTCCCTGATACGACTGAACATGGCAGAAGAGCTGTTATGGAGCAGAGCAAAGCTGAGGGGAAGAGTTGAGGAAGCACCCTTTGGATGAAGGCAAGGAAGCAAGGACTCCATAGCAACGAGAAGGAAAGGATGCCCACGAGGTAGGCAGGTATCTGACTCGGTCACTCTCCTGCATGGAGAGATGTCTGGGTTTAAATGAGACTGTATGTTGAGGACAATATTAACGACACTATACATTGTTCAGATCACAGAGCACACGCCTGCTACACTGTGCTCAGAAACATTGATTTAAACATGGACACTCTTAAATCTTGCTAGGTTGCATCTCCCATGAGAATCTGGCTCTTTTTGGCATCCAGAGCGGCACTTGGTCCTGCATAAGCAGCAAGTGAAAGTCTCAGTCCAAAGGGGATGTTTTTCTTCATGTTGGGTACCTCTCATTGTAAATCAAGGTGCTCAATTAAAGAGTAGCTGGGCAGCTGTTCCTGCCAGTAGAGCTGGCTGTAACCTTGATCCAGATATGTGGGAGTGGCTCTCTTGAAGGTACTCAAATATCTTCAGTGGAGAAATACAGAAAAGGAGGCAAGGGGAAAGGGAGCCAGAGGACACAGGACTTGCGATCCTTAGAGCGGCTGATAGAGGACCGGAAGGAGCTCAGAGGCAGGAAACCCCGTGTGGATTGACCAAGCTTCCTGTGTGAGGGGTGTGCCAAAACTTTTCGTGTGCTTCTCTAGGCGTTGGAGAGGAAAATTCCCACGAGCATTTTCTAGGCTAGAAAGTCAGGGCGGGGCACCCAGTCGTACCATTTGGGGTTCTACGGCCGGCCATCTGGTGTGAGGGGAAGAAGACGAGCACCATCAGCTGAGGCCGGTCTGGGATTTTCTTTCCAGACCCCTCCGCTGTAAATCGTTGAGCTCATTTTCAAATACGAATTCCGTACCTGTTTTTCTCTGTCCTTTCCTTTGCGTGTTAACGACATAAACTGGCTTAAATTACAAAGATAGGAGATGAGCGAGAAAGGCAGAACCAGTGGAGAGGCAGGGAGGAGCCGGGGAAGGAAGGAGAGGGCAGGGAGAGGAGACATGGGGGAGAGACTAACACCTGCTGCCTGACCAGAGGTCTCTGTGCCCAGTGCGTCTCAGGCCTCTGAGGACCTTCTCATTGGGCCGCCAGTCTGAAGCACATTCTCCAGCCTGCTTTAACTGTAATCGTAATAGCAGGGTTGCTCCAATTTCCCTGCGTTTGACACTTCTCAACTGGCTGTGAACTTGGGAGAGAAGAGAGCTTTTGCTGACTTGGTGTTCATACTCCTCTGTGCTTAGGGCTCCCTGTGTCCCTGAGCCCTCTTTAAGGTCCCTCTCCCTCCTGGTCCTTTCAAATGCAAAACCCACTTTTCCCACATCCCTGCTCCAGGCTTTGCCTCAAGCATGTCTCTCCGTGTGAAATTTCCTCCCTGCTCCACTTCAGTCTGATTAGCTGTTACCCACAATTCACTTCTGCCTCTCCAAGCTTTCCCTCCTGTGTCCTCAGCTGGAAGAGTCTTCCCATCCTTGGAATTTCTAATCGCTTTCCTGTGTCATTCTGATACTGCCTTTTCCATGTTTGATTTATTTATATATCACAAATCTTGCTGCTTGGTGAAATTAACAGGGAGCGGGGTGCAGGGGCGGGGGTAAGAGCCACGACTCTGTACCTTGTGGGGGAGTAAGAGCCAGGACTCTGCACCTGGGGGGGGGGGGTAAGAGCCACGACTCTGTACCTTGGGGGGGGGGTTAGAACCACGACTCTGTACCTCGCAGGGGGGTGGTAAGAGCCAGGACTCTGCATCTGGGGGGGGGGGGATTAGAACCACGACTCTGTACCTCCTGGGGGGGGTAAGAGCCACGACTCTGCACCTGGAGGGGGGGTAAGAGCCACGACTCTGCACCTCGTAGGGGGGTGGTAAGAGCCAGGACTCTGTGCCTCGTGAGAGGGGGAGTAAGAGCCACGACTCTGCACCTCCAGATACAGATAGAAAAGGGCTCACACTGAGAAGTACAGCAAAGTAGGGCACTGAAAAGTCCATAAAAGTCAAAACAGGGAGCGAACATAAACAGTTACGTGAGTGAATATTTATTAAGCAAAAATTCTTCAAGATATTTCAAACCTCAATGCACACATACCATTTGGACTAGGGCTTAATGACTGGTTATTTTCTCCATTTCTGTTCTCACTTCTTTTCATAAGTTGAGCCAAAAGTTTGGGGGGAAAAGTTAGTCTGAGTCTAGAATGCAAACTCTACAGCCAAGAAAAGACCCCACCCATTTGTGTTTTCTGAAACTAACCCAATTTAGGCAGTGGGCACAGTTTAAATAAAATATCACATCATTAAGATATAAAGCCACTTATTCTTCTTACACATGTTATATTTAGTCTTTTTTTCCCACAAAATTGTGACAACCTTTCAGTTTCAGGATAGTATCAGGTGGTTGCTGAACAATCCTCCACTTGGGGCTCTTCTGCTCTTTAAGCATGGCCGTGCCTAGTCATGGGATTTTTCGGCCATTCCACAGTTAACTCTTCCAAGAACAGATTTTACTTTTTATTAGCAGTTTTGTCTGTAAAATACCATTTCCCTTAACAAAACCCAGGTTTTTGCAGTCACCAATTCCAAAGCCTGACTTCTCACAGCAACAGCAACAAGAGAACAGCAGGCACGATTGAGAAACAGTTTTTTCTTTTCTTTCATTCTCCCTGGGGCCTAGAAATGGGTAACGAAAGTTGGCACATTATCTTGGAACAAAACTCTATAGAAATAAAGAGCTGGTGAGAGAAGGGAGTAAAGGCCAGAAAAGGAAGAGCTTATGCTTGACTAAGGTCTGAGACGCAGAAGAAGAGAGTGTGGGTACCAAAGCCAACATACTCCGGTTTTCTCAAGGAGAAATCTCATCAGAAGCAGGACTACCTGCCACCTTCTTTAAAGAGTGTAAAGTGTACGTCCCCATGAAGTCTTAGACTAGGATCAGTGACATCTGATTTGATTTAAGTTTTATCTGAATAAACAATCAACATATGTAAATTGTTCTACATAGACCTCAGACAGGATTTTTGGACCCTAAGTCAGCCATTTGTAAATTGTGTCAAGTAAGGCTAACTGCCACCTCTTGGGGTGGCTGCGAAGATTTAAGAAAACGAGGTAGAGAAATAAGCTCTCAATAATCTCCGTTATTGTTTCTAATTCTCAGGGTCCACCCCACCATCATTCATACATCAAATGGTCATCCTTCTATGGCCACACTATGTGCTTCCAGAATGTTCCTCCGCAGCTCCACACATCCCTGATGGAGTCGGAGCGAGCCATGTCTCAATGTGCTGACAGTGCAGTGACTTCAAACATCTGTGGGTTCCCAGGACAGCGGCACACTTCGCTCTTCTCACCCCATGAGATCTGTAAGTGTCCTGCCCCAGCCCTGACTGCCAGCCCATTATAACATCATCCCATTTTACGGTGTGAGGAAGTACACAGTTCTCCAATCCTACTCTGATCTAACTCACTAAGTTCTTCTGCTAAACAAAAAGTCTACAGCACAGGTCTGCCCATCTCCCTCCGCAGACCACAGGTTGAAAGGGGGCGGGGTCTGCTTTTACATCGCTGAATCCATAGGCAAGACTGTGCTTTCCGCTTGAATCTGCTTCCTGCTAGATGAGATGGATGTGGAATAGGAAACACATGTACGGCCACGAGTCCTCGGTGTATCTGCCTTTTAGGGGGACTAGGAACAGAAACAGAGCTGTAAAATAGACCGTCATGCCTGAGAGCAGCCTCCATTTTCCATTCTGGATTGATTTTAAATATGGTATCATTCCCAGAACAGTTAAGCACCGCTCGGCTTTTACCTAGCCACCCTTCCCCCACTTTGATTTTATTTTAACCATTCCTTTAGATCAGATGGCACGTAAGATTCTAACATCGGTATCTGCCAAAAAATTAAGACATTTTAGAAAATCTCATAAGCACAAGTCTGTTAATAGTTAGTGACAGTTTATATGGATACATATTTTAAGGACTTTGTGTTCGACAGAGAAAAAGAGAGACAGTACATTGTGTGAGAGACGCTTCGTCTCTGACCCCGGCAATGATGTGTTGAGGTGTGGCTCGCATCTGGAGGCCCACAGAGCGTGACAGGAGAAGGGCTGGGACTGCGATGGGCGGAGGGAGGACGGTGGGATGGAAAATGAGCCCTGCAAGCAGTCCGTTTTCATGGAGTCCTTATGTTTGTAAATAAACACATTGTGCTTTGGTTTGGAGTTGCTATTTTTAAGACCCCATGGAGATAAAAATCGTATTTGATGAGGAACAGGGGTTAGTCACGAGGTGAAAACCCAATGCCAGCAGAGGGGGTTGGTGACAAAGAGATCCACACCCCCAAGGCTGTCTCCATCATTAATGGCTGTCTTCAATGGCTGTGCAGCCTACAAAGTCAACTCCAGCTGTGCCCAGAATGTTCTGGTGAGGTTTCCATGGCTCCAAGCTGTTTCCACTCAAATAGAGCAACCTAAGGGTCCCTCTGGGAGCAAAGGAGCAGAAAGGGAATTCCAAGCTGCTGTGAATGAATTGCGTGAACACATAAATCCATAGGGCGTTTCATCCTACACAGGCAACCCTTGGAGATACCACCATGGGTTTGTAAGCGCATTTTGCTTACAAAACCCAAAAGATTTGCTTTCAAAGTGACGAAGCTTCCAAGACCAGCCCTTATTGTTGGGAGATGTAAGGACGGCCAACGTTTTTAGAGCTAAAGCCCTGGACCCAACCATACCAACAAGCCAAACTCTTCTACTCCCAATATGTCAATTAACAGAGTGCGCAATCATGAAGAGCAGAGAAAAGGGAGAGATTCAGTGCAATTACACCAGGAGGAGGCGCCAGTAAGGTTCTCCTGCGTGACTCCTCCACCTGTCTTCGGGGCATTGGCATGAGTGCTCACTGGGAAGCAGGAGTTCAAGCAGCCCTGGTCTAGCTGGCATCTCCTTGATCATGATCTCAGATCTGGTCTAAACGGTGAGCCCTCGACGTCCTCACTACTTGAAGGAACAGGGTAGCTTTCGGGCTAGAGTCACTTTCCTTTCGTGGAAAACTGCCCTTACTTCGGGAGGGATCTGTCCCATAGGCTTTTGTTTTTCCCAGAATTCATCATGACCATAGGTTCAGGACAATAACTTATCTGGGTGCCTTCGGCCTTGAAACAGAGTGAGATCGAACAGCCTGCTGACCCGACTGAAAGGTGACAGATGCAAAACGCATGGAGACGTTCAACCTGTTTTTAGTTACCTTCGGTCCAGGTGAAAAGTCAACTTCTCAGTGCCTGTTTGATAAGGACGCTACAAAATCGCTTTTAAAGGCCAGGTCACCCAGAAACCAGGAGAGCGATGTACTCTTGGGGACCACCCACCATCTTACTCAGGGGTTAGTTTAGTAAGGCTACAGAGGAGAGTTGAGGATGCTCACTGGTGCTTCCTGAAGCCTTCACCGTTCCTAGTATACACACATGTAGATGAAATATTACAGCTCTTCCTGACGGCACTTCAAAGACAACACACAAGCACCCTGAAGGCCAAGGAAAGGCTTCCAAATCCTTCTTAGGTACCTTTCCTTCTTTCCCAAAGCTTTATACCTCTTATGGCTATGGACTCCTTCCCCCTCTCCAACACTGTGCTGCTTGCTGCCATACATCGTTACTACACAGTTCTCTCCCATCCCTCCCAGATCCTTATTTGTGACCTCCTACCACATGGGATGGTAGAAAAAGGGAGGTCCGTTATTTGAACCCATGCCTTTCCACCTCATTTACTGCCATGAAATCTATATGCAGGGTATCTGAACTATAGTCCTTGCGGCCATACAGCAAACACCTCCCCCACTAAGTCCCCACCCTTGCTTTAAAGGTTGAGTGCATTGTCTTAAAACCCCAGTTGGCTTTAATTTCCTTCCATTGTATTGATTTCTTAATACTTTGATGCAGTATCTTGTGTCTATGTTCATGAGACATTAATTTTGTATACATGAATATATGTGTGTATATATAATATATATTATTTTCAATGTATCAATGCCCTTGCACCTTAGTGTAATCTTGACTTCATGACATATGTAGAGAAACATTCTCCTACCGTCCACTTCCTTACTTTGTGAGCTTGTGATTTGCATCAGCGCTCTTCAAAGGCCCACGCATGTCGGACATTTAGACCCCAACAGGGGTGTTAGGCTAGGAGCTGCTGGAACTTTCAGGAGTTTGTTCCTAATGGAAGGATGTTAGATCATTCGAAATGTGTTCATGAAATAGACACTAGCATCCTGACTTCTCTGACTCTGCTTCCTGGCTGAGGTGATAGGGACAATGTCACCCTTCCATGTTTATATCGTCTCTGTCACAGGTCCAAAAGCCATGGGTTCAAAGCCACCATGGACTGAAGCATACAAAACTGAAAGCCAAGAAATCCTGCTCAGCTAGCAAGTTGATTATCTCTTATTTTTTCCCATATAATCAGTATCTAACACCTATCAGTATGAATTCTTTCTTGGATGTGTGATAGCATTTACCACTAAAAACCACCTTGAGCTGGTAATTTGAAGAAGAGGGACGAGTCATTGTTATAGATCTTGTGCATAAAAAAAGCGCATTTAGGCTGCTGAACTTTTTTCTTTTGCATTCTCTCTATAACTAGACATTTGCCTGTTTCATGTAAGTTGTCAAACTTACTGGTATGAAATCTTTGCAATATTGCATGTTTAGTGTACTAGATTCTGTGATTGCATCTTCACATTTATTGCTGCTACTGATATTCATTTTCTCCTCTTCTTGATTGTTCTTCCTAGAGACTCATCAAATTTAATACCTTTCCCTTGTTAATTTTCCCTAATCTTATGTCCTCACTTATGGGATTGTTTTTCTCGTCACAATTCCTTCACTCAATGTATTTCCTTCCCATATCTTGTATCTTTCCTTTTTATATAAATATTTGTCTAAGAGGCAGGTGGATCTCTGTGAGTTCGAGACCAGCCAGGTCTAAAAGAGCTAGTTCCAGGACAGGCTCCAAAACCACAGACAAACCTTGTCTCGAAAAACCAAAAATTAAATAAATAAATAAGTATTTGTCTATTGACTGCTTTTAATGCATACCCCAAAGTTAATGTGTTTTAATATCTCCAAACTCAAAATATTTTCCAATTTTCTTTTCAATTTCTTCTCTGACACATCAGTTATTAAAGAGTGTCACTTCATTCTGGAACAGTTGTCTTTTCTCTAAGGCTAGATGAATTTAAACCCACGTGGCCACAGGACACAGTCTCTGTCTTCAATAACAAGTGTTTTGAGGCTTTTGCGATCTACACTGAACAGCCTATGTGTCCTTGCCAGCACTGAGTGCTCTTCACGGTTTAACAGGAGGTCCTATAAGTGTTTGTAGGTCAAGAGGAAGATGAATGGGGTTATTTTCTTGTCTGTCTGTGTTTCTTCCTGTCTTTTTCTTGTACTTTTTGTGTGTCTACTGACCCAACAATTACTCATTCCATTACCCTGATTAGAATATCTATCCCAGATATCAGCCTCCTTACTTCAAGATTTCCACTTACATATTTTCTATAGTTTCTAATGTCTGCTAGCACGGACACACAGGTTCTCACTGGAGCTATTATTTCATTTAAACCCTTGAACACAATTAAATAACTCTTTTAAAGTCCTCATCTGATAAATGTGGCAGCTGCTACTTGGGTGGGGATCCATTTCTCAAGTTTGGATCATCATATTTTACATGGTCTGTTAACATTTTAGCGTATCTTGGATATTGTGTGTGATATAGTATAAATAGCCTAAACTGTATTGCTTTCCTCTATAGACTTGACACTTTGTCCAAGGACCAGGGCTCTTACTTGATTAGCCCCAGGGTGTGGACTATAACTAAAAAGACCATCCTAGTTGCTGAGAAAGGGCTCTTCACCTCCCTGATAGAACGTCAGCATCTCCAAGCACCAGACAGGCTCCAGATCTTTGACATCAGCTCTTCTCCCTCTAGCAAAAGCTGTGCTGAACACACAGAGCTTGACCACATCTGTACAGGGCAAGCTTAGGCCACAGACTTGTGGCAGACACAAATCTAGGGGACTCTTCCCAACAATTTCCTTTTCCAAAGTTCAGTCACCCTGAACCCTGGTTACCACTTCTCAGTTCAACAAGACCACGATCAGGCTTGGGTACCACCTTGTCTTCCACAACCAGAGAAGTGCCTTGAGAAAGAACCACAGCGGGCAAGGGTCATTTCATATGCTGCTTTTCTTTCAAGACCCCAGTCCTGTTCTGCCTACTTCAACACCTGGAAACGGTTGTCTTACACATTCTGCTTGGTTTTGTGTTGTTTAGAGGGGAAGGGCAAGCCCAGTATCTGTTACTCTGTTCTAGCTAAAGTGTAAACGATACTTTACATGTTTTTCCTAGTGAGAACCAATCCACACATGGACGTTAACAACTAAATTCCTTCATTTCATTACAACTTGCTCCTAGAAACCCTTCTGGAGCCCAGACAAACCTATTACACAGCTTGTTCTCGGAGGAGTCGAGTATTACATTTTTCTTTTGGAACGTGAATCTCTTCTGAGCACAATTCCCTCCTCCTCTGCCCCTTCTGCTGTTTGTTGCTCAACACTGCTAATTTCCCAATTGAACTTGAGCACATGCACTAGAGTTTCCGCTAATCTTGGAGCAGGGATAATAACGACTTTCATGGGAAGAACCTGATCGCACTCTGCTCCAATCCCACCCCCAACTCTGAGGACTTGTCTCTTGCAGAAGATTGAAGATGCCAAGCACAGGCAATCCTTTCTCTGTGAATGCATTGGATATCAAAATGCTACAGGAAATAGTAAAGGCCGTCTCATGCCCAAAGACAGGAATAGTAAAGACAGTCTTGAATTGCCTGATGTGCTGTAGGAGTTATAAAGAGTCATGAGAGAAAACACCTGAGGAAACACGGGACTAACAAGACACATACTTAACTCGGGCGGATTCTGAGCTTGAGGGATCTATCAGTCTGGGATTGAGGGTATGCAGATTATTCTCTTACAGGGGTTTCCCAACACAGATAAATCATATCTACCTTAAATTCTGTTTCCCTGGTGCCCCATATCTGGTCTCCATCCATCTGCCATGGAGAGTTGTTCCTTTTTTACACCCCCTCTTACTTGTTCCATGTAACAAAACCTATGAGCCTTGAGGTTCATAGCAGAGGCATAGGTCGTGCAGGAATTCTGAATAGCGACTTCTCGGCTAACGAGCCCCAAATAAAGACACATATAAGACACATATAAACCTTTCTTCCTGGTAACAGTATGTGGGGTTTCTTTTCTACTTCCTAGGAATGATCATCATTCCCAGGCATTTGTTTCAAAGCACCCACATCATTCTGGTCTCCTGCAGTGTGCTAAGAGCACTGAGCCTGTTCAATACCAGCTCTGTGAGTGGAGGATCCTATAGAACCTGGTGACCAGGCCACTTGGTCTCTGGTACTGCGCTTCCTGCAAACTTCCCCAGGGACCACCATAGTCGGACTGTACCAGCGCTTACAAAGCTGATTTTTAATCCACTTGCTCCACCGGGACTGTCCCAGGAGAACCACGTTCTGCTGGTGGAGCAGGACAAAAGGCTGTCTCCATGATTTCCTGTGATTATACCTTGAATTTCTCTTCCTGGCCATCTCCCTCTCTTCCCACCCCCTGTCAAAACTGAGAATTTTAGAAAGTGGATCCTTCCTTTTGTTCCAGCCAACATATCAGGTAGCATCGTTTCTTTGTGCTCCACATGCAGTCAGTCTCTCACAGGCTCTGCTAACCTTTGTTCCCCTCTGCAGGTGTCAAACAGGAAGTCAACCTTCAAGAGCAAGTTGGAAGTTAATGCAAAGACACCCTCAATATTAATGTCTGGCATATCTACATTCCAGAGTCCTGGCAATAAAAATGCAAATTTAGGATGCTCATGTGTGAAATACATTTAGCTAGATCATTTAAAAACCACATTAACAATATCTCATTTGCAAACCAATGATTCCTCTAATTAAATATTATGATGGTGCCTGATCTATGGTTAATGAACAAATTTAAATAGATCAGCGCCAAAACTCTTAAGAATTTTAGGAGTCTTGAAGAAAAATTTGCATAGAAAACCATCTTTAACTTGTGTATGTTGAGCAAGTTAACCCTTTGTATAATGCACCATCACTAGTTTTGTGATAGGCTATTTCTTTAAACTGGTTTAAAGTTACAATGAGAGCATTTAAGAAATCGGGGAAATTCAGTTCCAGAAAGAAAAACAAAAACCACAAAATTGCTAATTTAGCACCAAAAAAAGAGAAGAAATGCTCTTTTCTGAAATAATTATGTCTTTATCATCTGGGGACACAGTGTGAGCCCAGAGCACATGTGTAATGGAGTGATGTTTGGATACCAAGCAAAATCACACTTCTCAGCGCCTCTGGGAGTGTACCAACATTGCTCCATGTGTGCCCTCTCCACACACACACACACACACACACACACAATAACCTTAGCATTTTAGAGCAGAGCCCAAAGTAGTTCCTCTTCCAATTGACTGTCTCTCAGCTCTCTTCCTTCAAGAGCCCCGAGAGCCCAGAAAGAAGGATAAGGGAATGCCCAGTAAATAGAAGAAAACCACACACATGTCCCTTGACTTCTATTGTCCGTTAACTGAGGAGATGCTCAATCTCTGTGATTTATATAAATCTGAAATCTCATACACATGTGATGGGCAACATAAAACTTCAACAAAGTCATAAGTCCCCCAGTGAATCCCGATCATACAGGATCGAAATACGGAATATCATTCCAATGATCTATCTTCTGTGCTGTTGAATTCTTTAAGACGAACCAAGGTCCCCTGAAGAAGAAGCCATTCTGCCATTCAGTAAATGTGCAGCCCAATCCGCTCTCATTATCACCTCGATGAATTACCTAATGTGCTCTGGAGAGCTGACACCAAGACCCCTGCCCGACCTTCTCCCTTCGGTGACTTACGGCTTTCATACAGCAACTGTGCAAAATCAGCCATGGGTGTTTGTTGAGAAAGATGAAATAAGAAAGCCAGAGAGAGAAACTGAGAGAAAGGGAAGAAGGGAGCTAGCTGGGACCAATGGATATAAAGTCTGCACATCGTCAAGTCCAGAGGAAAGTAAAACTGTTCTAAATTACACCTGGCTCTGAAAAGATTCCAGTATTATTACCACAGTGTCCAACTTGTTCCTCAACTATGTCCCCAGTGTGCCCTAGGTCCAGGGCATTTTAAATTCCTTAGGCATTGCCTTCTTCCTCTCCAGCAATTAACAATCTGTTTATCATTAGCCCAATTTCAATTACACTTGTTGCAAAGAAAGCATTTTCTCATCCTTTCAGCTCCATGACTTACTGTGAGGAGGTCTAGCCTGTTGCCACCTATGTCTGGTTTTATAATGGTGATTATCTTTCCAGAAACATATTTTATTTTTGTATATGTATGTGTGATATATATGCATGTGCATGTGTGCATGTGTGTGTGTGTTTGCAAGTGTGCAGGCACACATGTGATCGGGTACACATCACATGTGTGTGCACATGACAACCAGAGGTTGATTTTGGGAGTCTCCCTTGGTCGCTCTGCACTTTATTTACTGAGCTAGGGTTGCTCGCTGAACCTGGAGCTCGAGATTCCTCTGGTCAAGCTGACCAGCTTGCCGCCTGTCTCGGTTCAGGAGCTCGGTGACTTCAGTTGAGCGACCACATCCACTGGCCTGTTACATCTAAGTTCTGGTTTGCACGCATCCATAGGAAGGGCTTTATCCACGGAGTTATTTTCCAGGTTTCTCACGCTTACTTCTGGTCCACATAGAGTAGAATGAGAGCGCCTTTGAAGTAGAAACTGCCTCCCAGGCTAGACCACTATGGTCTATGAGAACCCACTTCCTCTGAGGCTCAGCGCCTCACACTCCCCAACTACACACACCCCTTCCTGCCCCTGCTGTCCTGTGCCCTAGAAGGCTGGCTTTTGTGGATGGATTATGTATTGCATCTCTATCATTGTGTTAGATTGTGTTAGATCCAATGAGTTAGATTAGTGGGGATGCAGCGAGGTTAGGGGCATTCTTCCTCAGTTCCTGTCCTGTGGTGAGGCTTGGGGGCTGAGGCAGAGTCTTAGAGACATACCCCACTTCTGGTCTATCTTTGCCCTACGGTACTTGCCCACCCTCTGTTTCTCCATTCTCTGGGGCTGCTAGCCCCCACATACTGCAGTCATTCATCCCTCTACTGCTCTTATATCCCATAATGATCTGCATAAACCCCACGCCCCTCCTGAGACCCTAATTCATGCACCTGCTTTATTTTTCCTCTTACACTTAATACCCAAAATTGACTTATGGATGTACTTTTATGTGCAGCATTTTGAAGTCAGGACTCCCCTTCGGTTACAGAATAACAACAATGTCCATATGGCAGGCACTTCATCTTGTTCATCACCACTGCCCTCTGCTTCTAGAACAGAGCCAGATGGACAGGAAACGGTCAGCAACGGCTCTTGAAACACACAGATGACGATTCTTTCAGCAGATGAATAAATTCAATGTGTTTGCGTGCGTTCCAATCCAGAGAAATATTTCTATATGTCTGGAAGAACATTCCAGAACACGAAGTTGGTTAGGAAGTCACTTCTCCAACATTCAGAACACAGTTTCAGCTGAGATCTTCCACGTGGAGTTTTTTTTAAACTATACTAAAGCAAAGAACTCTAGCATTGTGTGTGGGGGTGGAAGCAAACCAAGAATTCCCATGGAGTGTACTACGAAGTGAAGACACAGAGACATCTCCAAACAGCTTTGCTTCCTTTCCTTTTCATTTCATTTCCCCAAGGGAAATACAGCACTTGCCTAAGACCCATAGCTTAGGAAGCATCTGCCATCACCACATGCTTGATTCCCTACTCGAAACAAAAATTTATTGCCAGCATTGGACGGGCATCCACCTACAACGTCCCCCTCTCCTGCTCCCAAACTATGCCTTCAAAGTTCTACCGACATCATCTACCCACCAAGACGTTTTTCTTTTATGAATACTTAAAGTAAATTGAGGTTTTAAAAGCAGAGCAGAAGCAAACAACACACTGAAGGAGATGCTGTATGTTCAGGTCTGCATCTGCCCTGGGGTCATGCCACTGGGGAACACAGCAGCTGGACCACGAAAGTGCATCCTTTCCCTGACAGCTGCTAACGGGGGTGAAGCCAAGGCTACATCCCCAGATGAGCTAACGTGGGTGTGGCGACGGCTCACCCCTTGCAACATGCCGTCCTCTTCGGCAGCTGTTCTGCGGCCTAAGGCATGACGATTTCTTTGGCTAAGTACACTGTCATTAAACTCTCCTAGTGAGGACAGCAGGAACCCACTGGAGCTGGTTTGACTCGCTGATCAGCCTATTAGGAAAATGTAGGCGTTCAGATAAACCTGGAGAGTCTTGATTGTCAAGTCAGTGGTCTTTTCAGTAATCTGTCAGGTCTAATGCTTAATCTCCTCCTTCAAATATTAACAGAATATTTCATAATCGTGATGTAAAGTGAAATTCTGGCTTTACATCAACCTAATTGCCGTACCCACTTTCAGTGGACCCTGAAACACTAACCAGAGCTCCCTACCTTCCTCAGCATCGTCAGGAGCCTCAAGTGTCTCAGAATGACAACTTTCTCATCCTTAGGGAATCGCTGCTTCGGGGATCACCCCATAATGGCGGCCCCTATATCTGCTCTTGACTGAACGGACACGGGATGGATTGCCTCCTTGCTGCAGAAGGAGTGGGAGACTAGTTCCGTGGGCCAGGAAACCAGCACTTAAGCTTCCCCAATACGTCTGACCCTGGATCAGGGAGCCAGAACTGGGTCCCTGGTTCTGAGTGGGAGTGGTGGTAAGGGAGAGCCCCCGCGCGAGAGAGAAGAGAGCTAGAAAGAGACAGGAGTACGGCCAAGGACAGCTGCTCTCAGCGAGGTCTCTGCAAGGTGTCAAGAGCACTCCCAGGTCTTCTCAAGGGAGGGGACTAGACACAACTGTGGGAAGAAAGCATGGATAATGGGGAAAGGGAAACAGCAGGGCACGGCCTCTCAGGCCTGTGATTCTGGAGCTTGGAAGCTAAGGCAGGAGGATGAACATGAGTCCAAGGCCAGTCTGCCTCCAAAGTGGGGTCTCGTCTCAAATAGCAACAATGAGTAAAGAATAATCATTTTAAAATCCTCTATCTTTACCTCTGTTTTTCATAGTTTATCATAAATGGAGTACTTTTTTCAATCATATTTTAGTGTTTTCTATATTTATTTTATTTTCACTATTTTTAGTTGGCGTGCAAAATAATGGGTTTTGGGTTTCATTATGGCATTTTCATACATGAATATCGATTTCCCTCGATATTATTTATGCTCCTCTCACCAAGGTCTCCTGTCCCTCCTCTTACATGTTTATCTGTTCCCTTCCTCTGGGAAAATAGTCCTTCAGTTTCTCTCTCTCTCTCTCTCTCTCTCTCTCTCTCTCTCTCTCTCTCTCTCTCTCTCTCTCTCTCTCTTCTCTCTCTCATACACACACATGTGCACACGTTACACATGTTTATATTTGTGCTTAGATACCTATAAATATATTCTTCCCCATCGTTTATAAGAAAATAAACACACACTTGGATGCAGCCAAAACTTGGATGAGCAGATACGCTCAGTCTGAGATTCTTAAGGGTTGTGCTAATGAAGCCTAGGTGAGCAAAATGCATGGGATCGGGTGCTGGGTAGAGGCACGCCATCCCCGAAGCTCAGAGGGGCTTGAACATGACAGGGGGCTCGGATATGACGGAGAAGGGGCTCGGATATGACGGAGAAGGGGCTCGGATATGACGGAGAAGCTCGGATATGACGGAGAAGGGGCTCGGATATGACGGAGGAGCTCGGATATGACAGAGAAGGGGCTCGGATATGACAGAGAAGGGGCTCGGATATGACGGAGGAGCTCGGATATGACGGAGCAGCTCAGATGGACAGAGGAGGGGCTCGGATATGACAGAGAAGGGGCTCGGATATGACGGAGAAGGGGCTCGGATATGACGGAGAAGGGGCTCGGATATGACGGAGAAGCTCAGATGTGACAGAGGAGGGGCTCGGATATGACGGAGAAGGGGCTCGGATATGACGGAGAAGGGGCTCGGATATGACGGAGAAGCTCGGATATGACGGAGCAGCTCAGATGTGACGGAGGAGAGGCTCGGATATGACGGAGCAGCTCAGATGGACAGAGGAGGGGCTCGGATATGAAGGAGGGGCTTGGACACGATAGAAGGGCTCAGACATGACAGAGGAGACAGATGTTTGGTGAGAGGGTGCCGCAAGGCCTGGGACACTGAGGGTGCCATAGGTCCTTATGGGAAGCATTCCAGGCATCCTTACACTAGAGAATGCAGACCACCAAGAAACTGAGTGTAGCCACGGATGCTTGGTTTACTATTTCCTACCAGAAAATGCAGAGAATGACCTCTATGAATGACCTCATAGTCCTATCTCTAGGACCAATAGCAGCTGACAAGGTAGGGAGGGCGTTTCTCCAATGTATTCTCTCTCTCCCTCTCTTCTTTAGGGTGTCATCCCCACCCTTTCTGATTTTAGTCTCCCCACATCCCGTCCTGCTAGCATTGTTTCTTCCTTCTACAGTCTGCCCCTCCAAAGCCTCTTGGTCCTTGTCTAGGGCACTGCAATGCCTCAAGTCTTGGGGGCTCCATTACGGACTCTGCCCGGCTCGGTCCCCTGGGATCTCATCACAGCTCCGTGCACTTTCTGAAACAGCCAGCTTGAGGCCGTAGCCGAGGGTCTGGGGAAATCTACCTTATTAATGCCTATAAATGACGCCTGCTTCCCTGCATGTGACAGCTCGATTTCTGTTGCTTTTCCAAGTCTGAGAGCCGGAGGCACGCAGGGGAGCCCCGGCTCGGCATTCTCGCACCTTCTTGAACAGTCTTGGCTGAGGTTCACATTTCCAGCCAGCTCCGCTCATTTTATTTCCCAGATGTCTTCACACTGCAAGGCCAAAACTAACACGACATGGCTTCTTCCAGGTCAGATGCTTGCTCCGTCAGCGTCACAGAACACAAAGGGTTTCCGTCTGAGGCCAGGCTTAAGGGAAGCCACCCTTGCTGCGGTGGGACCCCCTCTCAGAAGGCATGAGGACGGGGCTGGGAGTAGAGGGACCACCTCAGGTCAGTCCCCTGTGTGTCCTCACAGGCCAGCCAGGATGGTCACCCTTGCTCTGTCACGCTGCAGACTCCCAGGTGCTCCGTGAGTTCCTTCCCGGCAACTTCTTATTGTATCCTCTGCCATACTCCCTAGGCCAAGCTCAAGATCTCTCACGTTCAAGCCAAAGCACTCTGTTACTACTCAACAGTTACTTGGACTAACTTCCTCGGAGCAAGAGTGGCCCCAAAATCTGCTTCAAAGAGGACTTCAGGGTTTTGGACCTAGTACAAGAAAACCCTCCAAACATCAACGGACCACGAGCACGGACTGTTTCAGAAGGTGGACTGTTCTATGCACTCGCTGTTTGGAACACAAAACAAAAACTGTTCAGGGTTATGGCTGATATCCTGTGTTTTTAATAGTTCGATCTAGCCCTAACATGGCTGGAGTTTAAAGTGTGTGTGTGTGTGTGTGTGGTGTGCTGTGTATAATGTGGTGTGGAATGATGCAGTGTAGTGTGCTGTGGTGTGTGTACACGTGTGTATATGTGGTATGGTGTAGTGTAGTGTGCTGTGGTGTGTGTACACGTGTGTATATGTGGTATGGTGTAGTGTAGGGTGTGTGTGTACACGTGTGTATATGTGGTATGGTGTAGTGTAGGGTGTGTGTGTACACGTGTGTATATGTGGTATGGTGTAGTGTAGTGTGCTGTGGTGTGTGTACACGTGTGTATATGTGGTATGGTGTAGTGTAGGGTGTGTGTGTACACGTGTGTATATGTGGTATGGTGTAGTGTAGGGTGTGTGTGTACACGTGTGTATATGTGGTATGGTGTAGTGTAGGGTGTGTGTGTACACGTGTGTATATGTGGTATGGTGTAGTGTAGGGTGTGTGTGTACACGTGTGTATATGTGGTATGGTGTAGTGTAGGGTGTGTGTGTACACGTGTGTATATGTGGTATGGTGTAGTGTAGGGTGTGTGTGTGTGTGTGGTGTGCTGTGTATAATGGAGTGTGGTGTGTGTACACGTGTGTATATGTGGTATGGTGTAGTGTAGGGTGTGTGTGTGTGTGCTGGTTTTTTGAGAATCGGTATTACGAAGACTTGGGAAAGAAACAAAATCTTGTCTTCTAACAGAAATGAGTGATCTCAATGATCAACTAAATGCATAATGTTCTTTCCATATTATACCAGCAGAATAGATTTACATGCTATTTTTTTGATGTTCTCAAAACAAAATGAGTTACTATTAATTTTCTTGGTTTATGTGTTTGTGTGAGTGTGTGTGTTGTGTGTGTGTGTGCATGTGTGTGAGTGTGTGGTATGTATGTGTGTGAGTATGTGTGAGTGTGTATGTGTATGTGTGTATGTGTATGAGTGTGCATATGTGTGGTGTGTATGTGTGTGTGTGAATATGTGTGTGAGTGTGTGGTGTATATGTGTGTGTGTGTGTGTGTGTATGTGTGTGTTTAGTGCTCCCTTTGCCATAGTCTTCCTACTTCAGCTTTGCTTCCCTAACAGAAAGCACCAGGAACAGTGCTAAGAGTGAGAAATCACTAAAGGGTTCCAGAAGACAAAGGCAGCTAGACAGTTGTCCTTGGTTTGTCAAGATCGCCTTTGCATGAACAGGGATTTTTATTTTGTTGCACTGTAAGTAGCCAAGTTTTCTGCTAGTGAGACTCCTACCAAGTGACAGGGGAACCCTAAATGAACATGTACTGAAGTTCTTGCAAGGGTCCAGTTACCGGGACGAACGGAAAACCACCAAGATGAGCCAAAGCGTACGTTTCGCTTCGCACGTGCACAGGTTAGAGTGTAAGAGTGAGACTCAGGGACCCTCAGCAGTGTGCTCACGTCCTGGTGTTTTAACGACAAAGGCTGACTGCTCCAAGTCCAGGCCACTATCTGACCGGGACCAGGGTGTGACTCTGGTCACAGAAACCCTTGCCACATCTTCCTTCTCTCTAAAACTGGCTTTAATCACTTCTGCCACTGATAAAAATGACGGAACAGAGGAAATGAACCTAGGATTCATGTGTTCATTAAAATGTTTAATTTAGAAAGGTCAAAATACTAGACTATGAGTCTATGTGTGTTGTAGGAGGCCTCTAGTTAGTTCCTGGCTACTCTGCCCTGAAATAACCACACAGAAACCATATTATTTGCAATACTGTTTAGCCAATAGCTTAAGAGTATTTCTGGCTAACTCTTCATTCTAAATTAGCTCATCTCCATTAATCTGTGTATTGCTATGTAGCTGTGGCTTACCGGATAAAATTCCATCCAGAGTGTCTGTCTCCAGGGAGCTACATGGCATCTCACCTGACTCCACCTTCTTTCTCCCAGCATTCAGTTTAGTTTTCCCTGCCTAGTTCTACTCTGCCTTATCAACAGGCCAAGACAGTTTTTTTATTCATTAACCTATAAAAGCAACACATAGACAGAAGGACCTCCCACACCATATGTGTTTACTATAAAGTTGGCAATACTCAAGCCTGGTGGCACATACAGGTCACCCCAGCACTAAGGAAGCTGAGACAAGAGGAAAGAGAATTCAAGGCCAGCCTAAGCTGCACAGGGAGTCCAGTGCCAGCCTGTGCAACTTAGTGAAATATTATATTACCTTAATAAAAAAGACTGTCAGCAAAACCTCAACTGCTATTTTTCATAGCCATTTCCTTATTGGACAGTTAATTCCTCTGACCTGAAACACTCTCCTGAAGAAAGGAGGGGCTCGGGCTCAGGGTGCTTATAAAATGTACAAAATGCACACACCCCTCCCCAGGACTCTATAAAAAGTGAACAGTTGCTGAGAGAGATGGACTCGCTCATAAGCTGCCTGGAAGGTGAGCAGAGACCTCCAGCAAGGGCCCTTTCCCAGGAGCCCTTAAGGCGGTTCAGCTGTCGGACAGTCACCTGCCCTTCTGAGAGCAACACCGACAAATAGAATGGGCTCCCAGGCCAGGGCTGGGTGTAATCATTTCTCTGGTCTATTACCAGGGCCCTATCAAGGATGAAAAGACATTTTTTCATGAATACCCTGGAAAGGTCATAAAATTCCTCTCTTGACTTAACTATTTGATAACATTTTCTTTATTTTCCTAATATGGAATTCCTTTACAAAACTGATAGAATGCCTGAGCTGCAATCTAAAGAATAAATAGCAGGAAAGAGATTCATAATGAAATAGCAATTACTTCCATATATGATTACCCAGGTATGGCTGGAAGGAGAGGAGTGATGTCGTAGATACTTGAACACAGAGTAACAAGCAAGTTAGGGATTACGAGAGGACACTTCAGTAGGCTTTTATGCACTTCTTACAATTTTAAATCAGGGTAAATAAAGGTGTGCACATAGAATCAGCATGAACACTGTGCACAAGTGACTATTTTTCATAAAATAGGGCTAAATAAGTGTACACACAAGTGCACACACAGACAGCTTGCATGCATACAGCAGTCACAAATGCAGACTGACAAACCTTTTGAGTTGGTTACTCAAGTTATAGTAAGTCAGTATAAGACCCATTTTGTTCACCAATGGAACACAAGAAATTCAGACAGGCCCTTGAAGTCAGTCTTTCATCTACTAAAATATCAAGTTCTATGTTGTAAATTTACGAGTAACTTAATAATATTCTATTCTATTCTGTGAGATACTGAGCAGTATGTCATAAGGAAGACTTCAGGACACAGTAGGTTCTCAGAGGAAAGGAAGCTCTTGGCTCAAACTGAAGATGCTAGAAAATTTCCAAAGAGGAAGGGGAATGGAATTGAAATTGAGTCTCAAACTGAGAACAAAACACAGCAAGCAAACAAATAAAGCCAGAGGAGAAAATTGCACAGACGAAGACTTAGGAATTTGTGAGAGAGATATATGGCAACGAGACAGGCAAGGCTGGCCATCATCGTCCTTTAACACAGTAGTGGGTTCTGGTTTTCACATCTTTGACAGCAGAGGTCATGACCTGGAAACAGGTGGATGTGATGGGCTGAGAGATCTTTAGATCAGCCCAGGTGAGGAGTTGCGAGGCTCACCACAATGACCACAGGGACTTGAGTGCCCAGGGCAGGGCTGATGTATATTCAGAGGTGGCATCCATGGGTTGGAGAGAGCAGACAGCGAGAAGAGTTGCACGTACAAAAGGAAAACCAGCTGTTTGCTTCCAGGAAGCAATTTTCTAATTACTTCCTTTGAGCCTTCTAGGTGGAAAACCATACACTATATACTAGCTGGGGTTCCCCAGGAAAGCCAAACCAATATGCATGTATGCATAGACAAGAGAGATATGACTGAGGGACTTTGTCTCACATGATGGTAGATGCTGAGAGATCCCATAATATACAATCTGCAAAACTGGGAATGATGGAAAGCAGTAGCCTAGCTCATTCTAAACCCAAAGGACTGGGAAGCAAGGAAGTGGGTACCTAACCCCTAGTTACGCTGCCTCAATCAGGGACCTGAGGGTTTGTGGTAAGGCAGGAGGCTTCAGCAAGGTCCAGGAGGGGCAGGCCAGCGAACCTGGGCTGCTGATGACTCAGTCTACTAGAAGACAAGCACCCCAGCTCCTCAGGAAGACAAACACCTGGACTTCACAGGTGACGACCTTTGCATTTTGCATTTAATAGAAGCCTTCAACTGATTGGAGAACCCCAAGTCATGAAGTGGGGATTATTCTTAGACAGTCTGAGTCAAAGGTATCTTTCAGAAATACCCTCGCAGACAAATCCAGACATCAAGGTATGCACTACCTGGGTACCCCTTAAGCCAGCCAAACTGACTCTAGAGTTAACCACCATAATAGCTATAGAGGGAAGAACATTTGTTATAGAAAATAAAGGACTTAACTAAACCTAACCCTCGTTACTAACTTGGTAATTATTACCGTGTATAACTTACATAATTATTGGAAAAACTGACCCAAAAATGAGACCCAAGGACGATGGTCTTAGTAACACAATTCGGCCATTTCCAGCATCATTGCTATGATGAGTATTATCTTGATACTGGGAGGCAGAATGAACGAGTCAGAATGTGGCCTTCGGTACTCTCAACCCTAGGAGATATCCCGAAAAACACCTGTGGGCAGGAACTGGCTTTCATTGCAACAAACACAATTCTAGTAAACACCTGATATAAAGTGGATGCTCAGGAGAGAGCTATAATGTCAGAAAACTAATTAAGCCCTGAAATACTCGATTAAAGAATGACATGCTGCCTCTTTGAGAATTCCCCTTGCGTCGTATACTCTTTTTATTCATATGCTCAATTCTACTGTGGAAAACTAAAAACGCTATTTTGCAGACATTTCCAGCCTAGTTACAGCCACTCCAATTCAATATGCCCCTCACGACTCCCACCCAGATGCATAAATCAGAAACCCAACAGCTACCCTTCGGTAACTGTTACTGGCAACCATCCAGATCCATAAATCAGAAACCCTCCTCCTGCCCCCTCAGCAGGTTTTATCAGCCGCATGTTCAAAATACATCTGCTCTTCTCCACCTCAACTGTAGCATCTGCCTGAACACTGGGTAGCCGCTCTCATCTCCAAAGGCCTCCAGCTCAGTCCTCATCTACTGCATCCCCTGCCCCAAATCAGAAGATCTAGCAAAAGAAACCTAAAGCACACACCGCATCTGCTTACAGAAGCTCTTCGCTGCTTCTGTTGTTTTAGCTTAAAGGCTAAAGTATTTTTTTTGTCTTTGTTTTTTTTGTTGTTTGAGAATTTTCTATTTGCATGTATGTGTCTTGATCTAATCCACCTCTCCATTCTCTGCCCTAAACTTCCTCCCACACTCCCCCACCACTTCTTCCTCCCAACTCCAATGCTGCTTTCTTCAAACCCACTGTAATCCAGTTAGTGTTGTCTGTACGTCCTTGTGCTTAGCCCTACACTGGAGCATGAGTAGTCTTTCATGTCCTAAATCCCAAAAGAAAACGGGGTCTCCCACATCCAGATCAGTTGCCAGTGACTCCTCAGTTAGTGGACTTTGTGGTCACCTCCCCTCCCCATGCTGGAGTTGTGTCTCCTGTGTCCTGCACAGGTCCTGAGCAGACTATCACAATTCCTGGGAGTTCACATGTGTAACTTCCCTGCTGAGTCTACAAAGAGTTTCATGGTTAGTTATCCACTGTCTTTGATTCTTAAATCCTTCTAGCCCCTCTTCCTTAGTGATCCTGGGAACTGAGAAGACAGGTATGATACAGATGTCCCATTTAGGGCTGTTCACTCTAAAATATCTTATTATTGGCATGTTGACCGCCTGTGGATCTCTGTGTTAATAGTCATCTACTTCAAAAGAAGTCCCTCTGATGAAGGCTGAGAGATACTAAGCTGTGTATATAGAAAAAAGTCATTAGGATTCAGTTTATGTGTGCATTTAGCAGGATAATAACAGTATTTTCTCTCCTGGGACCTATGATCTGTCTGGTCACAGGTTCCTAGACCCAGGAACAAAGTCAGGCATGGTTTTCATCTAGCAAAGCAGGTAAAAGGCAGACCTAATGCTGTACTGGCTCCTTATGACCTGAGACCTGCCATCTACTAATCTTCCTCATGATACTCCTCTCCTCAGGTCACACTATGTCATACTAGCTCCAGAAACCCCGTGTCCCTTCCTACAACAGGGTCCAGGTAGAGCCACCTGCTGTGCCTGAAGGGCTCTGTTTCCTGCCCCCTCTTTTCATCAACAACGCTTGTGTAAATTTAAACCATAGGGACCCACAGTCAAAGAAGACTGTCCTGGCCTGACATGAAGACCTCCATGACATGCTCACAGCATGCAACACTCTCCACGGTCCTACAAATAATTTACAACCACTTTATTGCAATATAATTCACACCCTATGTGACATTCAGATATTATTCATAAAGTATAGGATGAACCAGTTTCAGGCATATGAGTTGATGTAATTTAGCGGGAATTTATAGCCACCACCACGATCGGTCTTAGGATCCTTTTATCACCTTGAGAAAAAGCCTTGTGCACTTTATCTGCCGCCACCAACCTGCCCTCCAGCCCTGAGTTAATGCCCAACTACTTCCTCCAGTAAGGGTGCTGCCATCCTGGGCTTCCCGTGTGAAGGGTATTACTGTGGCTCCGCATCCTCTCTTCCCCGAGCATACGGCTCATCAGTGTTCCTGTGTGAAGGGTATTACTGTGGGTCCGCATCCTCTCTTCCCCGAGCATACGGCTCATCAGTGTTCCCGTGTGAAGGGTATTACTGTGGCTTCCCGTGTGAAGGGTATTACTGTGGGTCCGCATCCTCTCCTCCCCGAGCATATGGCTCATCAGTGTTCATCCGTGTTACAGCATGTGTCAGAGCTCCACTCCCTTTTACAACTCCAAAACATTTCCAATACTTCAGAAATTGATTGCGTCTCCTGCTAAAAGTAGGTTTTACAAATCCAAGGACGATGTCTCACTCTTTCCTACATCACACAGAGAGGTGTTTGGAACTGATTTGCTGACTGCGATTAATCAAAACCAGCAAACTTGGCCTAAAGCCCTTGCGACATGTCATTGCAGTGCTGAAGACTGGGAATCCCAATGAACTTGCCACTGGGAGAAATCTCAGTCTACAATCTGTATTTGTACATTTTAACGGAATTAGCAAGTAACTGCCATCAAACGAATGTTGTCACGCACTTGTGTACACCTTCTTTGGTGTTAGGAGGCACAGAGATCACCCAGAATCTTGGTCAAATACAGACTCTATTTCAGGGGACTTTGGGTAGCACCTGACCTGCCAGTTGCTGTTGTTCCTGCTGGTTTGGGGACCACAGGACCTGCAAACATCATACTTTCTCTTCTTTAATCCTCCTGGCACTTAAAACACATGTTCAAATAATTTTTTTTTGACTTTTCGAGACAGGGTTTCTCCGTGGCTTTTGGTTCCTGTCCTGGAACTAGCTCTTGTAGGCCAGGCTGGCCTCAAACTCACAGAGATCCTCCTGCCTCTACCTCCCGAGTGCTGGGATTAAAGGCGTGCGCCACCACCGCCCGGCTCAAATAATTTTTGATAAATTACTATACCCTGCAAAACGCAGAATAAAATCCTCACAAATATATATCAAACGCTTGTCACTTAATGTATGAACAAGCATCAGTTGTAAAATGGATTCCAGGACTGCAGGCCTGGTCTGGCTTGTGAATGCCAGCAAGAGAAAAGGGAGCTAAGATGGTGAGGAAAAGCAAGTATTTTTGAGAACTGAAGAAATCAAAAAGAAAAAAAAAAGAGTAGCTTGGATTCCAATTTAAATAACTGGAATTCAGAGATATAAGAAGCTGTTCAGTGTACTGACGTAGTTACACTTAAGAAGAACCCATGTGAGCCAGGCAGTGGTGGCACACACCTTTAGTCCCAGCACTGGGGCAGTAGAGTCAGGCGGATGTCTGTGAGTTTGAGGCCAGCGTGGTCTACAGAGCAGAGTTCTAGAACAGTCAAGGCTGTTACACAGAGAAACCCTCCCTGTTTTGAAAAAAACAAAAACAAGTGTGGTGAGACTTGAGATGACAGACAACTGGGTGGGAGGGGCAAGAGGCGTCGACCCTATGAAAAAAATACAGGCGACGAAGAAACACTGAGAGTGGGAGAAACAGTCTTCTCCAGGGAAGAACATAACAATGGGTTCCCAGAACCAAATGGTCAGCCTGAAAATGTACATAAAAGTACTATTATACAGACTAAGCAGGCTCTATTTCTGAATTTGGACACACACACACATACACAATTCCCTTCTGAGAAAGAGAGTTATGCTGACATGGAATCGAATTGCTAATTCTAACAACGAGCTCTCAGATTTCTAGATTAATCACAGGAGGGTGCATTGTGGGAAACACGTGAGCAGCTGAGCAGTGACAGTCGGTTTCCAAAAATGGAACTCGTCCAAAGCCTGGTAGGTTCTCAGCAAATTGGTCTGGGAGCCTGAGTAAGCCTTTCCCTCCATCCGATCATATCAGAAGAGTGACAGGAAAGAGGCAGGCAATCTTCACACACCCCTTCCCTTTCAAATACAGGATTACGTTATCTAGATATCGTGCACCTATAGCAAGTCCGCAGCAGCTGGCAGGCTCTGCCTGCAGACTCTCCCTCCCCCTGTGATAAGGACATCTACAGCAGGTAGAATCCCCAGATAACCACAGAACTCAATAATTCACTTTTGGCAGCTCTATTTCTTTTTTAATTAACAGCCTTCCCCAGCCAGAGGGAGGACTGCGCTGTAGAAGGCAGATTCCTGATAAACAGACCTTGACAATGGCCGATAAACAGGATGCTCCGCTGAGATGCCGCCAAAGCACAGGTGACAGCAATTATCCACTGTGCAACAGGGCCTGCCATCTAAGTCATCCCAAAGTCACAGCTGAGTGAAGGGACAAGCTACTTTGCAAAGCGCTGAACCTGTCCAAGGAACTATGGTCCTCTCCAAATCCCAGCGTCCCTCTGCTCCTGCAGTGGCATTTGGGGAGCTCATCTCTGTGCTGAGAATCTCTAGCTCTGCAAGCTCAGTGCAGCTTTCCCTGAAAGAATGATGTCATTCACGGATACCGCCCGTGTTTTCAAGCATTGCTGGAAAGTATCTAGAAGGAATTCAAAGTCATGACATGGCTTAGCCCCCCCCCCCCCCATTATTAAAACTGGAGGTCAGAAGTTCCCTTACTCGGAGAAGTGTCTGAACACTTGCCATCACGCCTTCACAGGATCCGTAGACAGCGCGGTGTTCTGGTTCACGGTGCTCCATTTAACCAAACACACAGTAACGGGGGAAGCCACAGAGCAACCGTTTTTTAAACGGCGCTTAAAAAGCCCTGCTGCTGCCGTTGCCTTCTTAGTCTGTGCACCACAGGCGCTGATCCCAATCAATTGTGTCAAACAGCTCCGTGGCTGCTTTGCAGGGCAGTGCAGTCCTACTGGACTCCAAAAGCCGCAACCATTAGGACAATCACGTTCCGTTTTATTGCTTGTATTAGCTTTCTACCACTGTATCTGAAAACCTGAGCTAATCAAATGAAAAAGGTTTTGTGCTGGCTGGTTCTATGTCAGATTGATACTAGCTTTAATCATCTGAGAGGAGGGACCCTCCATTGAGAAAAGACCTCCATAAGATCGAACTGTAGCGCATCTCTTAGTGACTGATGGGGGAGGGCCCAAGACATCGTGGGTGGGGCCACCCCTGGGCTGCTGGTCCAAGGTTCTATAGAAAGCAGGCTGAGCAAATCATTACTAGCAAGCCAGTCAGCAGCACCCCTCCACGGCCTCTGCATCAGTTCCTGCCTCCAGGTTCCAGCCCTGTCTGAGTTCCTGTTCTGACTTCCTTTGATAATGAACGGTAATACAGAAATGTAAGTCAAACAAACCCTCTCCTCCCCAAGTTTCTCTGGTCCTGGTGTTCATCGCAGCAACACTACCCTGACTAGGGCAGGTATATTGGGCTCACAGTTTCAGAGTTTTCCATCCACAGCTAGCTGGCCTTCTTGCTTTGTGTCTACGGTGCCACACTCCATAACAACAGGAGAGAGTACAGACGTGGTCTAGTCCCCACTCGACAGCAGAAGAGTCTGGGGTCCCAGTCTCCTGTGAGAGTGCTCCTGCCATCCCCTAACTTTCTCCCATCGAACCCCATCTCTTAAAGGTTCCGCCACCTTCCTACTGAGACCCAGGCTGGAGATGGAGCCTTTTACCATCCAGGCTGTTGACAGTCAAGCCAGATTCAAACTGTAACATGGTTGAAACATTCTGTAACTGCTACCCTGCTTCCGTAAACCTGGACACCTCCATCAGTCCGGCATAGACTCCGGAAGCTTCCGTTTGGCCTGCTCTTACCCGTGTCTTAGTTTCCTGGCTTCACTGAGCTCCTTTATTCTCAGTGTAGGGCACACTGCCTATACTGGAATTACATGCCAGACCTTTCCTGGACCCGTATCGCTGCCTGATATTTCCTACTCTCCCTCAGACCTACTTCACTGTGGAGCTACCCGAGGAATGACAAGCTTTATTTCTTAGTGGCAGATAATGGAAGGTTGAGAATGCCTTGAGAAAGTTTCCATTAGCTGGTGATAGTTATTCATGTATCGATTCTTAGAAATCACGATGTGTTTTATTCTTCGAGGAGCCCTCCATCCATCAGGAAGGATTATAGACAGGATAAAGTGGAAGCTAGAGGCGGCACACAGCCCCCATAAGACCTGCATGTAAAGATTCACGCTACCAAGTATTGATATAGAAAGAAAATGCCCACAGGAAATCACTTCAAGCTAGCACTATTCAAGAATGATTTACTGATATTGTGACATGTTAGGTAACTCTTAAAAGATGAGAAAAGATTAATCCCATAAAAATAAAGGAGTCAGGCATGGTGGATCATGCATTTGCTCTCCTCAGCAGTCAGGAGGCTGAAGCTAGAGGATCATCATGAGTTCAACACCAGCCTGGGCTACGCAGTGAACTCCAGGCCAGCCCTGGCTAAAGACCTGTAAGACCCTGCATCAAAACAACCAGAGGGAGGGGGAAGAAAAGAAGAAAAGAGGGAAGGATGAAAAGGGGAGGACAGAAGAGGAAGAAGGGGAAGAGTCAGAGGAGGCAGAGAGGAAAGCAGGGAGGGGAGAGGGGTAAAGGTATCCCAGACAGAGTGAACTGAGGCAGCCAATACAAAGAGGCAATCTGCTGTCCTGGGAAGAGCAAGGGCTCTGAACTTCACGGGAGGGTTTGCAGCCCAGTTCTGTCATGCACCATCAGAGAACCTTAGCGGAAGGACCAGAGTAGATCTGTATCATTTTCTGTGAAATGGAAACATGGGGACCGTTCTATTTAGAATTCTACGTTAACAGCCCACAGAGAGGTGCTACACAGCAGTCACAGTACCAGGTAAACAGTTTGGCTACAAATACGTGTGCGTACGTAAATTGGTGTACTGGAAACCAGGCTAGAGTTTTCTTCTAGGTTTCTGTTATATGGCCATTCGGACCCAAATTCAAGAAACCACACCCAGTGAATCATGTGTACCAGGATGTGGTACAGCCTGAACAGAGCTGCAGATTAATGTGGTAGCAACAGGAAAGTCTTTTGGGAAGAGGGAACAGCCAGAGGACAGTTCAGTCGAGAACAAAGGCATTCATACCACAAACAAGTGCAAAAGTAAAGACAGAGCCGATTCAAGACATGAAAAGTACACAGACTGCTAATCACCGTAAGTAGATGGGTATCAGCATAAAAATGGAAAAGTCAGAAGAGTTTAAGGTAGTTCCACAGAGAGACAGAGAGAACACGAGAGACGGCGAAGTCGGGAAGGAAAATATGAATATGGCTAAATTCTAAGCTCCAGTGGGACACGTGACTGCTGCCCTAGTCACGAGGGGAAATCTTGAAAACTAAGAGCACAGCCCAGCAATGGTATTTGAACTGGGTCTTTTATCTCCTGTGTAACAAAAAAACAAAAGGAATTACTATTTAATAGCGTTTGTCTAGCATAGCAACCCTGGTAACTAGCATAGGACTAGTACCTGCCTTCTCCAACCACATAAGCAGCATTGGAGCTGCGGGCTGGAGACACACAACAGCCAACCGAAGAGCTGGGAGCCCTCCATCCCTTCCTCTTAGCCTCTCCCCTTCTCTCTGAGAGGAAGTCTTCCGTGAGGCCAGTCACTCGTACTCCACACCCTTGGCTGATGGGGCACGGGTGTCCTCTGGTGGGTGAAACAGATGTTTCTACCAGATAACATTTTTGAGGTCCTGAAGCAAAGACAAGGAGTAGGTTTCAAACCCATGCAAGCAGCGGCAGGTTTCTCCTGCAGCATGACCTGGTGTCCTGCTTCCTGCCCACACTCTTCCACTCCAGTCTCCAAGAACTGGGAGCGGTGTTTAAAGTTACCTAACATCCGCCCAAGAGTTGCTTTCCTACTTAAGCTAACCAAGACTGGGTTCTGTTGCCGCAGAACTTTGAAATGTCTCTTCTGTAATTGATTCCTTCTGAATATAATAAGAAGCAGGGCAAGTGTGTAACTCTAGCGCAGGACTCTCTTGGGTTTGTAACTCTGGCCCAGCTCCTTCCCGACTGTGTTATCTTGAGGAAGTCATTCATCTTGGCTGCTCCAATTCCTACATCTGCAGAACAGGGGTCTTTACCCTGACCCACGGCATGGTGGGTTGTGGAAACGAATTAGATGATAGAAAGTATTTACCATGGACAGCAATGCTGTGGATGACAGTAGTGGACGGGTCCTTGAGTGAGCCATGGTTTCTGTCCTTTAGTACAGGGGCCATACATAGTAGAAAGTTCATAATTAAAAGGAATGATACAACACACAAGAACGTAGCACAAAAGCGTTTATGCTGCTTTACAAACAAATCCTCCTTAGCCAGCTGTGTTGATACCACAGGAGTGTTAGCGCATCCCCTAAGGCTGGAGGAAGCTTTCAGGGCTCCCCTAAGAACTTGAGGATAGTTAAGATGGAAAAAACATAACAAAGAGATTTGTGGTAAGACTTGAGAGTTTCAAGAAGCCAAAAGTTCTCCCCAGGTCTGTTCCAGGGGTTGTGGTTAGACACAGGAAGATCTCAAGAAAAGGAAAGGAAGGATCCTCTTTGAGGAAGTGTGGAGACACCCCCAGGATGAGGTAGCTATGGCCTGCATGAAAATCTCTAGGCCACAGATCTTGCTATAATATTCTTGGATCTGCTCTCTGAGAAAACTAATCAAGAGTGTGTGCATGTGTAAATCTAGCTGTGAGCTGTGTGTTACTGGAGCCTTCATCAATATTCTCCAAGACGTGTTTGTCCCCTGCACCACCTAATTACTGTGAATTCAATTTCAGAAGCTTCTAGTACAATGACTTTGGGGGATTAAAATGCAATTCTTCCCTCCATATTTCTGATTATCACGGCCTCACTTAGTGAAAAGGACCATCTTGCCCTGTGGCTCTGTAATTCTACTATGGAAATAAATCGAGAGGCCATCTGTGTCCTTGTTTCCGGGCTGTCTCCTGCTCCATGCACTGATCTGTCTTCATTCATAAGCCTTCACTATTAGCCTTCGTAGCGCACAGTGCCAGTCCCTCGACCTTGTCTTCTGACTGTCTTAGTGATTCTTGGCATGTGTTCACAGTTATTTTACAATCCCTTGTCAAATCACACACACACACACACACACACACTTCTGATCCATTTGATACAATCGCACTGAACCCACAGGGCAGCACAGACGAGCATCGACATCCTTACAATATTGAAAATCAGCAGTGGGAAGATCTCATCTGGTGCTAGTGGATACTTAACACCAAACCAAACCCTGAGTCTGGATTGCTACAGGGAATTTGGGATCCAACTAACTGAGTAAGAATTTGCAAGATGTAAACAGAAGACTTACTATCTCACAACGTTAGGAAAATAAAATAAATTAGCATAGAATACTGATAGAAAATTTATATGCATCTGTAATTCTTCAACTTGTAATGCAAAACAGGATTTTATGGGGCTCATAGTGCGCAAGCCACATGGCTTCAAGGGCACCATTCTTTTCAGCCACAACACAACTGTTTCCGATAAGTCTAACAGCGCACAGGGGAAAATGATGGCCTGATGTTGTTTGGGAGGATAGTTCAAGTTCTAGCTTGTTTGCAACTTAAAGTTAAATATTCCCTTAAAGTGGACAGAGGGATGACAAACAATAGGAGCCAGAATAAAGGTTTCATGCTAAAACTGGGAGCAATAGCATGAGAGAGACATCCTAAATCTAGCCAGCAGCTGAGCCCTGGATCCGGGGCCTAAATTTCTCCACCTGGTTCTGTGCCCTCTGTGCTTAACCCTGTGCAGAGCACATCCCGAGGCTCCTCCGTTCACCAGACCACCAGAACCGTGACCGACAGGAGGCAGGATGGGAGAGCAGAGAGGAGAATATGATCAAAGCTACACTGCATGGATTTCTCTCCAGGTCAGGTCAGTTATGTAGGCTGCGTCAATTGTTCAAGCCGTATAGGTAAGGTCGGTTAGGCAGGCTGTGCACGCTATGCAGGCTGTGTAGGCAAAGTGAGCTCTGCAGGTTTTCTCAGCTATGCAGCCTTGTAGAGGTTACGTGGGATGTAGGGGGCTGTGGAGGTGATGGCAGTTATGCTAGAGAGGTTATGCAGGGTGCAGAGGTCATGTCAGTCATTCCGGCTGTGGAGGTGATGGCAGTTATGCATGCTAGAGAGGTTATGCAGGGTGCAGAGGTCATGTCAGTCATTCCGGCTGTGGAGGTGATGGCAGTTATGCATGCTAGAGAGGTTATGCAGGGTGCAGAGGTCATGTCAGTCATTCCGGCTGTGCAGGTGATGGCAGTTATGCTAGAGAGGTTATGCAGGGTGCAGAGGTCATGTCAGTCATTCCGGCTGTGCAGGTGCTGTTGCTTAGGCAGGCCGCACAGCTAATGTTAGTTATGCATGCTGCAGAGGTTATGTGTGCTGTTTAGGTTGTCAGTTATTCACACTCGAGAGGTTACGCATGCTGCAGAGGTCATGTCAGTTATGCAGGCTGTAGATGTTACACAGACTGTAAAGGTTATGTTGCTTAGACAGGCTGTAGTTGTTAAGTGAGCTGTATAGTTAATATCACTTATGCAGGCTGAAGAGAGGTTATCTTGCTTAGGCCAATTATAGAACTTATCCATATCAAAGAGGGTTCACAGGCTATGGTCTACAGAGCAGACATTTGAACTTTCTGTGAAAGGAGCCCTCCCACTCCTGTCTGTGCTTCTCTCTGCAATAGGCCCCCTCTTGGAAGAGGCTGAACTATAAGCAGAACAGTAAGTCACTGTCCCTCAGAACACCTTACCAGGTAAACCCAACCAACCGCTCAGGCGGACTAATATCAAAATACCAGCAAACTGATCTAGGCGTTCTGAATGTGCACATGAGAGTTGAGCATGGTGCTCTCTGAGTGTCTAATGGGGAAGTAGGAAGGCCAAATTTTAGTCATCAATACACACACAAACACATACATACATGAGCATACACACATGTGTACACACACAAACACATGCATGCACACACAAACAGGCACACGTATATACAAACATACAAGCATGTGTATACACATATAAACACACAAAACATGAATTCTCTCTCTCTCTCTCACACACACACACACACATTCATACACCAATGCCCAGGAGACTGCAGTGAGCATTCAAACAGACTTTCAGTTCTGTTCAATGGATCTTCTGCTCTGAGGGCCAATAGCTCACTATTTCCAATATCTAAATTTTAGAATAGTTTTAGCATCTGGTTATACAGTATGCTCTCCTCGAGAGTATCTCGGGTTTTCTTAGCTGGGCTTTCGTTGCTCTTGTAGAGGAATTGCTGTGACACTCGGTTGAGCTAAATTTGCAACGGGTTCTTGACCAGCTTTGTGTCAACCTCTATAAACCTGTATTGAATCATCTAACGTAAATCTACAGTACGTCTTCCCACCTTATCGGGTTTCTTTAATACGTTCTATTAAAATCGAAATGCGATGCCTCACTCTCCGAAAGGCAGGTATATTTCCTGGTATGTTTATTACAAAGTACTCTGAAGTTTTTGGTTTATAGTCAATGCAATCATTTCTACATTTCATTTTACTTAATTATGCAGATATGCATAAGTAAAAAATCGTCCTAAACATTGCAGATGGCTAAAAGTAAACCCTCTGCCACTCACCCTTCTAACTCTTCTCCTCTCACCAAATGGAGACAGAGAGCTGGGCCCCCAGCCATCTTCACCTCCTATGTTCTCCAAATGGGGAGGGGGACTTTGTCTACCACCAACAAATCCTAGCTACGTATTTCCCCACGACTTCTCGTGTGCTGGTGTTGTCCAACAAGAGTTTGCGTGTCCCCAGATGACACAGCTTTGTCTGGAACTGTCATTATGATGCTGTAAGAATGTGACCATGGGGACGGAGAGATGACCGCATGGCTCAAAGCATTCGCTGCCCTTGAAGAGGACTCGAGCTCAGTTCCCAGTGCTCACTTGGTGGCTCATAGCCTCTTCTCATCTCTGAGCTTGCCCACACTTGTTGCACAGATATACACCTGGGCACACACATACATTTTTATAAAATAAAACAAATTCTTTAAAGTGTGACTGTGGATTTATGGGTGTGACTAGATTTATAAGTGTTTCCCCACTCAGGAACACAGAATTCCTGTTAAGTTCTTCACAATGAAAATGCTACTTTTTTGTAAAATCTCCATGCAGAAATGCTGGCATTTTAAAAAAATCTGTGAAGTTGGGTCTCAGAGTGAGCAGCTAGTATTTTACTGAAGATTGGAGTTTGGCATGCTGGTCTGTATCTGTGCTCCCAGCAATTGGCAGCTTCAAGGAGGAGGACCACAAGTTTAAGGCTAGCCCTGGCTACATAAGAGACTGTTTCAAAATCACAATGAAAATTAAAAATTATTATTAAATTGCTCTACAAAATAATTTGCCAACTTGTGTCAACATAATGAAATGATATTTCACTCTATATTTTACATTTTGATACTAAATATATAATAATTTGCCAAAACTTCATTCAATAACTGGCCATATTAATATCTTGTCTTTATACCTGCCTTGATCCTTTTACTATCTTCTATTAGATATTTTCTCTGCCCCACTTTGATGACCCAGGAACACACTCTGTTCTTCCTGTGAACATGAATCTCTTGTCTGTCATATGTGCATTTTTCTTTGATTTTATGACAGCACTTATCAACTTGAAATTTTGAGTTTATAAGTTTGAGATTTATAAAGTATATGCTTGGTTAACAGGCTAAGCAATAAGATCTAGGTAAGGACTAATAATTTCTAAGTATTTATAGCCACAAGTAGCATTTCACGATAAGTAAGTCCTTGCTCTTCTGAATCTGTGTCTTACCACTTGGCCCCTAAGTTGGTCATCCTTCCTCTGTGGTCCCATAGCTCTCTGCACTGTACCGACAGAGCACTCAGTACCAAGTGTTTTACTTTCTTTATCGCGCATCCTCCCACAAGACAGAGTGAAGTGAGGATGAAGAAGCCAAGGCCCAACCTTAGCAGCTGGTGCTGGAGGCTGATGAGCCGAGCACTGAGCTCGATGGTTAACAGAACGCTGAACTGACACTTGGAGAATACCAAGGTAGTCACTTTACGCTACTGTGACAAAATGCCAGAGACGGTCCGCTTCAAAAGAGGAAAAGGTCATGTGGTCCATGGTCAGATCCCCTTACTTTCCCTCCCGTGGGGAGGTGGCATCTCACAGAAGCAGTGCATTATCTGGCGGAGATGGGGCAGCAGAGATGAAGGGAAAGAGTCGGGTTTCCACACCCCCAATAACCCAGTTCTCTCCATCAAGCCCAAACTCCTAAGGGTTCCATCACTCCCCAAAGTACCACAGGCTCACAATGAAGCATTTGACCTTTGCTGGGCACATAAACCATAGAAAGTATGCAACTAGAATTTAATCTCAAAACCTCTCTGCATTCTCATCGTACCGCTGGCCCATGCTGGACTGTAAGCTGGGCTTGTATCTCAAAACAGTGGATCAGAGTTTCTCAGTTTTTCTTCTTTGTTTACATTTTCATTTTTCTGTTTGTTTTGGGGTTTTGGGTTTTTTTTCTTTGATTTTGAGAGAGATAACATGAAGTTGGGTAGGTGGAGAGGATCTGGGAGGAATTGAAGGAGGAGACAGAACATGATAAAAATGTTTTGTACAGAAAACATTTTCAATACAAACTCTCACTGCTGCTCTTCTCTGGATTCTTTCACCGCTAATAAAATGTGAAAACCACAGACGTGAACATGCCGTTAGCATACCATGGCCCTGTGAAAAAATCAAAACACATCCTCACACATTGTTGCTTCGGTGTCCATAAACTAACTCTTGCCGCTGTTAGAAACTCGCAGTCTAAGCAGAGCGGTGGTGGTGTGTGCCTTGAACACTAACACTCGGGAGGCAGAGGCAGGCGGATCTCTGTGAGTTTGAGGCCAGCCTGGTCTACAAGAGCTAGTTCCAGGAGAGGCTCCAAAGCTACAGGAAATCAAAATACAAAAACCATAAAACAAAAATCAAAGCTCTATGACTGAACTTTTCTGCATTTCTACTTCAATGAGACAAAAACTTTAAGAGATTCTCTTAGTTACACAAAAGCAACTGTGTCTCCCCCTTGCTGTCCACACAGGCTGAGAACATACAGGGGCTGGAGAAATGGCTTAGTGGTTAAGTAGCTCTCTTTTGGAAGACCTGGGTTCGATTCCCAGAACTCACATTATGGCTCACAGACATCTATAACTCCAGTTCCAAGGGATCTTACGCCATCTTCAGGCCTCCACAGGCAAAGAACATTCACATAAAATAAAAAATAATTTAACTTTTTAAAAGAAGATACAAAAAGACACATTTAAAAAAAATCACAAGTGAACCCCGTTCTTGCCGTACAATTTGAACTCCCTAGGTTTTATCAAATGATATCTTTTACATGCTCGATACTTTCTACATATGCTGTTGGAAGAATCTGGGGTGACTGGAGCTACACATGCCACACTCACACACACACGGGCATGCACACATGCGTGCACACACATGTGCCTGCACATACCTCACAACAAGGTAAAAGTCACTGTGGAGTCTCTGAACCTTGCCAGCATTTTGTCCAGTGACTCAAACCTGGCATAGGCAGAAATAGAGGTATCACAGTACCAACAGCTCTCAGATACCAGGGGGGCCTTATGGAAATGATACTGGGTCCTCGCTGGACTCTAAAGTTGGATAGGAAACTTCGTTGACTTAAAAGTCAAAGGGAAATTGGCTTGATCACATTAAGACAAAATTTCTTCAATGTGATGAAGCAGGATGCTCAAAAGATCTCTGCATCGACTGGAGCAGGCTGTTGAGTCTCCAGTCGCCTGAATATAAAGATACTGCAGAAAATCTGAAAGGAGGGGCACTGTATTTCATGTAGCACACAGTAAACAAGTTTTTGCTTTTCCTCTCACCTGCTTAGGTCAAACACAAGGAAAGTCCATTTTTAAAACCCTGCAAGACGTGGAGGAAAGTAAAGTAAGCTAGAAAACGGGGAATCTGTTACTATGGTGTTTATTATCAAACTGCAAGGCAGAAGTAAGAACTTGAGAATGCTTCCTTCCTGTGTTTACTTGAAGGCTGCAGATGGACCCAGATATCCTCTCTTCAAAATAAGAGAAACTCTAACACCCGTCAGCTGGCCTCCATGTAAACCTTCACTTTGTACTGTGAACGTCCTATGTAATCTTCTACTAGACTGTCTACTAGAGCTGTCTGTTTGAACACCTCGAGGTTTATTGATGAATCACTTGGCTTAATTTTAAATTTTTATTGATAAACAAATAACATATGGTTATAAAAGATTGTGGCCATAGGGTTTGAAGAGAGGAGGATATATGCCGTGCCCAAACAGATTGTGCTTGGCCACATTCTAGTTAGACTGATGACTGAGAAGGCCTGAGCACTGTGTGGTACAGTACCCTCCACATCTGGCAATCCGTAACCACTGGGGAATATAAATAGATAATCTACTTGCTGCTGTAGCAAGCAAAATACCCTTTATACCAAGTACACCATAGCCTTCCCTATTTCAAATGCTATCCAGATCATCTGGGTGACTTCTTAGATTTATCACTGGTGACAAAATTTAGATGGCAGACACATTGAGCTCCATTTGCTTCTGGTCAGCACAATCTAAATGACAAGTCTCAAGGAGGCTATAATTATCTGAGCATGCCTCTACTTGGTGACCTTTAGAACAAATAGCATCATCATTCCTCAATCCTATAAGCAAAAGTCCGCATAGGGAGGCAAGCACTGAGCTGTAGACCCAAACCCTAACTTACCCAAAGCCATCCTTATTGACTACTCCAAATAATGCCTCTCCATGCTAGAAACCTCCCCCTTCTGTGATTTACCCTCCAAATGGTCCCTTTATCGTCTAGGTAGCAGCTGAAAACCAGGAGGTACTGAAGGTTGCACACCAGGTCAGTTTATCTCTGTATTCCCATGGACATATTTTGTCCTTTGCATTCCTACTGTCGTTGGACTGGAAATGGAGTGTAGATCCTCTTTGTAGCTCTCAGGATTTTTTCCGTCATTAAAAATCTCATTTTATGAGGAAAAACCCTTGCCAATTACACATCAGACAAAGGGTTAGTATCTAGAAGGCACAAAGAGCTCAAGAAGGTGGACATGATGAGCAAGTGTCTCTGAAGCAGGAAGTAGCGTAAACCCGATTTAAAATGTGGTAGAGAACTAAGCACATGCTCTGAATTGCTGAGCCATCTCTCCAGCCCAAGAGAGTGCTGATGTCATTAATGTGGCTCATTCACACTTCCCTCAGCCCTCCACACCGAGGACAGCACCCGGTAGCCGGTGTCCTAAGGCTTATGAGGAAAACACAGGCTGCCTGCCTCTGACTGAGCCTGTACATATCCCTGAGTAAAAGAAAATCTGAGTATAAAATCCTACTTGTAACAGTGTATTAATCTACCCCTGAAAAATTAACTCCAAAATATCTTCAGGTTATAATGAAGGAAAAGTTCTATTACTGAGTTTTCAAAAGATGAACAAACACCTTGGGGTTTTTTTTTTCTAATTTCCCTCCATTTCACCCTCAGAACATCTCACCTTCCGTCCCAGTGATGAGCCTGACCCCTGTGTGATACTGGTATCAACTCTAAAGAAACCACTAAGATTTCTCAGGAAATAGAATATTTGGAAGAGCACACATTAAATATTGGAAGGTTGATATTAAATATTGATAATTGAAGGTTGTATCGTGTTTCTGAGATTTAAAAGATTTTATTAGTGTCCATACAGCGCATTCCTGAGCGTCAAACAGAGTATAACATGTATAGATTCCTACTAAAGGCTATCCGCACACAAAGCTACCACAACCCTACTGCCAAGAGAAAGCCTTGCTTGGTGTGGCACAAAGAGGATAAGGCACAGACTTTGTGTCTGAAGTTGAAGGAGCAATGAGGGTTCTCACTTCCAGGGTCCGCTACAGAGAGCAGCTTGGGAAGACAAGTGCCGTCACCTCCACAGTGCAGAAGAGGAAACTGAGCCAGAGAGAGGTTAAGCAATGTGTCTACGATCACCATGTGGTCAGCAGGTCCATCTCCACAGGCTGTGCCTATGCCTTGCTGTGCCTCAGTTACAGACAGGTTTCCCAATGCTTCCTCCCAAAGGTGAGCCAAAATGATCTATTTTTTTTTCAAAAGTAAAGGATTCAAAAGTAACAGATTGCTTATTTTTCTCATTTATCTCTTCGCAGGTACATAACGGACGGTCACCTATTCCAGATTACAAGGCTGGCACCTCATCCAAACAATTGGCAATGGTGAGGTTATATATAAGTGAACCTACCTCCGGGTGAAATACAGTGGTGAGGTTATATGTAAGTGAACCTACCTCCGGGGTGAAACAGAAACATGAATACTAACACACATGTATGCGTATGAGCACATACCCCTCCCGCTCCTCCCCAACACAGTAAAAATGAAACGTGGGAGACTTAAATAAGTAGAAAATTGAATAATATATATACCAGTGCCAAACCTGTTATTTCATGAAACGTTACAATAGTCTTATCGGGAGAAACTGGCCGAATGGCTCACGGGGTCTCTACAGGTTAATGTTACCAAGTATGTACTTATCCACAGCTCCAAGGCTACCTCAATGAAAATTAAAATTTCACATGATTGAAGGTGCTACAGATCTGGATATTCTACAATGAATTTCAACTCTTTTTTTTTTTCCTTGCTCTTAACCAGGTAGATTTTAAAGGAAAACCATCTGGAGTCTTCCCACCACCAGGTGATCTCAAGAATTTTAATCACAGGATTCACCTACAGCTCAGACACAGGACGGCTTCCACTGAGGGTTTCACACTGTCCTAGGGTGGTCAGTGAGTGGATGGGCCCGGCCCTTCTGATACGTCATTCACATGAATAAGATAGAGGAATAGGCAATTGCAAACAAGCTGGAGATGGGGGAGCTTCCTTAAGAGTCAATCTATGTACCACTGATGTCATGAGATCATAAAACAATACCCTTAAACAAAAGGAGCTGCATTAACTCACATTTGTTCCATCTGTCTTTTGTCCAGGAGGCAAAATTCTCCAGAAAGCTGTCCACACTTGATGACTTCACTCTCTCCCACCCCTCATTCCTTATGCTCCTTCCACACTGTCAAATCCTCAGGGACCATGTCATGAAGTTCAACTACTCACTCAGGGGCTCACAGTGTTTGCCTCATCCTCAGCCTCTCCCACGGTGTCTGTGCTCACTTCCTGTCTCTCATCCTCAGCTTTCTAGTCCCCCTTACTCACAGACGCCCCTTCCCACGTCTGGTGTAAGCTCCTTCCGCCATTCCCAGCCGTCCATTACTGGGACTCCTCTCCCCAGAGCAGAGTGACCCAAGCCAGGGGCCTCGCTTTTCATCCAGAAACTCATTACTTCCCCACACAGTGCTTGTCAGCTACAGAACTGTGGTCCACAGGCTTACAAAACCCCGCAGCTGCCTCTCAAAGTCCTTGGGATGAAATATAAATCTGTGAACTTATTCTAGAAATCCAGGAATCCTAAATCACAGCTCACGTCCAGTCTCTCACTGTAGCAGGCCTGGAAGATGCAGACTATTGATACAGAGGGCTCCAAAAAAACAGCATTTCCCTGGGAATCCTATGGTAGCACCAGGTAGAGGGAGAACTTGTCTCCCAGAAAGATATTTCACACGGTTCTCACTACTTGCTAGGACACCTTCCAGAGTGAGACTGAAGCTCGAACAGCGATGGTGGGCATTCCCACCCATGATCCTGACTGCACAGACATGCATATCCATGGCCCTCTCATGTCAAGAACCAAAGACGGACTTGGGGAATCACCAGATCGCTTTGCTCCCCCTCCCAATGTGTCCACGATGAATAAATCTCCTCTCCGTTTTCTGTTTTCTTCACTGACTTGTTGAAGACGGGTACCCAGACTTGACTGAGGACACAGGTTGTGATCCCCCAAGTTCCAAACGTCACCAGCATCCTTCCGTTCTTCCAAGGATCACGTTAATCTGGATCCCCCTCCCCATGGCTCCTGCTACCAGTCACATCCCAGCCGCCATGCCTTCCCACCTCGAGCAGCAATCAGTGCAAGAGCTAGCACACACACCTCCAGTCCACGCTTGCCACTACCGTCACAGAGAGGATCTAGAGACACACTTGCCTGGAAAACCTTCAGTGGGTTTTTTAACGACAAAGACAGAAGTCCAAAACATGGCCCCTGACTCTCTCTACTCAAGCCAAACTCGGCTTCTTCTGCAGCTATCACAGAATCCATCTTGTCCCCTCAGGCTGTGCCTACGTCTCCAACCCTTCAGTTTACAAGATTTATACTCAGTTTTAGGATGTCAGCTCCACAAACACATCCTGCCTGTCCTTCAGTGTGAGCTCCCACGTCACCATGTCATTCTTTGTCATTGATTATCAATCTGACTTGCAGCTGGGTGGCTTGTTGCTTGCTATAGGCCCTCTCAGTGGACTTTAAACCCTGCCAGGGGAGGATCACACCTGTGCCTATCATTTCATCGTTACCCCAAAGGAAAAACTGTCATTGTTGTATCTGTTATCTAAATTCACCGTTCATTTTTCCTTTGATAATCTTTCTATTTTAATCACGAATTTTCCTTTCCATTTCCAAAAGTAGTTGAGTAAAAGAAGAAAACCACAATTAGACTTGCTTTAATCTAATTTTTTTTATCCTCCCAAGGCCTTTATCTATTGCAAAGGGTGAAGGAATATATGGGAGAGACCTTTGTGTATTCTAAGACGATAACAAATGGGATTTTCAGAAGTTAACTCAGCAAGCAAAGGCAGGGCTGAGGTTTCCCTCATGGTATCACTTGTTTGCCTTTGCGATCCGCAGTGGCCTATCGTCAGTAGCTAGTATCCTCACAGGTTTAACACCACACAAAACCATTAACACATGGGCATCAGAGCCTCCCTTTTCTCTGTCCTCGCCTCATAAAAGAGAAGATTAGACACTATCGTCCTAGTAGTAGGACTCCTTGGGTAGGTACAGAAAGCAGGAACCCCAGGCGAATAGGTCTCTAAGAGCAAATCTAACCAAGGACCGTTCCTCTTGGCGGAAGCTGCAGAAGCAGGCCCTGGTGAGAGCCAATGAGAAAGGTGCTGGACTTAGAGGCTTTTTGACACTGGGTTGTCATAGAGAGACCGGCCTTCTGTTTTGGGCTATGAATCTTCAAGGGAGATGAGCTCCTAACCATCTTTCTGCTCCAACCTCAGGAACAGTGATGTCTACTTTGTAATTAATGAGCTAGCTACTCAGAATCCTCCAGAGAAAGATCCTGATTTAATAACTGCTGCAGATTTTCTGGTAGAGCATCATTGGGGGTGGGGGGAGTATCTCATAGTCTAAATCCACCTGCAGGAGCTACATAAACGCCCTAGCAAAGCGGGTAGGAAAAAACGAAGCCGTTCCTGTTCCTTAGTATAAATAGGAATGTGACTGGTCCAGGGAGCTGTGGGTCCTTTCATTTCCTGATCACAAAAGCCTCCTCAGGATAACGGCTGCACAGACATCTGGACGGATGTGGACAGATGGCCCCACTTCAAGGGAAAAGGGAGAGAAAATATTCTAACCTCCCCACTTGTCGCTATTGTCCAAACACCGACTGGGTTGGCTACCACAAGCACCCTGCCCAGGTCAGCTCACCGTGAATCACAGCTGAAATACAGTCTCGGGACGCAAGGGGCATTGAGAGCGGAAGATGGCCTCGTGGGTGTGGCCACACTTCGAATCTGCTGTAGATGTACAAACGTGGGGACTCAGACCTGAGAGATCAAACCCTAATTCCTCAAAGAACTGTGCCTTGGGCCTGGGAGAGGGGGCCACCGTGTGATAATGTGTCACCTGAGGACAGGAATGGGAAGGTGTAGGAGCCAGGGGAGAGGGCGAAGTGCAGATAGGTCTCATGAGGATTAAACTTTGGAAATTACAGGAATTTCTCACCATCTCTAACAACATGAAGATTACAGACTGATCCAAGATATCCAAAACCCACTTCTCTCTGTACCACTCCAGTCCCGGAAGCCAGGGCAGATGTCTTCAAGCTGACCAGGCTCCACGAAGGACCCGTACATGCAAAGCCACCCTCCACTGTCAGTTCCACGGATCACTCCACCAGCACCACGCCAGACAGCGAGAGGGACCAGCAAATCCCTGTTTATAGCAAACAGAATTTTACAACTCCTTGTTCCAGCTGGAATTGATTTTTGGCACGTGGTTTAATTCAAATTTCCAACTTCATTTGATTCCAAGCACTCAACTGGCTTTCTCTCATCCAACAGCAGGAGGTTTTAAAAATATCAAAAGGAAGCAAGAAACAAATCTGTCTGATAAGAGTCTGAATCTTCCATGCATTGAAAACAATTATAAATGGAATTTGAAAGCAAGGGAAAGTCAGAAAAGGGGAATAAACACAAAAGGTTGGTGCCTGGGATATAAAAGGAACCCTTTCTAACCAATGCGATCATTGACAAGACGGAGAGAGATGGGCAGACGGCTAAAACAGAAGTCCCAACAAAATGGCCGAGACAAACAAGGGGGAAATGCTTAATTTTTTCTAGCAAACTAAGTTTTAAATAATGTAATATTGTTACATGAGAGTGAGAATTTTTTTTCTTTTTCAGGTGGATACAGTGTCCGAGGAGATCCTAGGAGTCAGAGGAGAGTCAACTCCCTGGAATTCCTGGGATGTTAAAGTCTTTAGAGGAAGACATCCTCCCTTCCGGCCATCTCAGCGCTGGGATTCGTATGTACAAGTCATGTAAAGTGTAATAAGGGCCCTAAGCACAGATGTGCTCATCACATCTGCAACCAGAGAAACAAAACCTAAGTGTGCATAAAGGAAAGACTCAAACACAGGGCTGCACACAGGTATGAAGAGACACTCACACCCACGGGAAGCTGTGTTTCAAACACAGGGCTGCACACAGGTATGAAGAGACACTCACACCCACGGGAAGCTGTGTTTCAAACACAGGGCTGCACACAGGTATGAAGAGACACTCACACCCACGGGAAGCTGTGTTTCAAACACAGGGCTGCACACAGGTATGAAGAGACACTCACACACACGGGAAGCTGTGTTTCTGAGGGAAACTAAATTATCTGAGAAAAACAGTCAATATAGTTTTCATTTGAAAATAGGCAAAATGAAGAATTGCTTATGATATTCATTAACTACATATAGTCTTTTTCTGTCTGGGTCTCTTTCTGTGTCACAAACACACACACACACACACACACACACACACACACACACACACACACACACACACACACACATTGATACCATGGCTCTAAGTCAGGAGTGTGAGCAGCTTGGCTCTCCTGAAGGAGAGAGCCTGCTGCTGAGGGGACAGGCTGACAGCCTCTGACTGTTGTACTGAGATCTGTGGGTCACGCTCTCCCCCAGCTGCTCCCAGCCAATGACAGCCTGGCAGGTGTAAAAACTGGGCCATTCCTGCCCAGTGTTCCACTCCTCACACGGGGCAGTCCTTTCAGTGGGGAACCCCTCGGTCAGGGCCATGTATTCCTCACACCCCACACTCCATCGGCCCCTCTTTCCCTTCAGAGGTCAGACCTGCAGAGTGCCTCAGTCACCTCAGTCCTTTCCATCCCCTGCGGCTTACCCAATCAGAGCCCTCCATGGGCTCCTCTTCCAACCGATCTACACATCAGATCCCAGGAAGGAACCTGCTCTTCAGAACACACGCACTGACGTAACCACCAAAGACACAAACGGGACTGGTTTCCGCACTGTTTTATAGGAAAGGAAGCATATTTCTGTTGATGCCTACTGCATTAAGTTGTACTAATACTACACACTTACTGGTTTGGTTTTTTTTTTTGTTTTGGTTTGTTTTGGTTTTTCGAGACAGGGTTTCTCTGTGGTTGGAGCCTGTCCTGCAACTAGCTCTTGTAGATCAGGCTGGTCTCGAACTCACAGAGATCTGCCTGCCTCTGCCTCCCAAGTGCTGGGATTAAAGGCGTGCGCCACCACCGCCCAGCTACACTTGCTGGTTTTTGAAACCATTCTTGTGATATTAATTTAGCTCTTAGCTTTCAAAGACAAAAATGACTAAGTTAGTTAATGTAGACAATTGAGGCAAATGAAATATTAATTAGAAACTGTTGATGAAAGGTGATGCTTCTCTGATTTTTTAATAAATAAATTAAAAAATAAAAATAAAAAAACATGAAAAAAAAAGAAACTGTTGATGAGAAATCACAGCCCTTACTTCTAAGACAGTAAGAGATAGTTTATTCCATAGCTAAGTATGATTGAACATAACCCCAGAACACAAGCCCATGTTCCCTCAAATACCATGTTCAAATGTGGCAACAGTGTTATTCAGTTTTTATAGTAGTGGAACAAAGGAAGTCATAAATCAAAACACTTCAAAAATATATTGAGGGGCCAAGCAAAGTCTACCCACTGGGGCAATCCATTGGGATAACTGATTTCTGATTGGATTTGAGGCCTCGCCTCACAGAAGGGAATTCATGTCTGTTACCATAAAACTGGCCAAAGGTCCACGTCTGGGGAGGTCATCAGTCCCAGTGGCAAAGCTACTGCTGTTGTTTTGCCAAATGAAGATGATGGATCTGTCAAATTGCCTTCTAAATATTTGTGCTTACATCCAGAGTTCAATGCTGCTCTCTGTTTGGATTATGGAAACTTCTTTATCCAGTGGGTGGCTATTTCTGGAGAAACAACTGGCCAAAGTACTAAGAATAAATGGCTGTTGAATGCTCACCCTTAAATAGGATGTCTGCATCACACCCTCGAAAGCTCATGGATCATAATGGAAGAGGGGGTGAAAAGAATGTAAAAGGAGTGCAGAAGAATTCTGTCTTCCAGGCAGGACACGGGCATTCATTCTTGAACTCTTGGCAGCTATATGAGATGCCTAAGAGCTGTACAAAACGTTCTTAACAGCGCAGTAGTGGCATTGTATCTTGGACACAGCCAACAACCACCCAACTGGACTTAGGGCCCACTGAATAGAAGGGATCCTATCTAGTACTATAAAACCGGCCAACTAGCCAAGGCTGAAGGGGTCATGGACCCTAGAGAAAACCCTACTACTGACACCTTCTAAACAGTATGATCACTAACTGCATTCCACAGACCTCTCCTTTAGCCACAGAGACTTATAGTCACCATCTCTCATTAGAGAGGCCTCTTCGGACAGCAGACAAAGACCATTAAGTAAATTCACAGTGGATCACAATGCAGAGCACTTACCAAGGGCACCCAACTTCTACTGATACATACATCTACAACACAACCCATACACTTAAGTCCTAGGTAACATCGCAGAAAGAAAGGGATTCTGGAAGATTGTAAGGGCCCCTGAGAACCAGGATGTCTGCTGTGAAGCAGTGTCTTCTACCTATGTCAGGAATGATATATAAAAATCATTGAGATTTCATCTCAATCAACGTGGCTACCTAAACAAGACCTACACAATGACAATACCATTTGACAGGCCCGTGTGGATGAGGGAAATTACGTAAGGTCCCACCTCTAGATAAAGAGATCTAGGCCATCAATGGTTGCTGAGAGAGAAAGATCAGCTTTCCCCAGGGACAAGCCCTTTGACAGGTTATCCAGTCCCAAGCGGTCAGCCCTAAACACGCGCACTTACAAGTCACACTAAATGGGCCCAGCAGGTTGCATGTGCACACGCGTAGATGTAACAATAATGGTTAAAGGAGAAGAGGCCATGAGTTGGAGAGGAGTTTGGGGACACAGGAGGAGCTGGAGAGAAAGAGTGGGGTTGGAAATGAGGTAAGTACGGTGCTTATGCGTAAAATCCTTAAGGTTTGTTTTTAATTAAAAAAAATTCTGAGAAATGCTTTTGGCTGATGACGTGGTTGCTCTGTAGTCAACACTGGTCTGACCTAACCTGCCGAGATTAAAGCCCCCATTGCTATCATAGGGGAAATATAGCTGACTCAGTTTTGATGCTAGATTGCAGCTTTTTATCCGCTCCCTGTCAACGCCTGAGACACCGCCGGCTTTGTTTTCAGAGATGGAAATGTGGCCCAGCTGTGTAAGAATCTGACGGCAAAAAACTCTAAACAGCAGCAATGTGCAAACACTCAATTTGTCTGCAAACACGTTAGAAGCCCAGGGTAATAAACTCTCTCAAAACACACTCAAAACCTCAGCCACTGTTCGGCTCGCCAGGCCCAGGTCTGTTGCTGAGGTTCCTTCCTTGGCATCTGCTTTCCGGCTTAGGACCCATAATTAATCTACCAAACCTTTAAGCTCTGCAACAAACTGCTTGAGCAAGATCCAGCGCAGCTCATGAGAACAACTGGACCTGGGCCATTTATATAAACAAAGATTCATCTGGTTTAACCTACTGTCAGGGGAACTGTCGTAGGAAGAAAGGGATGGGAACGGGAAAAGCAGAGAGACCTTCGGCAACTGTTTGGCTCCAGCCCTTGAACATATATTTTTCCCCGGAAGTTCCCACTATTTCTCAGAATCATCTTTATGCACTGAGTTCTTCCCATTCACGTTATTTCATCTCATTATCAAAACAATCCTGCGATAAGATTTGCTTAACTCCATTTTGCAGAATGGAACATGATATTGGTTTAATTTGTAAGTATTTAATGAGATTTACCGTGTGGCAACCTGGAGACCCCAAATAATAACTCTGCTACACAACTTTTTTTTTTCAGCATGTCATGCACCATTTTTTTTTTCAATTAACGCACTATCCCAAAGAGGTATTAGTAACTGCTCAACTGTTTCTTACCCACAAAAGAGCCCCCCCCCAATAGCTTTTACAGGGAAAAAAGTAATATAAATGAGGGGAGAAAAATCAGAAATTTTATGAACCTGAAAACTTATGAAAGTGAGGGACTAGGAACTGATAACACCGATAGGCAGACAGACAAAAATCTGGGCCACAGCTAGATAATAAACATGGCAAATGCATGGCATCCTTACCCTCCTGACTCAAGACAAGCCTGGCTCACTGCTTCTGAACCAGTGAGGCCTCCTCACCAGCAACAGGGTCAGAGCAGGTTCAGGATATATTTAGACCAAACGTTCTGGGCCTACCAACCTCTCTGTCTTTGTTCAAACTGACCAACCCTAAATCAGAGGAAGAAGACCCCCTCCAAACCCTGAAACTCTTCAGCTCTTGAGGAGTGACTGGGCTTTAAGGATTCATTCCCTCTGCTCTTTGTGTGCCTGGAGTATGTGAGTTCCCTCACCTTAGTAAAAACCTTTCTTCCCGGCTGCTGCTGGCTGCCCTGTCTGAGAGTTCCCTGCATTTTAACTATTTAAGTGGCAGAGAAAAACAAGCCCCATCCCAACCTGAGGCGGAAAATAAAAAGGCATCTCCTTGTTGCCACTTACCACAAACAAACTCTGCACTTTTTTGTCTGGCTTCCTAATGCCTAGGTTCCAGTGATCCTCCTGCCTCAGCTCCCCAGCAAAGCTGGACTATGGCCTCCTGGAGTACACCATTGCATACAGGCTGAACTCTCCTTTAATGTGTGGTGTTTCAAATGTTATGGAATTAGAAACCACATGATCTATGAATAATATGTTAAATTATTTTTCTTTCTGGTGGCACGTGGTACTGAAAATTGAGCCCCAGGTCTCACACACGCTGTGCAAGCACACGCATGCTTAGCTGCATTCCCAGTCCTTTAGTTTGACACAGGAGCTAAGTTGCCCATCCTGGCCTTGAACATATCCTGTAACCTGGACAGGCCCTCAAATTGTAATTCTTCTGCCTCAGCTTCTAGTGTAACTGAGATTACAAGCCACTGAGCTTATTTCTTCTTTGATTATCTATTTATCTAATTCTATCTATCTATGCATCCATTTATCTATCTATCCATCCATCCATTTATCTATCTTTCCATCTATCTATCCATCATCTGTCTGTCTGTTTGTCTTTTGAGACAGGTTCTCACGCATCTCAGGCCAGCCACTGACATCATGTAGCTGAGGGTAGTCTTGAACTTCTGACCCTCATGTCTCCACTTCTCCAGTGCTGATTACAAATGTCTACCACCTCACTCGGTTATGCAGTACCTCAAACCGAACCCCAGGCTTTGTGCAAGCTAAGCAAGCACTCCCCCAGCTGAGCTACAACCCCAGCCTTAAGCTCATTCCCGAGCAAACATTTCTTGAGCCGTCTCTATGTGTCACCACCAGTGCGGAGGAGAATGGTGTGAATCGAATCTCCTGGCGTTCAGTCTTTGAACTCAAAGGTAGACAGAGCATATCAACATAGGCACAAGCAAATTCAACAACAGCAGGAACAAACTCATGTGTCCATGGCACTCACCACAGGAGGGCACAGGAAGCAGCCTTCAGAACCTCTTATCTCCGCAACTGTGCTCACTAAAGCTCCCTAGCTGAGAGGACAGCCACTAATGAAGAAAGGAGCAGCACCATATGCTACTTTATGACTTGATATGGTGATGAGAATTAAATCCACGGCCTTGTTTGGGGTGGGGGTGGGGGTCAAGTTCTCTACCACTTAGCTACCAGCTCCAATGGTTTTGTTTTCTGCTTGATTGATTGATTTTTAGAATAACTATGCAATCTATTATAACTAGCTTATAAGAAACCTAGCGGAATTGGCAAGTAACAGCAAATCAGCGATTACGCTACAGACTTCAGAATCCCCAAAAGGTCAAGTTGAAACAGACTGCCTTACTGGGCTCCCCTTCTGCATCTGTAGACCTGGTACTGGCAAGAAGCTTTATTCTAGCAAGTTCTCAGGTAATTGGGATGCTACTGGAGCAGGGACCACACTCTGACAAATGCTGACCCAGAAAATCATTTCACTGGAACTGGAAACAAAATTATAATAGCACTAACACAATTATACTAATATAATTGAATCCACATGCCTTTTGGTCTTATGTTTAACTTTTGAGGGGTATTTTTTTCATCCACAAATAAATGTTTATACAGATTATGAAAGTTATGAAAGCCACAGATTGCCGGGCAGTGGCGGCACATGTCTAAGGCACACGTCTACTTCCCTTTACTGGGAAGTGGAGGCAGGAAGATCTCTAGGTTTGAGGCCAACCTGGTCTACAGAGTGAGTTCTAGGACAGCCAAAACAAAAATGAAACAAAACAGAAACATTGGTTCATCCTCTAACCAAAATTTGTAAAAAGAAAAAACTACAGAACACAAAAGGATTGCTAGCTGTAGAGGCCTAGAAAACACTACTTCAAAGTTAGACACTTCCGCTTAGAACTTGTTTTCTTGTCTCAAAAGAAGCAATGGTAATCGGCTAAGCTCTAAATAAAACCTCCTGTTTGAAGAAAAAAATCAGCCCCATATTTCCTTAGAAATGGGATTTCCATCATGGAATCAAGTTTCTTGGTTCATAAACTCCCAGTGCAGAAGCCCCAGGCTCCCAAGGACAGCTAGAAAACAGCTGTCCGGGTAGGAAGCCTCCAACCTCTATGCCACAGACCTGGAATTTCGGGATTTATGCCATAGGCGCACCACAGCTCCCACCATTATCAGCTCAGCCTTGTTCTTTTGGAGGTCAAGACACGATGCCCAGTGCTGGTCAAGGCAGGGAGCTTTAGGGGCCTATCAACCCAGTTTTGATATAAGTGGCATAAAGCCTGGAAATTTGAATTTAAATAATTGTTAAATGATCTCCCGTTACAATGAAAAGATCTACCTATCTATGCTGAGGAGTTTAAAGAAAAGTTATGTGAAAAAGGAGTTTTCTCCAAGGGGTCTCACTGGGGATACAAACCACTCTTAGGGTCAGCCTCCGTGCCCAGCTGTAGATGGCCAATACCTAACAAACTCGACATTCGATGGCATTTGGGGCCTCTTTATCTTACAATGTGCCAGGTACTGTGGCTTTAGATTTGTATTTTCAAGGGATTCCTGTGTACACAGATATGTGTGTCTCTGCATCAATAGGGATTCTTGTGTTTTTCCTTTAACTCTTTGTCTTCTGTTTCTTTGTTTTGTCCTATTCTGATTTGTCTGGTTTTGCTTTATTTTATTTTGTTCTATCTTTCCTTAGATACCTGTTTGTTTTCTAAGGAGAAGCAGGGTGTGGATTTGGATAAGAAGGAATATCTGCAAGGAGCTGAGGGACAGGAACCATAATCAAAACAGAGTGTATGGAAAAGTTATTTCACCAGACAGTGGTGGCGCACGCCTTTAATTTCAGCACTCTGGAGGCAGAGGTAGGAGGATCCTTGAGTTCAAGACCAGCCTGGTCTACAGAGCAAGTTCTAGGACAGCCAGGACTACACAGAGAAACCATTTCTCAAAAAAAAAGAAAAGAGAAGAAAAAATACATATTCAATAAAAGAAGAAAGTAAACAAATAATTAAAACTTTTTGTTTTGTTTTTTGGGTTTTTTGTTTGTTTTGTTTTTCGAAACAGGGTTCCTCTCTAGCTTTGGAGCCTGTCCTGGAACTGGACCAGAATGGCCTCAGACTCACAGAGATCCACCTGCCTCTGCCTCCCGAGTGCCGGGATTAAAGGCTTGTGCCACCACTGCCCAGCAAAAGTAAAACTTTTATGTTACTGAAGTTGCAGTCACCTAAATATTTTAGTTGGTGGGTAATACAGAGAAAATGTAAACATTTCAAACCATTTTGGTGAAAATGAAATTTAATAAAGATGATTTTAAATCACAAAAAGCAATCTTCTCACTAGCCAAGCCAGTTATTGCATCCATAATCAAAGAACCTTCCTTGTAAAGAAGAGAGAGGCTGATACAGAGACCCACAACTGAGGAAAAAGCAGAGAATAAGTGACCATTGGGTGGTAGTTCATCTACAACCCAACCTCTAAACCTAAGACTCAGAGAACATCATAGAAAGGGGCTAGAAAAACTGTAAGAGGATAGTGTCTTCTCGACAGATGAGGTTAGGATAGTGTCTTCTAGACAGACGAGGTCAGGATAGTGTCTTCTAGACAGACGAGGTTAGGATAGTGTCTTATAGACAGACGAGGTCAGGATAGTGTCTTCTAGACAGACGAGGTTAGGATAGTGTCTTCTAGACAGACGAGGTTAGGATAGTGTCTTCTAGACAGACGAGGTCAGGATAGTGTCTTCTAGACAGACGAGGTTAGGATAGAGTCTTCTAAACAGATGAGGTCAGGATAGTGTCTTCTAGACAGACGAGGTTAGGATAGAGTCTTCTAAACAGATGAGGTCAGGATAGTGTCTTCTAGACAGACGAGGTTAGGATAGAGTCTTCTAAACAGATGAGGTCAGGATAGTGTCTTCTAGACAGACGAGGTTAGGATAGAGTCTTCTAAACAGATGAGGTCAGGATAGTGTCTTCTAGACAGACGAGGTTAGGATAGAGTCTTCTAAACAGATGAGGTCAGGATAGTGTCTTCTAGACAAACGAGGTTAGGATAGAGTCTTCTAAACAGATGAGGTCTGGTGGTGTCTTCTAGACAGATGAGGTTAGGATAGAGTCTTCTAGACAGATGAGGTTAGGATAGTGTCTTCTAGACAGATGAGGGCAGGATAGTGTCTTCTCGACAGACGAGGTCAGGATAGTGTCTTCTAGACAGATGAGGTCAGGATAGAGTCTTCTAAACAGATGAGGTTAGGATAGTGTCTTCTAGACAGATGAGGTCAGGATAGTGTCTTCTAGACAGACGAGGTTAGGATAGTGTCTTCTAAACAGATGAGGTCAGGATAGTGTCTTCTAGACAGACGAGGTTAGGATAGTGTCTTCTAGACAGACGAGGTTAGGATAGTGTCTTCTAGACAGACGAGGTTAGGATAGTGTCTTCTAAACAGACGAGGTCAGGATAGTGTCTTCTAGACAGACGAGGTCAGGATAGTGTCTTCTAGACAGACGAGGTCAGGATAGTGTCTTCTAGACAGACGAGGTTAGGATAGTGTCTTCTAGACAGACGAGGTCAGGATAGTGTCTTCTCGACAGACGAGGTTAGGATAGTGTCTTCTAGACAGATGAGGTCAAGATAGTGTCTTCTAAACAGATGAGGTCTGGATAGTGTCTTCTCGACAGACGAGGTCAGGATAGTGTCTTCTAGACAGACGAGGTCAGGATAGTGTCTTCTAGACAGATGAGGTCAGGATAGTGTCTTCTAGACAGACGAGGTTAGGATAGTGTCTTCTAGACAGACGAGGTCAGGATAGTGTCTTCTAGACAGACGAGATTAGGATAGTGTCTTCTAAACAGATGAGGTTAGGATAGTATCTTCTAGACAGATGAGGTCAGGATAGTGTCTTCTAGACAGACGAGGTTAGGATAGTATCTTCTAGACAGACGAGGTTAGGATAGTATCTTCTAGACAGACGAGGTTAGGATAGTATCTTCTAGACCGACGAGGTTAGGATAGAGTCTTCTAAACAGATGAGCTTAGGATAGTATCTTCTAGACAGATGAGGTCAGGATAGTGTCTTCTAGACAAACGAGGTTAGGATAGTATCTTCTAGACAGACGAGGCTAGGATAGAGTCTTCTAAACAGATGAGGTTAGGATAGTATCTTCTAGACAGACGAGGTTAGGATAGTATCTTCTAGACAGACGAGGTTAGGATAGAGTCTTCTAAACAGATGAGGTCTGGTGGTGTCTTCTAGACAGACAGGGACGATACACTTATAAAATCTCACCTCAATCAATTACTCACCTAAACAAGATCTGCATAGTGACCACATCAGTTGCCTTGCCAATGTTGAACGGTGAATTTCTCAAGGCCCCATCCCTAGATGAAGAGCTACAGGTAATCATGGCTCCTGGGAGGAGGAGAATTAGTTTTCACCACAGATGAACCCCCTGATAGATGATCAATCCCAAGTGGCTAGTTCTAAACACATGTGCATTTCAGCAACACTAAATTGACTCAATAGGAGATATATGTGCATGTCCTTGTCTGTGTGTGTGTGTTTGTACTCGTGTGTGTATCTGTGTCCATGTCCATGTCTGTGTGTCTGTTTCCATCTCCATGTGTGTCCGTGTCCATGTTGTATGTGTGTGTGTGTGTGTGTGTGTGTGTAGCTGGTGGCTGATAATTACAGAAGAGGTAAATAATTTGAGAAGGAATGGGGGAAACAGGACAAGTTGAAGATGAAAAGGGGGTAAGTGTTATACATACAAATGTATGAACTATCAAATATTAAAAGAAAAACCAATTACCTGTTTTCAAGAATTGATACCATGCTCACTAATTTTGAAGTTTATTAGACTGTGTTCTCCAGGGTTTATTAGACCCTGTCCTCTAAGGCTGAAGCCTCTCAGGTGTACACACAAACACCCCACAGATACTCAAAGCAAGACCAAGCCCTATGAAACAATATACACATTATTACGACACTTGGTTAATGAATCGTTTCCCCCAAAGAAGTCAGATGAGATTCAACATTAGCAAACACTCCAGTGAGTGATGACGTCCCACAGTGCCCCTGGGTCACATGACATATTGTTGCAGGTATGCTCCTGAGCAGGATGCAGCTGGAAGAGGCCAGATGAGGGACCAGCTGCTCTCACCAATGACAGAGGTCAGGAGGGCTATCACTCTCCCCGTAGACACTGGGCCAGCCTGTCACTTCAGGCCACAGTCCCCACCCTAGGCTAGCAGGTCACAGCAGCTCCCATACCTTGCTCCCTCTGGCCTACTCTCCCTGTGTCTTGCAGGGAAGACCTCCAGGTCCCCTCTCTTGAACCCTTGCTCAGGGCTTCTTGTCACTTCTCCCCAAAAGAGTTTCAGCCCTCTCTTAGCCTGCAGTAGAATCTCCGGCCATGGTCCACTCCCAATCCACATCTTTTCAGACTTGCAAAACTCAACTCAGTTATAAAGGCTCTAAATGAACCTGGCTAACTCATTAGGGATCCCACCAGTAACTGGAAAAAATTGCCGGGAGAAAAATTGCAGGTCTATACATCATTTGGCTTAAAGTCATAGCAACAACAAGGGTAATAAACCTTGAACCTGAAACCTACTCCCAGCCCCAACTTTGAACTAGATATAACTGAATTATCAATATTACTTCAATGGACCCCAGACTAAAAACAACAAAAATTAATTAATGCAGGAAAAGGAGAAGTAATTCTGTGAGCCGAGAAATCCACAACAGTACCATGGGTTACGCCATGTTTTTCTGGAAGCTTCCCCACACCTCCCTGACCATTGCAGCAGCTCTCCCACCCAGCCCGGACTCACTCCAGTGAAATTCAAACAGATTTTAAGCTCATTATCTAATGACTTAGAGCTTTGGCCGTTGGGGTTTTTTTCCCCAATGTATTTTGTTTCCATGAAATATCGCATTCTTTTCTCTGTTAGTGCCAGCTGCACATTCAGGGTCCATCTGTCTGAGGCATTTAAAGCCAATACAGTTTTCCCCCTGGGCTCTTGATACTGTTACCTTCTGGTTGTATCAGGTCTTCCCGGAAGTAACTGGATTTTCTATTTAGAGAAAAGCAAACAACAACGCGAACACTTCGCAAACTATCTGCTGAGTGAAGTAGGGGAGTTTATCCAAGGAAGCCTTTCCCATCCTTAATGGTTTTCCGCAGCTCCCCAGAAAGATTTCCCTGAGGTTGAGCATGATATTCAATGCCTTGGACGCCCATGCTTGATGTTAAACTAATCAGAAGCATAAGCAGGTCATGCTTTAGGTCACACTTTCTATATTCAGAGGCGGGAAAGGGACAGCGGCCACCTGGCAGGGACATCCTCCGCTCATCTCACCCTGGACCTATGCTAAAACAACACCACGTTTTATCACCCAGAGAGGGTTCACTCTTACCTTTTGTTGTAATTTGTACTTCTCCGTGAGTCACAGATAATGTGCCTAACTTTGTCCTCACAGCTTTAGCTTCACAATTACTACAGGACTCCTTCAGCATTGACCTTTTCCTGCTGTGAATTATGGGGAAGATGACAGCGTCCCGTCAGACCTCTTTGCCTCCCGGTGCACCCCAGTTCCCATGCGCGTGTCTTCTCCACCATCCCACAAAGTAAGTGAGAAAGTGATGCCATTGTTCATTTCTCAAACTGAAAACTCAACGTTACAAAATGGTTATTATTAACTCTATGCAGATGAAGAGAGATGGAGAGTCATGGGTGTGAAGCTACTGGTTCAATACTTCATCAAGATTTTACAACGATTAACTGGTAGAATTTAAATTCCTTCTAGATTTTAATGCTACGTGTTAGGGTGGAGAGGGGAAAAAAGGAACCTAAGAAATATAAAATATTTACTATCTATAATTAAAGAGAAAAAAGTATACAAAGCTGATATCCTATAAAGACCATGAGAAAGGAGTGTTCGAAAACATTGTTTTAAAAGTTATTAAACATTTGCTTTATTTTTGAGTGTGTGGTGGGGTATACACACGTGTGAGTGCTGTTAGTGTTAAAGACGGCCAGAGGGCACAGGAGATTCCCCGAAACTTGAGCTGCAGGAAGTTCTAATCATTCCAGTGTGAGTTCTGGGAACTAAATTTGGGTCCTGTGCAAGAGCAGAGTAATGTCTTAACTGTGCTTCCAGCTTCTGCTCAGATAATTTTATACTATATATAAACTAATATAAGAATATAACATATAAATATAACTAACATAAGAATGCAAAATGTGGAAGCTACTCGCTATCTAGCTCCCTAACTGGAAGAATGGCACAGGAAATTACAACAATAATTTAAAGATGTACAAGCAAAATGTACGAGTTTTGTCGAGATGGGATCGTGTCTCCTTCCTCGGGTTCTCATCCCAAGCATGATTCATAACTGAATCTGATGTAGTTGACCAACGGGAATGCGCAATCCGCACCCAGGGAGGCCTCTCCGCAGGCGTGCCCACAGGGTGCCTCTCTCATGATCCTTCAAACTCCATCGCAGAAGTGACAGGCAATTCCTTCTACCATTGATGATGAAAGCAAGTTATAAAGCCAACCCCACCCACTCGATAAAGAGACAACACGGGATGGGGTCTGTGGGGTGAATCTTAGACCCTTAGACCTCATCATCTTCCATCTCAAATCAATTAAAGATAAGATGCATGCATGCAAGTAACCAAAGATTACCAAGAAGACAAGTATTAAAGACAGAAAGCAAAAAAACAAAGGGGAAGCAACAGACCCATAACTCTCTAAGAACTGGAGCTGACTCTGAGACCCAGACTTTGAAAGCTGTGTTTCTTTATCCACCGACTGGGGACAAACAGTGAAAAACTAATAAGTCTGGTAGATAACTCAAAAAAAAAACATAATTAATTTACCTTACTATAACCCCACACTGTTTCTTCCAGGCACAGCAGTACACTTGGACCTGAGCTTCTCATTTTGTTAGAAACACTGGAAAACCAGACAAATTATAGGAACTCGAGAATCCAGGGTAGCTGAGAAGAGGCTGTCATTCCCAAACCAGAGGAAACATCCCTGATCTGGTCACCCTCAAAGTATCCAAGCCACACGATCCCACAGATGAGATGAAAGGCCCATCACTCGTAGAAAAATGCAGAAACCATGGGCAGTTTATCCATGTCCCTTCCCCTAAGCCCAGCCCATAAGGATGCTGTGGAAGGTCGGATGATGCTGGACAGAAAGCACTGGACTTGAGAACTCAGCACCGTAGGAAGTAAGCCTACACCCTCTTGTGAATGGAGTCCTGACTTCATTCTTCAAGGTCACACGCTGGAAACACAACACTAATAAATAATCCAGGTAGAGTGGTCAGAACCTCACATTCTTGGCACATCCAGCGAGACCCATGGGAAACTGACCTAGTTAAACGCTAAGAGCATTTTACCCAAGTAAATCATGGTAATGAAACCAGAATGACAGTCCCGAAATCTGAATTATTCCTCGCTAATTTAAAACTGTACTGTTAATCCTCAAAATATTTATTAATCAATGTAAGATAATTTATGTTGCAGATAGGGTCTATGTAATGGATCCAAGCCTTTTTGTTAAGCTCAAGAAAATAGATGGGGTTCGTCCTATTTCTTATACAAAAGAAAATTTAAGATTCAAACAAAATTTCCCATATTTCCTTTTTATAGCAGTACTCCTTGCTTGCCAAGTAGGTAATACTTCACCAGCAAAGTTCCAAAAGAGCTTCGATGCCCCTTTCCTGTATCCACAGTTGTTAGATGTCAGTGTTTAACCCAAAAAGAAAAAATAATGTTTCAAGTTTGTCATCACGTTTATTAAGATTGTATGAGGTTGCTGGCGTAGAGACAGCAAGACGTTTCAATGAGGAAAGGCACTTGCCAACAAGCCTGCTGACCTGGGTTCAGTCCTAGAACCCACACAGTAGAAGGAGAGCGCCAACTCTGTGTGAACTGTCCTCTGACAGACACATGGGTCGTGGCAAGTGCACACAACATATAACGTGCACATGACATAAAACAATAAGAAACATAAATTCTAAAAAGTTAGAATTGCTGGTTTGAAAAAAATGAAAGAATCTACCAGAGGTCATTCTAGTTACACACAGAGAGACCATTCCAGCTACACACAGAGACCATTCTGGTTACACACAGACCATTCCAGCTACACACACACAAACCCTTCCAGTTACACACACACAGACCACTCCAGCTACACACAGACCCTTCCAGCTACACACACAGACCCTCCCAGTTACACACACAAACCCTCCCAGTTACACACACAGACCATTCCAGTTACACACACAAACCCTCCCAGTTACACACACAGACCATTCCAGTTACACACACAGACCATTCCAGTTACACACACAGACCCTTCCAGTTACACACACAGACCATTCCAGTTACACACACAGACCCTTCCAGCTACACACACAGACCCTTCCAGCTACACACACAGACCCACCCAGTTGTACACACAGACCCTTCCAGCTACACACAGACCAGTCTTTCTAATTTGGGATGACTTTTACAAAGAGAAAATGTCAAAATGTGAGCATGAACCTGAAAGTTCATTCTGTCAATAGTGCCCTTGCTATACTGTCACACACTCAACTCGTCTCTTGGATAAGGAAAATTTCCAGGACTAACATGATACCGTATCATATTCCTTAATAACTAAATATGTTGCATTTTTTTCTTTCCTAAACCGGGGCTCATCATTTAGTTGGGACAGTGATTTAAAACATAGAAGCTTTTCTCACACACAAAAAAAATGGTAAAATAATGAAGCTATTGAAGAAAATATTAGCCAATGTTTGCTAGGACTTGATAGAAATAGCAATTTTAATCAGTATTAGAAATTTTGCCACAAGGGAAAAGGTAAATATATTTCCAAGCAGAATAATTCATGTATTTACATGTTCCTAGAAAAAAACTAAATAGAAATAGGTACATGTAGTTACAAAAAATACATGATTAAAATAATTAAAGCCAATCTTAAATATCATTTGTAAGGCAAGCAACTTTTCTGCAAAAAAATGTGTTTTATTATATATCTTTCATTTTTTTATTAAAAATAGATTTTCTTCTCTTACAATATATCCTAATTATAGCTTCTCCCTCCCTCTCATCCCTCCAGTTCCTCCCCACCTCCCTTCCTCTCCGGATCCTTTGCTGTCTCTCATTAGAAAAGAGCAGGCTTGTCAATCAAAACTGTTTTAACGTCGGTCACATCCTCAGCTGCTTCATAAGCATGTGCAGCTATTCACGCTGGTGCTGGTATCCAGTATCATGATCCCCGCCGCCTGATGACATCATCCGTCCCACGTTCATGCCAAGGATGTGGGGTGGCACGGACAAACGCTGAAGCTGCATATCCTTTTAGTCACTGGTGGCATGTAATGCCTGGCAGGTACCCATTTCGATCAGTCTGACGAGGTAGTTCATTGGAACGTGTGGCACCGCTAGCCTGGGGCAGCGCCTCATCTGTCTGCTCTCCTCCTTGGTGGCCATGTGTTCTCTCGTTAGCTGCCTCACACGAGAAGAATTACTCAACGTAGGCAGTCCTCCAGCTGCACATTCTTACACAATGACCAGAGATTTTCTTCTTTTTTTACATACATGTTTTGTGAGCAGTAACTTCACAGTTTCATGTTTGGGGGTGTTCTTACATCTTATCTAGACACAACTCATGAAACAGCCAAGAGTCAGCTGCGTAGCAACGTTGCTGAATGCCTGAGACCCAGTTACATGTTGCTATACAGAGGAAATTTTAATCATTTGATTTTAAAGCCACTGCATGATCTTCTTGGAGCGTGTGTGTTATGCAGAGCCCCCTAAAGCGGATTTTCTTCTGCAAAATTATTCTTTTGGCTGGCCAACGCTTGACATTGACCTTGAAATGTATTCATGGGACACTTTTCATTATAAATGTTTTCATTATCTTTCTCAACGGCCATGCAGTGTAGGGTTTCATTTGCTCTCAAGTCATGCACTGATGGAATATTGTTTTAATTTATGTTATAATAGCATCCAGTTAAACAAGACGTGGTGAGTCCATCCCATAGTGATATGTTTTATTGCTGCTGACACAAGATTCCCCTCATTCCATATCCACAAAGTCGTCCATTGCATTTATCCACTGAATCTACGTCTACCCACACACTCTTTCTAGGACTCATCTCCACTCGGCTCAGAAGCCCGTCACTCTGCCTGCCGCTATAAACTAAGCCAGCAGCTGTTCGTTAGACAACGCGTACACCAGGCGTTGCTCTTCTAGTAACAACAAAGCAGGGCTCATGCTATTCTGAAGTGACTCCCAGTCTAACGGAAGGGAGAACAGTGCAAAAGAATAATCATAACACAAGCTCAAAAGTGAAATAATGTAATTACATAAAGTTTACCTACTTATTCAATTCCTCCTTCACGGATGAATGAACTGACTTTCCCACATCTTACAAACACACACAGGGTAAGACGAGAGAAGTTAATAAATTAGGGAACCAGGATTGGGAAAATCATAAATTCAATGATAAAGCAAAAGTCCAAGAATCACACACACATACAGCTGTTGGAGATGCAAACTGGCTGTCTCTACACAGAAAGTTCAGCAATATCTAGCAAAGTGCATACACTTTCTAGGCGTGTGTTATGAAAAGAACCCTGACCTCGCAGCCAGGGTCCTGAAAATTTGTCTTAGTTACATCTCATGAATAAAACATGATGTGTATAAAGCTGTTACCATGCACACTTTCCTGAGAGCAGAAGGTAAGAAAGAAGGCAGTGAGGTCTGGTTAAGCTGCATATTCTACTCAGCGGAAACCTTCCAACGCAGAACAGTGAGGAAGGACTGTGTAAATGGCGCTGGAAATCTCAAGGTTCCGCTCCAGAAAAAGAGGGTGGGGAGGGGGGTAGGGGTGTCAAGAAGAGGACAAGAGCAAGTGAGCGGGAGGGAGAGGAGAGGGAGATCCCTCTGTGAAGGAGAAGAAAAGGACAACAATATACTTGATCCAATTTTACCAACAAGAAGAGATGTTTCCCTGGTATACACTCAGCAGCCTCGATCATACACGTAGTATTTTATTTCCTATTGCTACGTTCTGTTTTATGAGTCTACATATGAGTGTACATTTACAGACTTTCTCTGTGTATTGGTAGCTGTGTAATGTGTTTTGAAATGTGACCCACGTTCTTGCACTTTGCACTTAAGACTGTTTGACTGTTCAGAGCCTTCCACAGAGCTAAACAGACCTCAAGATTTTGTGGTTGCTCTTCTATTTCTATTTATTAAAATGCCATGGAATGTTGGTAGTGATTGCAATGACCTTTAGAGTTCGAGGAAGTATAGACACTTTAAGAGTGTTCTTTCAGCCCATTAAACTGGGAGTGTTGGGAAAGAAGGAAGGGAGAGAAAGAGGAAAGGAGGGAAGAGGTACATGAATTAACTTCATTATGATCATTTCACAACATATGCACAAACTGAAATATAAAGCTCTATTCTTAAATATGTAGTTTCAACTTGTCAACTGTATTTAGATAAAACTAAGATGGATAGATAGGTAGATGGACAGACAGATGACAGACTGAGCTTGTCATACTTGCCTTGAATGTACAGGCCTTGAGTTAGAGCACTAAACACACACTCACACACACACTCACACACACTCACAGGCAGATGTACATAACTATTATAAAAGATTTTCTGAAGGAAGCCAGCAAAGGTAGGTGTGCAAACAAATCCAGCAGCCAGTACCTTTCTTTCTTCAGAGCCTATGCATGTGTGTGTTCCTGTGGGTGAGGATACATATCCGTGTGGGTGTGTGTGTGTGTATGTGTGTGAGTATGTGTGTGTGTGTAGTGAATGAGGACATGCGCAGGAAGGTCAGAGGTCAGCCTCCAAGTGCAGAATGCTACTCAAGCCATCATCCACCTTGTGTTTGAGACACAGTTGCTCACTTGGCCTGGTACTAGCTGTCACGCCAGGCAGGATGACCAGTGAGCCCTGTCTGATTACCTGGTGCCAGAATTAAGAACACACACCAGCAATGACAACCAGCCTTTCTATGTGGGGGCCAATTTAGATTCTCAAGCTTGCACAGCAAGGACTTGACTGCAGAGCTACCTCCCCAGAGCAGTATGTAATCTATTTTGCGTTTTACACTGGGGCATCATAAATGTACTGCCTGTCTCGGGAAATTCTTACAAATAAGAATACACGCAGCACACAGCCATACAACAGCACAGAACTGTAAACAGCTGGCTCGGCTCCCGGCTTCCTGGACGCTGCATCGTATGGAGCAGTGTGCTGTTATAGAGGTGCAGTTTTTAAACCTTTCAAACTTTTCCCCCAGTGGGGAGACCGAAGATAATCCCTCCACTGTGTCTTTGTTAGCTGGCTGGTCTGCGGTGCAGTGAGCAAGGAGCTCCTGACTTCATGAGGTTCAGCTGCTGCTCGTTTTCCTACACGCTCCAATTTAACCAGAGGGAATCCAAACCTCTGACCAGAGTCTTTGATATCCACAGGGCCCATTTGCCTCCTCCCTCCAGCATCACCAGCCTTCCCTTACCCTTCAACTAACCTGCGTTAGTGCCCAGATACTCTTCCTCTTCTGTTTTCTGCCATTCCCCCGCTGCCACCCCAGCAGCAACAGCAGGGCCATCTCACCACTCACCTGTCGCTGTAGTGTGTCCGTCCTAGACAAGGCCTCCCTCCCCACCAAGACCCTTCACACTGCACTTAGGCCCAGCACACGACGCCACCACAGCATCATTCTAGCGCTCCACCCCTGCGTCCTCCTAGCTCCACCACTGCCTCCTCCTAGCTCCACCACTGTCCTCCTAGCTCCACCACTGTCCTCCTAGCTCCACCACTGTCCTCCTAGCTCCACCACTGTCATCCTAGCTCCACCACTGTCCTCCTAGCTCCACCACTGTCCTCCTAGCTCCACCACTGTCCTCCTAGCTCCACCCCTGTCTCCTAGCTCCACCACTGTCCTCCTAGCCCCACCACTGCGTCCTCCTAGCTCCACCACTGCGTCCTCCTAGCTCCACCACTGTCCTCCTAGCTCCACCCCTGCGTCCTCCTAGCTCCACCACTGCGTCCTCCTAGCTCCACCACTGTCCTCCTAGCTCCACCCCTGCGTCCTCCTAGCTCCACCACTGTCCTCCTAGCTCCACCACTGTCATCCTAGCTCCACCACTGTCCTCCTAGCTCCACCCCTGTCTCCTAGCTCCACCACTGTCCTCCTAGCCCCACCACTGCGTCGTCCTAGCTCCACCACTGCGTCCTCCTAGCTCCACCACTGTCCTCCTAGCTCCACCACTGCATCCTCCTAGCTCCACCACTGCGTCCTCCTAGCTCCACCACTGCGTCCTCCTAGCTCCACCACTGCGTCCTCCTAGCTCCACCACTGTCCTCCTAGCTCCACCACTGTCATCCTAGCTCCACCACTGTCCTCCTAGCTCCACCACTGCGTCCTCCTAGCTCCACCACTGCGTCCTCCTAGCTCCACCACTGCGTCCTCCTAGCTCCACCACTGCGTCCTCCTAGCTCCACCACTGTCCTCCTAGCTCCACCACTGCATCCTCCTAGCTCCACCACTGTCCTCCTAGCTCCACCACTGCGTCCTCCTAGCTCCACCACTGTCCTCCTAGCTCCACCACTGTCCTCCTAGCTCCACCACTGTCCTCCTAGCTCCACCACTGCATCCTCCTAGCTCCACCACTGTCCTCCTAGCTCCACCACTGCGTCCTCCTAGCTCCACCACTGTCCTCCTAGCTCCACCACTGCATCCTCCTAGCTCCACCACTGTCCTCCTAGCTCCACCACTGCGTCCTCCTAGCTCCACCACTGTCCTCCTAGCTCCACCACTGTCCTCCTAGCTCCACCACTGTCCTCCTAGCTCCACCACTGTCCTCCTAGCTCCACCACTGCGTCCTCCTAGCTCCACCACTGCGTCCTCCTAGCTCCACCACTGCGTCCTCCTAGCTCCACCACTGTCCTCCTAGCTCCACCACTGTCCTCCTAGCTCCACCACTGCATCCTCCTAGCTCCACCACTGTCCTCCTAGCTCCACCACTGCGTCCTCCTAGCTCCACCACTGTCCTCCTAGCTCCACCACTGTCCTCCTAGCTCCACCACTGTCCTCCTAGCTCCACCACTGCATCCTCCTAGCTCCACCACTGTCCTCCTAGCTCCACCACTGCGTCCTCCTAGCTCCACCACTGCATCCTCCTAGCTCCACCACTGCGTCCTCCTAGCTCCACCACTGTCATCCTAGCTCCACCACTGTCATCCTAGCTCCACCACTGTCCTCCTAGCTCCACCACTGTCCTCCTAGCTCCACCACTGTCCTCCTAGCTCCACCACTGTCCTCCTAGCTCCACCACTGTCATCCTAGCTCCACCACTGTCCTCCTAGCTCCACCACTGTCATCCTAGCTCCACCACTGTCCTCCTCCTAGCTCCACCACTGTCCTCCTAGCTCCACCACTGCGTCCTCCTAGCTCCACCACTGTCATCCTAGCTCCACCACTGCGTCCTCCTAGCTCCACCACTGTCCTCCTAGCTCCACCACTGCGTCCTCCTAGCTCCACCACTGTCATCCTAGCTCCACCACTGCGTCCTCCTAGCTCCACCACTGTCCTCCTAGCTCCACCACTGCGTCCTCCTAGCTCCACCACTGTCATCCTAGCTCCACCACTGCGTCCTCCTAGCTCCACCACTGTCCTCCTAGCTCCACCACTGCGTCCTCCTAGCTCCACCACTGCATCCTCCTAGCTCCACCACTGCGTCCTCCTAGCTCCACCACTGTCCTCCTAGCTCCACCACTGTCCTCCTAGCTCCACCACTGTCCTCCTAGCTCCACCACTGTCATCCTAGCTCCACCACTGTCATCCTAGCTCCACCACTGTCCTCCTAGCTCCACCACTGTCATCCTAGCTCCACCACTGTCCTCCTCCTAGCTCCACCACTGTCATCCTAGCTCCACCACTGTCATCCTAGCTCCACCACTGTCCTCCTAGCTCCACCCCTATGTCCTCCTAGCTCCACCACTGCGTCCTCCTAGCTCCACCACTGTCCTCCTAGCTCCACCACTGCATCCTCCTAGCTCCACCACTGTCCTCCTAGCTCCACCCCTGTCCTCCTAGCCCCACCACTGCGTCCTCCTAGCTCCACCACTGCGTCCTCCTAGCTCCACCACTGTCCTCCTAGCTCCACCACTGTCCTCCTAGCTCCACCACTGTCCCCCTAGCTCCACCCCTGCGTCCTCCTAGCTCCACCACTGTCCTCCTAGCTCCACCACTGCGTCCTCCTAGCTCCACCACTGTCCTCCTAGCTCCACCACTGTCATCCTAGCTCCACCCCTACGTCCTCCAGGCTCCACCACTGCGTCCTCCTAGCTCCACCACTGTCCTCCTAGCTCCACCACTGCGTCCTCCTAGCTCCACCACTGTCCTCCTAGCTCCACCACTGCGTCCTCCTAGCTCCACCACTGCGTCCTCCTAGCTCCACCACTGTCCTCCTAGCTCCACCACTGCGTCCTCCTAGCTCCACCACTGTCCTCCTAGCTCCACCACTGTCCTCCTAGCTCCACCACTGTCCTCCTAGCTCCACCCCTGCGTCCTCCTAGCTCCACTGTCCTCCTAGCTCCACCACTGTCCTCCTAGCTCCACCCCTGCGTCCTCCTAGCTCCACTGTCCTCCTAGCTCCACCACTGTCCTCCTAGCTCCACCACTGCGTCCTCCTAGCTCCACCCCTGTCCTCCTAGCTCCACCACTGTCATCCTAGCTCCACCACTGTCTCCTAGCTCCACCCCTGTCCTCCTAGCTCCACCACTGTCCTCCTAGCTCCACCACTGCGTCCTCCTAGCTCCACCCCTGTCCTCCTAGCTCCACCACTGTCATCCTAGCTCCACCACTGTCATCCTAGCTCCACCACTGTCCTCCTAGCTCCACCACTGTCATCCTAGCTCCACCACTGTCCTCCTAGCTCCACCACTGTCATCCTAGCTCCACCACTGTCCTCCTAGCTCCACCACTGTCATCCTAGCTCCACCACTGTCCTCCTAGCTCCACCCCTGTCCTCCTAGCTCCACCACTGCGTCCTCCTAGCTCCACCACTGCATCCTCCTAGCTCCACCACTGTCATCCTAGCTCCACCACTGTCCTCCTAGCTCCACCAGTGTCCTCCTAGCTCCACCACTGCGTCCTCCTAGCTCCACCACTGCATCCTCCTAGCTCCACCACTGTGTCCTCCTAGCTCCACCACTGTCCTCCTAGCTCCACCGCTGTCCTCCTAGCTACACCGCTGTCCTCCTAGCTCCACCACTGTGTCCTCCTAGCTCCACCACTGTCCTCCTAGCTCCACCACTGTCCTCCTAGCTCCACCACTGTCCTCCTAATTCCACCACTGCGTCCTCCTAGCTCCACCACTGCATCCTAGCTCCACCACTGCGTCGTCCTGGTGCCCTTACTGTAATCTGCTAATTTTGTCTATTTAACTTTCCTGTCTTACTTCACTTCCAGGAACTGTTAAACTCCCTCTTGTTTTACAAGCATCCCTACAAGGCTCAGGACAGAGTTCATCCGGTTGTAGTTGAATGAGCAAAAGGACAAATGGATGGGCGAAGGAATAAGTGTGAGAGAATGGAAGAAGGAAGAAGGGAAGCAGAAGGGAGGAATAAGGAATCCTTTAATATTCTCTATGGACAAGATGCTTTAAAGGGCTCATGTTGAGAATATGGGGGCTGGAGAAGTGGTCCGCTTGTTAGGAGCAGCTGCTCTTTCAGAGGACCCAAGTTCAGATCCTAGCAGCTGCTTCACAGCTGTCTGTAACCATTGCTCCAAGAGATCTGATGTCTCTGACCTTCAAGGATACCTGCACTCCTAAGTGTGCCACGTTTATGTGCGCACACAAAAGAAAAATGTCAGCTAATTCTAACACACTTTCACATCACAGTATTTTCGGACGCTGGCGGCAGATACATAGTTTTCCGTGTTTGCTGATAGCAGTTTTAACGCCACTGTGTATAATACGGTCGTTTGTAAGTATGCGTCTCCCAAGAAAATTCCTTTGGCAGGGGTCCTGAAAGTGTCCCTATCACCATATGCAGGTCAGATTCATGGGAAATTGAAGTCCTCAAGGCATCTCTCCACGGCCCTGAAGCTTAATACCGCAAGTGAGAATCCTGAAGACTTCACCACCACAGCTTCCATGACACTAGTTACACCACACCACGCTAGCCCAGGCTTTGGAGGTAAACAACCACATTAAAAATAGAAAGAAGGGACAGGACAAGGCTCTGCTGGAGCACTGCCTTGGAAGGCGGGGCAGATCTGGCAGGAAAAGCAAAAGCTTAGCATGCAATGAGACCCTGGGTTCGAATTCCACCCACCCCAACCTCCCTCCGAAATTATGCTCCCCAGCTACATCACAGTGGTATAAAAGAAGCCTGCAAACGAGTTTCATTTATTGGCCCAGAATTTAGCGTGTTTTATTTATCTATTTTTGTTTATTTGCGTGCAGACTTGATCTCATAACTGTTGCCATGTGGCTTAGGAAACACTGGGTTGCTTAGAAATTACACAGTGACGCTATTTGAAGTTCACAGTCTGCCACAGCCCCTTTCTGTGTCTGAATGGTTCCGCAATCGAATCAATTACACTGACAAAGATTGTTCCCTATTGTTTACATCTGCTGAGGCTCCTGAGAGCCATCTATTCCAGCAGACGTCTGAAATGAATTCTACATTTTTAAAGAAGCGGTTTTTGATAATACCGCTTTCAGGGTAACTGGTGTGAAAGGCGTCCCGCTACCCAGCCCACACCGGGCATCCCTTTACTTCAAGGTCAGCTGTGAAGGGAGTTGTGCTTCTAATTGAGTTAGAAATGGTTGGTCTTCCTGTCTCATTGGCTGTCCTCGGTCGCCGATAATTTCTACCTCTCAGTTAATAAATCCAGGGTCAGCCATCATATCCACGGGCCCTCCTGAGACAACCCTCCCAGGGAACAGACCCTCCGCCTCCCCCCACCTCCAGCTGAAGCTGCAGCAGGAGCACACGAACACTTGATCCGTCTTTTCCATTCCCTAAACTTTAGAAAATGCTTCAAGGCTGAGACTGAACTTTCCCCTGGAAGAATCGTTCTTACTAATGAAAATCTGTGCCAAATCCCCACAAAGAGTGCAGCAGGAAAAATTGCTAGCAGAGGCAGAAAAGGGAACCGCCCCAGTGCACACACACACACGCACGCACACACACGCACGCACACACACGCACGCACGCACACACACGCTCACATACACACAATGCTGCAGGCACTTGCAGGATGAAAATACAGTGGGATCCTGTTTTAACAACAGGATCATGGATTCTACCACAGAGGACACCACATGCCTCATGTCCTGTGAGTCTCTACAAAAACAACCTGCTATTTCGAGCACGGCTTTGGGCAAGAAGGTGGTTTGCATTGCAGGGAGCTATTAATTAACATGACAGCAGCGCCGAGCAGCTCTTTGGCCGGTTGTCAACAGTGTCACGCATATGTAAACAATCCGCGGTTTTAAAAGGCTCTCTGCTCTTCTAGACTTCACCCCCTTGACAATGATCATAACTCCCTGTCCTGAGTTCTCTTCCAAGTCCCACATTTGTGATTAGTGGATAGTCTGAAAGCAATGTTCTTTCCAATCGCCTCTTCCCATATCTCTCCATAATAAAAAGAATTCTAGAAAAGAACCATGGTACATTCTTAAAGACAGGGGACACCACTGTCAACTCACCTTACCTGTAACCTTAGCCAATCTAAAACTGCTGAAACCCCCGACATCCGCCCATATCGAATGCTGAAGGTACATTTCTAATAATTTATTTTTTTAATTTTTTTTTTTTTGGCAATGAGTTAGAAGCTTCCTGGTTTTCTCCCTAAAGCTTTAGCACCGACAGGAAATATTTTGTTAAGATTTATTACAACAGAAAGGCTTTTACTCTCTCACTAAAAGATTGAAAATTAAATCCATATCACAATATTTATTTTAGTGAGTGGCTAGCATTGGCAGAAGCAGAGAGGCTTTGTTTATGGTTTTGGGTTCCCCCGTTTGTGGGCTTTCTTTTCTTTTTTGGGTATTTTTTAATTGAAATATAATCACAACATTTCCCTCTCTCAATTTTGCTGCCCATTCTTCCCATGTATTCCCCTTACTCCCTCACAAATTCATGGCCTCTTTTTCTTAATTATACATACACACGTGTGCACATATGCGTGCGCGCGCACGCGCGCGCGCGCGCGCGCGCGCACACACACACACACACACACAGAAATGCAACCTGCTCGGTCCTGTAAGTGTTCCTTGTATGACATGTTTGCAGAGCTGACCACTTGGTACTGGATAATTGATTAGGGGGCTCATCCTGGGGGAGACCAATTCTCCCTCAGCAGCCCTTGGATGTCTGTAGTCTTTTGTCCAGGGGTGGGACCCCATTAGACTTCGCCTTTCACATCAGTCTGTTCATTGCTGCTCTCGTTGCTCTTGTTTAGGCAGCCATACTGCCGAGGTATCACGAGTCTAGCTTCCCTGTCATTTCTGGTCCTCTTGCTCTTACATCTTTCTGCTCCTACATCTATGATGTTTCATAAGCCTTGGGGTTGGGACTTCGATGTATCAGCTGGGCATGGGAACCTCATGATTAGTTGCTCTCTGAATTTTGACCAGTGTAGCTTTTTTTGTTATGGTCTCTGCCTGAAATGTGAGGATACTCTGCATCATGGCCTTAGGCATTGAAACTAATACTACACAACAGCTACGTATGACTTAACAACGGGACAACAGGACGTTAAAATCCATGTTACACAACAACTGCATATGGCTTAACAACGGGACAACGGGACGTTAAAATCCATGTTACACAACAACTGCATATGGCTTAACAACGGGACAACGGGACGTTAAAATCCATGTTACACACAACTGCATATGACTTAACAACGGGACAACGGGACGTTAAAATCCATGTTACACACAACTGCATATGACTTAACAACGGGACAACGGGACGTTAAAATCCATGTTACACACAACTGCATATGACTTAACAACGGGACGTTAAAATCCATGTTACACAACAGCTACGTATGACTTAACAACGGGAACGCTAAAACCCACGTTACACACAACTACATATGGCTTAACAAAGGGACGTGTCCAAGAGACGCAGAAAACACAAAGCAAAGACGCTTGCTGCTGGGAAAGCATAGTACTTTGCTCTATATTCAACTCTCCCCCCCCCGTGTGTATGCATATACTGTAAAATAATCATAAAAGTATAACACAATACATTACATAATACATGCACAACCAGTAGCGTAGTCATTTCATCTTGCCAAGTACTGAGTGCTGCAACACAGTTAGATCTGCTCTAGTGTCACGTGATGGTAGAATAGCTTGGTAGGCAACACATCACTACCACAGTGAGGAACATGGCGCATGATGGTGTTACAAAGGTCGTGTCACCGGACAACGGGAACGTTTCAGCTCCATTATAATTCTGGTAGAATTGAGGTTGAAAATCACTCAACAAGTATGAAAGTTTTTAAAACACCAGCTAACTCATTTTCATAATGACCTCAAGCTCACGTGAGTCAAGGAACACTACCAGGAAGGAATGTTGCTTCCAATTCAACTGTGATAGGGAAAGCTATCACAGCCCTTGGAGCCTAGAGAGTGGCAAGCAGCCCTTGTTTGGCCTCCCAGCAGCTCAGCCACTGCTCCAGAAATCCCACATTCACAAGGATCGACAGCCAGCCTTGCAGTGCAGGTGGGGATGCACACCAACCTCAGTCCAGAGCCAGGACCATACCCTCTGCTCCCCGCACCCCAGAGCAGGGAGCACTTCCCTGTGAGATGCATCAGATTGGGCTGAGGCTGCTGTCTGGTCCCTTCACTCTTCTTGTGTCAAGTCACCAGCAGCAAGGAGAGAAGGTCCTTACTGTTGGGAGTATGGTCAGTGCAAAATATTGCCAGCATCCAGTGAAGATGGAGGACAGATATCCAGGAGATGCTGGGACACTTTATAGTGCTAACTGAGGGTCATCAGACAGAGTCCACGGTAATGTTAGGGGAGACAGGGGTTCAGGGTTCTTAGGAAGGAAGAGCTCCTAGTCACATCACTTTGGCCAAGAAAGGAGTTATCCATGGACTGGAGACTCCGGAGTGTGCAGAAGATAGAGCATGTGGTCCCTAAACCACTTGTGGCAGCAGAATGTGGGTTCCGCCCTTCTTCTTGTAGGCTTCCTCGGGACAAAACAGCAATAAATCAGAGTCCTAGGGGAACCGTTTCTAGATAGGATAAAATGTATGGGAGGCAAAGGCCCAATAAGCCCAAGGCCTGTAGGATTAGTTTCCTTGGGTGGCCACAGTAAAACAGCCAAAATTAATCCGTCTGAGACAGCATAAACGTATTCTGTCAGTCTGTGTGTACAAGAGAGACAGGGTGGAGCAGGGAGAGGTGGTTGTACACTCACAAATGTACAAGTGAAGGTGCAAGCACAGACACCCATAAACGATGCCAAGTGTCCTGCTCCATAATGCTCCATCCAATCATTCGAAGTTGGGTTACACCTGAGCCTGGAACCAGGCTGGCAGGCAGAAAACCCCAGTGATTCTCCCGTCTCTGCCTATCACAGCTCTGGACTTAGAGGTAGTCTTGGGACCACACAAGACTTCTAATCTTGCTCTGCAGAGACCATACCAGACTTTTGACCTGTGTCTGGGCTCCGAATTCAGGATCCCTTCCTTCCCAGCAAATGCTCTCTCATCTGCTGAGTCATCTGCCCAGCAACCTCACTCAGTGATTCATGCCATAAGTCCAAAATAAACTGTCCGCAAGGCTAACCATCTTCTGGAGCAGTGTTCTCAGCCTTTGGGTCTCAACCACTCGGAGGCCAGATGACCTTTTCACAGAGGTCTCCAGGGACCATCGGAAAACACGGGTATTTACTTTATGACTCACAGCAGCAGCTAAATTACAGCTATGGAGCAGCAATGAAATAATTTTATGGCTGGGGTCAGCACAGCATGAGGAACTGTCTTGGGCTGCAGCATTAGAAGGCTAGAGCTCACTGCTCTAGAGGCTCTGAGGAAGTCTATTCACAGTTCTGGGCTTGTAGCAGCACGGATCCCCTTCTCCATCTTCCCCTGGCCTTCCTCTGTCTCAAGATTCTCTTTCCTTTGTACCAAAATGCCAGTCCATGGAATTACCCCAAAGCCAGTGTGATCTCATGTCCAGAGCCTTAACTCAGACCTACAAGGTCTCTATTTCTTGATAAGGAGTGGGGATGCTGGAGATGAGTTATGATAAATAGTAGGTGAACTCCAGGGTGCTGAACAGACACTGGTTCCTCCAGGTGGATGCTGACATCTACCCAGGCACTGCCCTTAGTCAAGTACAATGCTGTGCCCCTTCCTAAGAAGCAGTTCCATCAGCTGGCTGCAGACAAATGGGAAACCTCTTTCCAGCAAAAGAATTTTCTAAAGGAGGAGCCAAGGTCACTACTGTGTCTGTAGTCTGTATGGTGTTCCAGCAGCCTCTGAACCCAGCCCTGATCAACATGCTCTCTATCAGGTGCTGCTCTCAAGAGCAGTTTTCTTTAAGTTATAACTCAGCAGAACAATGGCTTCTATTTTGTTACCATTTATATTATTCTGACATTCCAATGATAATAAAATTAATATATTACTACATTTTAAAGCCACTATCACCTTAACATAATTGCCAAATTAGCTAATTTTTTCAGCAAGGGAGTGAAATAAGTGGCTTCTATATTTCTTAGAAATATCAGAGAGGGGGCTGGAGAGGCAGCTAAACAGTTAGGAGCATTTGCTGCTCTTCCAAAGGACCAGAATTCAGTTCTTAGCAACTATGCCCCATGGTTCACAGCCGTCTGTGCCCCAGCTCCAGGGCATTTGAAGCCTCTGGTCTCCCTGGAAATCTGTGCACACAAGCATATATTCACCTGCAGATATATACTTACACATAACCTAGAAGAACAAGAACAAATCTGGAAATCTGTGCACACAAGCATATATTCACCTGCAGATATATACTTACACATAACCTAGAAGAACAAGAACAAATCTTTAAATTTCAAAGAAACAATCCTATCTAACTCCTTCAATACACACATACACATTTTCTAAACTTAACACACCGAATTCCTCTAAATAAGAAAGGAGGGGGGAAAATGCCACTTACATAAGAGGCAAGGCATTTCAGGGTCCTAAAGTGTATGTCTCACTGACATATTAAAGAAACTCAACTGAGTTTTTCTTAGCAAGGCTATAAATTAATCCTTAGAGAGCAATATACAGAGAAGATACATTTAGCTGATAAGCTTAATGTGATGAAACCTTAAAGGAATAAATTAGCCTCACATTTTGGATTTAATGCACCCATATCTGAAATTGGTTTTCTTCGGGATTGGTATGCATCACTCAGGACCAAACACAATCCCATCATTTGCTAGGACAAGAAGAGCAGCACATCAATGCAAATGAAGAGAATGAATCCAGCATACAGAGGCCCTTGGTGTGGGAGGGCCTTCTGTCTATGTGTGGCTTTTATTGGTTAGTGAATAGAGACACTGCTTTGGCTGATAGCAAGGCAGAATTTAGGTGGGGAAAATTAAACTGAATGCTGGGAGAAAGAAGTCGGAATCAGTGAGAAACTGTGTAGCCCCACCCAAGACAGACACAGGAACTTTACCCGGTAAGCCACAGTCTCATCAAGACACACAGATTAATGGAGATGGGTTAATTTAAGATATGAGTTTGCCAGAAATACACTTACGCTATTGGCCAAACAGTGATTTATATACTATAGTTTCTGTGTGATTGTTTCAGGAGTCTGGGCAGCTAGGAAAGGAACAAGTGGCCTCTTGCAAGTGATCTCACACTACAGACTCTTATATAGCACGTATCTTCAACCCAGGAATAGCCAGGCTGAGAACATTATCTGATAGACTTCCCAGGTATCTCTAAGAAAGAGCTGCAGCTTTTTAATAACCGAATGTTTTAATAATATAATGCCTTAGTGATATTATATTTTATCCCCAAATTACCCTTCAACATCTCTGTTATTATCCCATTCTCCCAATGAATGAGGTTCTATGCATATACAATACACAATACATTCAAATTTATATCAAAATGCAAATCAACAGGAAAACATGAATTGAACCAACATGAACTATTGCCTCACACTAGTAAGAATGGCTGTTGTTAAAAATATCAAAGTAATCAAGTGCTGGACAGGTTGTAGGAAAGGGAAATTCTTAATATTGATGTTATGGAAAGCAATATGGAGGTCCCTTAAGAAGAGTACTATAATATGATACAACAATGTCACTACTGGACATACATATGTTTATACATATGTGCATCATGTGTTTGCCTCGTATGCCAAAGAAATATCTGAGCCTACATTTTATTGCAGCATTACTTATAGTAGCCATGAAATGGAAACAACCTGAGTGCCACCTACTGTGGAATATACTTTAAAATGTGATACAGATGATAGATACATACATACATAGAACATAGATACATAAATAAATGCAGAGACATACATACATATATACATACATAGAACATAGATACATAAATAAATACATAGAGAGAAACATAGATAGATAGATACATACATACATACATAGAAGATAGATACATAAATAGAAACACGGAGAGATACATACATACATAGATGCATAGATAGATACATATATACATAGAGAGAGATAGAGAGAAATGATAGATAGATAGATAGATAGATAGATAGATAGATAGATAGATGATAGATACATAGATAAATAGATGATAAATACATAGATAGACAGAGAGACAGATAGATAGATGATAGATACATAGATAAATAAATGATAAATAGACAGATAGATAGATAGATAGATAGATAGATAGATAGATAGATAGATATCCAGCTAAATACTATTTAGCCACAAAAAGATTGTAATTTACAAGCTAAAAACTATAGCATTAAGGGAAATAAGCCAGGTACAGAAAAACAAGTGCTACCTGCTCTCACTCATATGTCGAGCCTAAAAAGTCAATCTTGAGCTGATAGAATGTTAGCTACCAGAGGCTGGGGAGGGTGAGGGCCGAGGATAGACGGGAGAGCTCAGCAATGGTACCGAGTGACGCTTGCACGTCAGCCAGGCATGTGTGTGTGCTAGTGCATACCACGATGACAATGGAGAACAATCAACTGCACTTCACAGTGAAGAAGAGGGTTTGGAATGTGCTCGCCATACAGAAATGGTGTTTGAGGAAACACGCATGCATGTTCCATCTGATTTATTTGAACATCACACAATGTACAAATGTGCTGAAACAACACACATGGCCACATTAATAATTTTTTTTACTTCTTACGCATCCATCAAAAATCACATGCAATTTAAATTTTTTAAAAATTCAGAGCAAGTCAGAGCCCAATGTCTCTGCACTCTCTCCACTCTCCGTCTCCCACTGAGCACATAACTATTAATAAGTCAATTCATATTCAGCTTAAAAGGTTTTGGGAAAGTGCTTCACGATACTGGCATCCCTCCAAAACCACACAGAAACTGCATCTCTGATGATTATTCCTTTGTTTTTAAAGTTTTTGAATTGGTTTATTTTTTCAAGCTGAAGAATAGACAGAATCAACTTGAAAGCTAAAACATCACTGTCTCTGGAAGCACCCGGCCAACACTGTTCATCACAACGAGAGCTGTGCAGAGTCGGGATAAAGGACTGAAGAGTGCATTGTTAACTTGGGGGATTTTAAAAAACAAGAACACGCTGGTGACGGTTTTGCTAATAGGCAACCTTTGTGGCTTCATGCTCTTGACAACAGCAAAGAGGCCCTGACAAAGACCTTTTTTTTTTTACATGAAATAAAAAGATCTGTCTAGAAATAAATTGCAACTACAACCTCCCACTACCCCTCCAAAAAAAAAAAAGATATTTACTTTCTCTCTGCCTCAAAAGGCTGGCGGCAGCCATTACAATGGCTATGCTGCCTGTCACAATGACACAAGAGCACACACAAGAGTTCACACAGACTTTACAGTCACCATGTGAGACCCGACCAGAAGCCACCAACAGTCGTGAGGAGAACACTCTTCGGCGGATCATTTCATCTGATGGCTGAACAAATTTCCCGAGTACTGTGTACTAGGTATTTTAGGGAGCACTTACCAGTGAGCAGGATGCCAGCATCCCAGAAAACTAAACAGAGGCGAGCAAGCAGATGCAGAGCCATTGCCTGGGCCAGTACAGCTAAAGACGGTTACTGTATATGATGTGCAGGTGTTTAGAAGAGGGACCGTGGGTTGGGGAGCATTGTGTGATGAGGGAAAGCTTCCTCAGGGGCGTGCGTGCATGCGTTGGGGAGCACTACATGATGAGGAAAAGCTTCCTCAGGGGCGTGCGTGCATGCGCGCGTGCGTGCGTGCGTGCGTGCGTGCATGCGTGGTGTGCGCGTGCGTGCGCTTGGATGGACCTGAGGAACTTGAACACGTTCCACAAGCTTTCTAAGCCCCTGTGGAAGCAGTGAGTTTAAAGAAACAAGGTTAGATGAGGGAGGGGAATGTGTGGCAAACATAGTGGCAGCACATTCACATGGTACGGGCCAGGTTCTCTCTCTCTCTCTCTCTCTCTCTCTCTCTCTCTCTCTCTCTCTCTCTCTCTCTCTCACTCTCTCCCTCCCTCCCTCCCTCCCCCCTCCCTCCCCTCCCTCCCTCCCTCCCTCCCTTTCTCTCTCTCTCTCTCTCTCCTCATTCATCTTCCCAAGCCCTGTCTCCAAATGCCATCGCGCTGGGTGTCAGGTACCTCAAGCAGAAGCCTGTGGAGAGAATGCAGGCGATGTCTTTGAGAGATGGAAGGAGGGGGAGGAGTCCCTTCAAGTAAAAATAAAGAATGTAAGATGGAGCCAGGCAATGGTGGCGCACGCCTTTCATCCCAGCACTCGGGAGGCAGAGGCAGGTGGATCTCTGTGAGTTTGAGGCCAATCTGGCCTGCAGAGTGAGCTCCAGGACAGGCTCCAAAGCTACAGAGAAACCCTGTCTCAAAAAAAAAAAAAGATATGTCAGATGGATGGGGGAAATTTTGAAATTAATTTTACAAGCAGTGCAAAGCCTTGCAAAGTTTTAAAGGAAAGTGAGGTGATTGAAGCTGTGCTGCAGGAAGTTCTGAAAGACAGTCACTGCCAAAGAGAATGCTTTGTCTGATACGGGATAGGTGAGCAGTGCCCTGAGAAACAGAGATGAGGTATTTGCTTTCTAGCCAGAGCAAAGGAAAAGCAAATTTTACTCTCTTTCTTTTTGTTTGTATTTTAGACAAGGTCTTATTATGTAGCCCAGACTCACTTCAAATCCTCCTGTCTCAGCCTACCGAATTCTAAGATTAGAAGCACGTATGAACACACTCAGCTTGAACTTCTCCTCAGTGCATTAGGACTCAGTCTGCTTTCTTTCCAGAACTTCTTTACATTTAAGCCAAGCTTGCTAAGGACCGATCTTCCTCAATGAGCACATGCATGGATTTACTATGTGACTCCATAAACCCAGATGTGATGGGGGATACTACCAGCTGGTTCAGGGAGCTGGCTTCTCTTTCTGTGTTTTCGTGAAGGATTATCAATTCTCTAACCAAAATCCTAGAATTATACATACATGGAGTTACCTGTTATTCTTGGGCGAGGCTGAAATAGACTTCTGGTGTGAATTCTTCAGCGTTTACTCCTCGAGCACCCAGAGCCAGCCTTCGCTGCTGCGTGTGTTTTTAAGTTCAAAGCATACTGAAGTCATTTGTGGCTTTAGGAGACTACCGAAACAGACGCTGGATGGAAACGCTCAAAGCAGCCAAGAGAGCACGTCTCCTTGGACACGACCAAACATTAGCTGATAAACTGCCCTCCCTGTCACCTCTCTCCGTTACACTGGACACTAGCAGAGACCGTGGAAGTCAGGCAGACGCAACCCTGGAAATGGGGTCCCGCACAAGAAAGGTGCCGTAAGAAGATCTTCTTGTAAGCTGAGTCCAGGAAATAGGTCTGCCAGGGTTGAAATATTCTACTATTGTTTATGCTTAATGTAACAGAGCTGTCTTTGTATTATTTTTAATTCATACTTAAAATAATCTGTACTTCAAAGGAGAGCAAACTGTGCGCATGCCCCGAAGGCTCCCTCTTAGGGGCCAGACAAGCCAAGCTGAGTATAAACACTAACTTCCTCTAGCTTTCCAAAGGCAGAACTTGGAGGCATAGACTGCATGAATGTCTCCGAGGAAACAACATAAAACTTAAACTCCATCTAAGTCCGTCTTACAGCAAGGCCACAAATAACGTTTAATATCTTCAAATCACGCCCACCACGTTCCTTGAAGTGGGCACAAAAGCAATTGTAGGACGGTCTGAACAAGAAAGCAAACTCTTTCAACGGTTGCAGACAACCCTTTGCAGGAAACAGAAGCCACCATCAAAACCCCAAGTGATGCCGGGCGGTGGTGGCGCACGCCTTTAATCCCAGCACTCGGGAGGCAGAGGCAGACGGATCTCTGTGAGTTCGAGACCAGCCTGGTCTACAGAGCTAGTTCCAGGACAGGCTCCAAAGCCACAGAGAAACCCTGTCTCGAAAAACCAAAAAAAAAAAAAAAAAAAAAAAAATTAAAAAAAAAAACCCAAGTGATGTAACATGCACTCTGGTCCTCCCTCTTTCCTGTTCTTCCTTGTTTTTCACACACACACACACACACACACACACACACACACGTCCTCAAAGCGTCATGTGACTGGCCCTCTCTCATCTGAAGACTGTGTCCAATGTCTGACGTAAGCCACTAATATCATCAATGCAAGTACCACACAACTAAAAAGTATTAAAAGCATTTAAAGGTAGGGAGTACAAGTTTTCATTCTTACAAAGAAAGCACACTTTGTAGCCAGAGGCCAAATATCAAGTATGATATGCAACATATAAAAGCATGCTGAAATGTATTAATATTTAATCAGGATAGTGTTTCTAAAGTATAAAACTATTTGGTAGAGCCGGGCGGTGGTGGCGCATGCCTTTAATCCCAGCACTCCGGAGGCAGAGGCAGGCGGATCTCTGTGAGTTCGAGGCCAGCCTGGTCTAGAAGAGCTAGTTCCAGAACAGGAACCAAAAGCCACGGAGAAACCCTGTCTCGAAAAATCCAAAAATAAAAATTAAAAAAAAAACAAACTATTTGTTAGGAATGATGTGTTGTTATACATACTGTAAGAAGGAATTCGAATGAGTTTTAATCAATGTTCTTTTGTTCAGGTAGTCGATTCACTACAGTAAATGTAATTTTTTATGACTTTAACTTCATGCTCCAAATAGTATATATCAATAAACACTTGTTGAGAGAACTTATCACTGATACTATTAACGATGTCACCTTTATTTAGAGAGAAACCCAAAGCACCTCTTCCCTTCACCCCACTTTGACCCCTGCTTGGGAAGGAAACACTCTCAGAACAGCTAATAAAAATTTGACACAAGTTGACCACAGTCCTAAAATACCGAATGTTTTCATCCTTGTTAGCAGAGGAAGAGCTGTGAGATTAAGCCTGCTGTGCCTCTTTTTGGGAAATGTCCTTGATTTGGGGAACATCCAGGTAACAGACACCCGGTAACACTCGAGTATGACCAGAGAGGCAGCGGGGATCCAGGCCCTCGAGGCTTAGCTAGAAACCAAGATAGTCAAGACAGCCTTGAAGCTCATAAGGAAAGAGCTGGACTGTAGTTGTTTTTCTGTGGGTTTTTTGTTTGTTTGTTTTACTCTTTGGAGGCCTGCCACCCAACTCCCAGATAAATACCCATGAAGACTTAAGTCTTACTGATGCCTGGCCTTAGCTTGGCTTCTTTCTAGCCAGGTTTTCTTAACTTACATTATCCCATCCACCTTTTTTCCTCTGGGCTTTTTACCTTTCTTTAGTCTATATTCTTCCCTCCCTTCTTACTCTGTGGCTGGCTGGGTGCGTGGGTGACTGGGTGACTGGGTGGCTGGGTGGGTAGGTGACTGGATGTTTAAGTGACTGGATTGGGTGGCTGGGTGGCTGGGTGACTGGGTGGTTAGGTGACTGGACTGGGTGGTGGCTGGCCTCTGGCATCCTCCTCCCCTTCTCCTTTTCTCACTTCTTTGTTTCTTCTTCTCTCAAGCCTAGATTTCTCCCCGTATTTATTCTCTCTGCCTGACTTCCCCACCTATCCTTTCCCCTGCCTTGCTATTTGGTGGTTCAGCTTTATGAGACCAATAGCAACACAGCTTTACAGGGTTAAACAAATGCAACATAAAAGAATGCAACATATCTTCACATCATTAAATAAATATTCCGCAGTGTAAATGAATGTAACACACCTTATACTAACATTCCACAACACCTAACTATATTTGGGCCTGGATTCCCAAATAAAGTATCAAGTAAGGGACAAAATTCTGTCATTAAACTTTACATAACTAGCCGGGGGAGCTTTTCAAAAAGATTGGTTTTCTTTCTTCTACTCTTTCTTTGTACCTTTAGGTAACTAAAGTTGAAGTAGTAGACTTGAACTATGAGCCTCAGTCCTAAGGCTCTCCAGGGTCAGGAGCCGCCCCACGAACTGCCTAATCAAGGTCACGTTAGATCACACACTAATTCTCCAAGGTAGACCCCAGTATCATCTCTATTTCATGGGTTAGAAAGACTGAGACTCCCAAAACTCAGGAGCTTACCGCAGAGAAGGCGACTAAGGGGCAGAGCTGGCATGGAAATGCACGTCTGTTTGGCTCCGCAGCCTCTGCTCACTGGGATGCTCCTCTTCCCCCCAAAGCAGAGACTCACAGAAGCAGTAGGGACCTGCACAGCTTTTCCTCCTTCACCTAAAAGCTTCCATGCACTTCATCCGTAGGCTAGCTGAGATATGCATGTTGACAGGAAAAGGGTAAATCTACAATGAATTTAGCAACCTGGGCTTTTAAGGAAGAAGTTAGAAGAATTGCTAAGAAAGATGCGCTGTCCTGCAGCATAGGCAGGACAGGGCTGTAGGCTTCATAGCCACACAGAACTTTTAAAGTAGCAAGATTATTCAAACAACAATTAAGATGGATTCTTCTGATGCTTGCTAGAACATCCTATTTCAATGGGCTCAAACTTTATCAATTGTCTTTTAATAAATAAAGCTTGCCTGAAGATTAGAGAGTAAAGCAGCCCCACTGGTCAGCCTTATAGACCAGGCAGTGGTGACACACACCTTTAATCCCAGTAGCCACACTAGTTGCCATAGAAACAGGGTGGTGCATGCCTTTAATCTCAGCGGTACACGCTTTTAATCCCAGCCCTAGCAAGAATTATAAAACAGGAGGAAGCAGCTCACAGACACAGTCCCATTCTGAGATTCCTGGAGGGAGGACCGCCACTTCAGACTGAAGTAGAGGTAAAAGCCAGTAGCTAGCTGCTTTGTTTTTCAGATCTTCAGGTTGAACCCCAGTTTCCATTTCTGAGTTTTTATTAATCGTGCTTAAACTTTTAAACCCATGTGATAAGATACCAAGGCAACTTACAGAAGAGTTTATTGGAAGCTTATAATTTCAGAGATGACTCCAAGACCATCACAGCAGCAGGCAGGCAGGCAGGCATGGTGATGGGGCAGTATCTGAGAGCTTACACTCCTATATAAAGACAAGAGATAGCAGAGAATATCTTGGGCTTTTGAAACCTCAAAAGCCATTCCCAGGGACATACTGCCTCCAACAAGGCCACACCTCCTAATCCTTCCCAAACAGTTCCACCAACTGAGGACCAAGCATGAGTCTGTGGGGGCCATTCTCATTGAAACCACCACAAAGAGGAAGGGCATTTAGTGGGAGAAAGATGGCTGCGTGCAGAGCCACCACAGGGCCAGCTGCCTAGCCCCTTCGTGGGGAACGAGAAAGCAGAAGCGCATCTGAATGGTAAGGAAGGTCGCCTGTGAAAGAGATCAGCTATCCCACCCACAGACCAGCCACAGTTGGTGTGACAGTGGCGCCTCTGATGGGAGGAGTCAGCAGTGAAAGGAACTCCATCTGTCCAGTCTATATGGCCCCAAGGGTTGTGGCTGGATGTCACCTTGGGAGACAGCCTGCTGTTTAAAACTGAGTTGTCTTTGGAGTCCAAAGACAGGGGACAATCACAAGTTAGGGAGCTTAAAGTCACCGTGCCAAAGCCTAAGAGACTGAAGCAGCTATGCAGGCAATCACAGACAGAGAGAAGGCGGGATACTGGCAAGCTAAGGTGTGAAGGTGGCGGATTACCCAACCCTGGCTGTGTGTCTAGGGTCAGGTAACCCATGCCCTGTGGCCAGGAGCTGAGCTCATCGTTTAAGAGTAGCCTTGGAGTCTGACTGAGCTTAGTGGCTTTGAAGGTAAGCCGACAGGTCCTGCCCCTGTACAGATACTGGTGTTGTGTTTGCCTTCCTGACACTCACTAGACCCTGACTAGACTAACAGCTATCCCATAGTGAACAAACTGGGGTGATTCAGGTCAGTAGAAGGGCCTAACCAGTCCCAGACTGCAGCACTAAGAACGGCCTTCAGAGGCCCCTGGTAATGTGAAGACAAGAGTAAAGAGAGCGGGCCAGTGAAAGTTTGTTTAATTCAGACTCAGAGCCAGTAGGAGTCACAGGAAAGCTAAGAATCTACAAGTCTAGATGACCCCACGATGCCTCCCCCGGCCCAGCCAGTTTTAGAGGACCAGGAGGAAAGACCCAGCACTGAATCACTGCTTTCTCCCTGTGGTTCCTTTTTCTCCTCCTCCTCTGACTGCTTCCCCTTCACCTCTTTCTCTTCCTCCTCCTCCTCCTCCTCTTCTCCTCCTCTTCTTCCTCCTCTTTTTCTTTGGAAAGGGCATTTTTTTATGTTTTTCTTTTTTGTTTCCCTTCCTGCGGCTATGTAATTTTGTTTATGCATTTTCCATTATTTTGTTTCTCATTTTTCCTCTTAGATCTGATAAACTTTAAATAAAGTAGCAGGATCCAAAGTCAACACTAAAAACTCAGTAGCTTTTCTAAATATCAGTTACAAACTCCCCAAGTAAGAAAATTAAGAAAAAAAATCCCATTTGTAGAAGAAAGACCTCTGGTGAAAACTTTAGAACCCCAAAAGCAATAATGTGATCTACAGATTCAACAAATCACCATGCAGATCCTAACACGCTTCGCTGACCTCAAAAAATGCAAACACTGCACATAGAAGCTAAGAAGATCCTGAAGAGACAGATCAATGTAACAGGAAGGACCAGGCTGGACAGTGGCTCATCCCAAAATATACTAAGAGCTACAGCATCAGCGTGGTGCTAGCACAAGACCAGACCAGTTGACAAGAATAAACCCGCATACCAAATGTAATGGAGCAGACTGTTTTTAAAAGAACGGCAAATGGTCAACCAACATTGGAGGAAATGAGCATTATCCTTAGGCATGGGGAAATGAGAACAAAACCACTTTTAGCTTCCATCCCTTCCCATTCAGAATGGCTGTCACCGTGGAAATAGCAAATGCTGGCAAGGGTGTGGCAAAAGAAGAACCTTCAGCCACTGCTGGTAGGAATGTCAGCTGGTGTAGCACTATGGATTCCTACAGCAACTCTGCTAGGATCAAAAGCCAGAACTGTCACGTAAGCTACTCCCTCTCTGGGTCTATCCTAGAAGGAACGAACCTAAGCCAGCATGCCACAAAGGTATCTGCACACCCGCGTTAATTTCCCTACTGTTCAGAATAGCCAAGACATGAAGCAAGCTCAGACTGTAAGAACGGGTGAGTAGATGTGACCATACACAGCACAGCCATAAAGAAAAGGGAAATAATATCATTTGCAGGAAAAGAGAGAGAAGCAATGGTCATCATGTTAAATGAAGTAAGTCAGACTGAGAAAGACGAATACAAATTCTCTCATTTGTGAACTCTAGGTTTAAATACTAGATAGGTAGATAGATAGATAGATAGATAGATAGATAGATAGATAGATAGATAGATAGATAGATAGATAGATTAAAATATATAGTAGAAGGGCCTCTCTGAGGGAAGGGAGAAGGAGCCTAAAGAAGGAAGCAGTAATAATAAAGGGGATGAGACAAAATATTAAATACCATATTTTTCTCCTATGTGAAATCTATCACGTATATGCACATACATAGCATGCAGAAACCTATAGAAGGAAAAGGGGAGCTCGGGGGCTTCTTTGTCCCCATAGCCCGCCTGCAGCAAGCAGGGTGGGCCCTTTGTCTGCGAGCGAACCAAGCAGCAAGGAGTTTCGATCAGGGCACCTAGTGAGACATCATTGTGGTGAGTGAGTGCTGCGGCACCCGGGAACAGCCCGCCTACACTTCCTGATCAACCTACAGGGCTACACTGCCCGGTACCTCCTCTCTCTTCCTATCCCATCCAGCTTACATCCAGATCCCCCCACCCTCTGTTTCTCTTCCCCCTCCCTTCCCTGGTGGCAGAGAGCCTCCCTGCTCTGCCTGCTTGGGCGCTGGGTCCCAACCCCAAGCGTAGGGTAAAGGGGAGCTCGGGGGCTTCTTTGTCCCCATAGCCCGCCTGCAGCAAGCAGGGTGGGCCCTTTGTCTGCGAGCGAACCAAGCAGCACGGAGTTTCATCAGGGCACCTAGTGAGACATCATTGTGGTGAGCGAGTGCTGCGGCACCCGGGAACAGCCCGCCTACACTTCCTGATCAACCTACAGGGCTACACTGCCCGGTACCTCCTCTCTCTTCCTATCCCATCCAGCTTACATCCAGATCCCCCCACCCTCTGTTTCTCTTCCCCCTCCCTTCCCTGGTGGCAGAGAGCCTCCCTGCTCTGCCTGCTTGGGTGCTGGGTCCCAACCCCAAGCGTAGGGTAAAGGGGAGCTCGGGGGCTTCTTTGTCCCCATAGCCCGCCTGCAGCAAGCAGGGTGGGCCCTTTGTCTGCGAGCGAACCAAGCAGCACGGAGTTTCGATCAGGGCACCTAGTGAGACATCATTGTGGTGAGTGAGTGCTGCGGCACCCGGGAACAGCCCGCCTACACTTCCTGATCAACCTACAGGGCTACACTGCCCGGTACCTCCTCTCTCTTCCTATCCCATCCAGCATACATCCAGATCCCCCTACCCCCTGTCTCCCTCCATCCCTCCCTTCTTGGAGCAGAGTGCCGCCCTGTTCAGCCTGCCTGGGCGCTGGGACTGAACCCGAAGGTGAGTGCAAAGGGGAAGGTGGTAGCTCCTTTGTCTCCATAACCTGCCTGCAGCAAGCAGGGTGGGCCTTTGTTTGGAAGCTAACCAAGCAGCAAGGAGATCGGAACTGGACTCCAGGAGAAGCATCACGGGGGAGTGACATCACTTGGAAGGTACATCAGTTGGCAAGAAGACCTGATCCTGTAAAAGAAGATCCATAGGAGAATATTGGAAGGAAGAGATGGGGAGACGCCAATGCAAGAATTCACCCAACAATCTGAAGAACAACACGAAACCACCAGAAGCCAGCGACCTCACAACAGGAGGACATGAACACCTTAATCATGAAGAAGGAGAAAAAACTGACTTCATGACAGTGATTGACACCCTTAAACAGCATATAAAAAACGCCCTTATAGAAATGGATGAGAAGTATAACAGAAAGTTCGAGGAATTGAGTAAATCAGTGAATGATACCCTAGGAAAGCAAGGAAAAACAATCAAGCAGATAATGGAAACAGTTCATGATTTGAAAAATGAAATGGAGGCAAAGAAGAAAACACAAACAGAGGGCCGGCTGGACATGGAAAATCTAGGTAAACGAATAGAGACTACAGAAACAAGCATAACCAGCAGAATACAAGAGATAGAAGAAAGAATCTCAGAGTCTGAGGATAACATAGAGAAAATAAACGCACTGATTAAAGAAAACAGCAAGTCCAACAAACTCTCATCACAAAACATTCAGGAAATATGGGACACAATAAAAAGACCAAACCTAAGAATAATTGGAGTAGAAGAAGGAGAAGAAGTGCAGCTCAACGGTCCAGAAAATATACTTAACAAAATTATAGAAGAAAACTTTCCCAACCTGAAGAAGGATGTACCTATGAAGGTTCAAGAGGCATACAGAACCCCAAATAGGCTGGATCAAAAAAAAACATCCCCTCGCCATATAATAATCAAAACACAAAATATACAGAATAAAGAAAGAATATTAAGAGCCGCAAAGGAAAAAGGCCAACTTACTTATAAAGGTAAACCTATCAGACTTACACCTGACTTCTCTATGGAAACCATGAAAGCCAGAAGGTCCTGGATAGATGTACTGCAAAGACTAAGAGACCATGGATGCAAGCCCAGACTACTATATCCAGCCAAGCTTTCGTTCACCATAAATGGAGAAAACAAAATTTTCCAGGATAAAAACAAATTTAAGCAATACGTAGCCACAAATCCAGCCTTACAGAAAATAATGGAAGGAAAATCACTAACCAAGGAGTCCAACAAAGACCTCAATAACTCAGACATCTAGAGACCCTTCACCAGCGCAACTCAAAGAAGGGAAACACACAAACCCTACTACTTAAAAAGTGACCGGAGTTAACAACCACTGGTCATTAATATCACTTAATGTCAATGGACTCAACTCACCTATAAAAAGGCACAGGCTAAGAGACTGGATACGAAAACAGGATCCAACATTCTGCTGTCTACAAGAAACACACCTCAACCACAAAGACAGGCACCTACTCAGAGTAAAGGGCTGGGAAAAGGCTTATCAAGCAAATGGACCTAAGAAACAAGCAGGTGTGGCCATACTAATTTCTAACAAAGTTGACTTCAAACTTAAATCAATCAAAAGAGATGGAGAGGGACATTTTATACTCATAACAGGAAAAATTCATCAGGAAGAAATCTCAATCCTGAATATCTATGCCCCTAATATAAAAGCACCCACGTATGTAAAAGAAACATTGCTAAAATTCAAGGCAGCCATCAAACCGCACACACTAATAGTAGGAGACTTCAACACTCCTCTTTCACCAATGGACAGGTCAATCAGACAGAAACCTAACAGAGAAATTAGAGAATTAATGGAGGTAATGAAGCAAATGGACTTAACAGACATCTATAGAATATTCCACCCAAATAGGAAAGAATATACCTTTTTCTCTGCAGCTCATGGAACCTTCTCGAAAATTGACCACATACTTGGTAACAAAGCTAACTTACACAGCTACAAAAAAATATTACTAACCACCTGTGTCTTATCAGACCACCATGGATTAAAGTTAGAATTCAACAACAATGCTACCCCCAGAAAGCCTACAAACTCATGGAAACTGAACAGTCAACTACTGAACCATACCTGGATTAAGGAGGAAATAAAGAAAGAAATTAAAGTCTTCCTTGAATTCAATGAAAATAAAGAAACAACATACTCGAACTTATGGGACACTATGAAAGCAGTCCTGAGAGGAAAGTTCATAGCACTAAGTGCCCACTTAAAGAAAACAGAGAAAGCACATATTGGAGACTTAACAGCCCACCTGAAAGCTCTAGAAAAAAAAGAAGCAGACTCACCTAGGAGGAGTAGAAGACTGGAAATAATCAAACTGAGGGCTGAAATCAACAAAATAGAAACACAAAAAACAATCCAAAGAATCAATGAATCAAGAAGCTGGTTCCTGGAAAAAATCAACAAGATTGACAAACCCCTATCCAAACTAATCAAACGGCAGAGAGAAAATTTGCAAATTAATAAGATCAGAAATGAAAAGGGGGACATAACCACAAACACAGAGGAAATTCAGAGAGTCATTAGATCTTACTACAAAAGCTTGTATGCCACTAAACTGGAAAATGTAAAAGAAATGGACACTTTCTTAGATAAATACGATTTACCAAAATTAAATCAGGACCAGGTGAACAAGCTAAACAGACCTGTCAGTCGCGAAGAACTAGAAGCTGTTATCAAAAACCTCCCTACCAAAAAAAGCCCAGGGCCAGATGGTTTCAATGCGGAATTCTACCAGAACTTCCAAGAAGACCTAATACCTATACTCCTCAATGTATTCCACAATATAGAAACAGAAGGGTCATTACCAAATTCCTTTTATGAAGCTACAGTTACTCTGATACCAAAACCACACAAAGACTCAACCAGGAAAGAGAATTACAGGCCGATCTCACTCATGAATATCGACGCAAAAATCCTCAACAAAATACTGGCAAACCGAATCCAAGAACACATCCGAAAAATTATCCATTATGATCAAGTAGGCTTCATTCCTGAGATGCAGGGCTGGTTCAACATACGAAAATCTATCAATGTAATCCATCATATAAATAAACTGAAAGAAAAAAACCATATGATCATTTCATTAGATGCTGAAAAAGCATTTGACAAAATTCAACATACATTTATGTTAAAAGTCTTGGAGAGATTAGGGATACAAGGGTCATACCTAAATATAATAAAAGCTATATACAGCAAGCCGACAGCTAACATCAAATTAAATGGAGAGAAACTCAAAGCCATCCCGCTTAACTCAGGAACACGACAAGGCTGCCCACTTTCGCCATACCTCTTCAATATAGTGCTGGAAGTTCTAGCAATAGCAATAAGACAGCATAATGGGATCAAGGGGATTCGAATTGGAAATGAAGAAGTTAAACTTTCGTTATTCGCAGATGATATGATAGTGTACATAAGCAACCCCCAAAATTCCACCAAAGAACTTTTACAGCTGATAAACAGCTTTAGTAATGTGGCAGGATACAAGATCAACTCCAAAAAATCAGTCGCCCTCCTATACTCAAAGGATATGGAAGCAGAGAGGGAAATCAGAGAAGCTTCTCCATTCACGATAGCCACAAACAGCATAAAATATCTTGGGGTAAATCTAACCAAGGAAGTGAAAGATCTATTTGACAAGAACTTTAAGGCATTGAAGAAAGAAATTGAAGAGGATACCAAAAAATGGATGGACATCCCTTGCTCTTGGATTGGGAGGATCAACATAGTAAAAATGGCAATTCTACCAAAGGCAATTTATAGATTCAATGCAATCCCCATCAAGATCCCATCAAAATTCTTCACAGATCTGGAGAGGACAATAATCAACTTTATATGGAAAAACAAAAAACCCAGGATAGCCAAAACAATCCTATACAATAAAGGATCTTCTGGAGGCATTACCATCCCTGACTTCAAACTCTATTACAGAGCTACAGTAATGAAAACAGGGTGGTACTGGCATAAAAACAGAGAAGTCGACCAATGGAATCGTATAGAAGACCCGGACTTTATCCCACAAACCTATGAACACCTCATTTTCGATAAAGGAGCTAAAAGTTTACATTGGAAGAAAGAAAGCATCTTCAACAAATGGTGCTGGCACAACTGGATGTCAACCTGTAGAAGAATGAAAATAGACCCATATCTATCACCGTGCACAAAACTCAAGTCCAAATGGATTAAAGACCTCAATATCAGCCCGAAAACACTGAACCTGATAGAAGAGAAAGTGGGCAATACCCTACAACAGATGGGCACAGGCGATCGCTTCTTAGGTATAACCCCAGAAGCACAGACATTAAGGGCAACATTGAATAAATGGGACCTACTAAAACTGAGAAGCTTCTGTAAAGCAAAGGACACTGTCACTAAGACACAAAGGCAACCTACTGACTGGGAGAAGATCTTCACCAACCCCGCAACAGACAAAGGTCTGATCTCCAAAATATATAGAGAACTCAAGAAACTAGACTTTAAAATGCTAATTAACCCAATTAAAAAATGGGGCGCTGAACTGAACAGAGAATTCTCAACAGAAGAAGTTCAAATGACCAAAAGACACTTAAGGTCATGCTCAACCTCCTTAGCGATCAGGGAAATGCAAATCAAAACAACTTTGAGATATCATCTTACACCTGTAAGATTGGCTAAAGTCAAAAACACCAAGGATAGCCTTTGCTGGAGAGGCTGTGGAGGAAGGGGTACCCTCATCCATTGCTGGTGGGAATGCAATCTTGTGCAACCACTGTGGAAGTCAGTGTTTCGGTTTCTCCGGAAATTCGGGATCAACCTACCCCTGGACCCAGCAATACCACTCTTGGGAATTTACCCAAGAGATGCTCTATCACATGTCAAAAGCATTTGTTCAACTATGTTCATAGCAGTATTATTTGTAATAGCCAGAACCTGGAAACAACCTAGATGCCCTTCAATGGAAGAATGGATGAAGAAAGTATGGAATATATACACACTAGAGTACTACGCTGCGGTAAAAAACAATGACTTCTCGAATTTTGCATGCAAATGGATGGAAATAGAAAACACTATCCTGAGTGAGGTATCCCAGGCCCAAAAAGACGAACATGGGATGTACTCACTCATAATTGGTTTCTAGCCATAAATAGGGTTCATGGAGTCTACAATAGGCGAATCTAAAGAAGCTAAGTAAGAAGGTGAACCCAAGGAAAAACATATAGTTATCCTCTTGGATAAGGGAAGTAGACAAAATTGCCGGGGGGAAAATGGGATCTTGGGGGTGGGGTGGGATGGGGGTTAGGGGAGATGGGGAGAGAAAAGGTAGAAGGGAAGGAGGGTGGACTTGGGGAAACAGGAGGATCGGGATAAAGGAAGGTTGGATAGGGGAGCACGGAACCACAATTCTTAGTTAAGGGACCCACTTTAGGGTGGGCAGGAGACTTGACCCTAGAGGGGCTCCCAGGTGCCCAAGCTGAGGTCCCCAGTTAGTTCCCTGGGCAGCTGAGGATAGGGAACCTGAAATGACCCTACCCTAGAGCAATACTGACGAATATATTGCATACCATCCTAGAACTTACATCTGGCGATGGATGGAGATAGAGACAGAGACCCACACTGGAGCACTGGACTGAGCTCCCAAGGTCCCAATGAGGAGCAGAAGGAGTGAGAACATGAGCAAAGATGTCGGGACCACGAGGAGTGCACCCACCCACTGAGACAGTGGAGATGATCTACTGCGAGCTCACCAAGCCCAGCTGGACTGTTACCAGAAAAAGCATGGGATAAAACTGGACTCTCGGAACATGGCGAACAATGAGGGCTGATGAGACGCCAAGGACAATGGCACGCGGTTTTGATCCCATGCCATGTGCTGGCTTGGTGGGAGCCTAGCCAGTCTGGATGTTCACCTTCCTAGATATGGATGGAGGGGGGAGGACCTAGGACGTACCACAGGGCAGGGAACCCTGACAGCTCTCTGGACTGGAAAGGGAGGGGGAGAGGAGTGGGGGGAAGGGGAGAGGGGTGGGAGGAGGGGGAGAAGAGTGGGAGGAGGGGGAGAAGAGTGGGAGGAGGGGGAGGGAAATGGGAGGCTGGTGGGAGGAGGTGGAAATTTGTTTTTTTTTCTCTTTTCTTTATCCTCCTTTTATCAATAAAAAAATAAAAAAAAAAAAAAGAAACCTATAGAAGTGTAGAGACAGGAATACAGGAGGTTAATGGGGGCCAAATATAGGCAAAATTCAATATTATATGTATTTACATAAATGTGCATATATATGAAAATTCCATAGTGAAACTCGTTTTAGGTAGGCTAGTTAAAAGTCATCAATTTTCTTTAAAAAAAAAAATTACTTCCCATGACTTGCCTGCCAGAAGCCGGCTCCTCTCCAGACTCAGGCTGGATATCCTCATGTGTGTGACCACGCACACCTGACCTGCTTTCAAACACACACCCCTTTGACATCAAGGTTTAGACTCAGAAAGATTCAAATAACCTGACATTTGGGAAAAATGCATGCATATATTTATGTATTTGTGTATACACTCTAGCTAATTTCCCCAACGTGCTGTGAAAACATAAATTACTTCCACCACCCCTCATTCTTAATTTATGAGGCGAGGGCCCCATTAGAAGTCTGGTGTTTAGTTGTTAATGAAGTTAATTCATTGTCCGATTTCAATTCTCCGAGGAAGGCAATCTGACCGATCATAATTCTCCAAAGCCTTCCTGAGTGACTCTCGGTGGAGATGGCTGTCCCTAAGAAGGCACTATACATTGTTACACACATACACAAAGGCCTTCAGCCACAGGGGGGAAGAACCCACCACCGCTGTCAGTAAACGTATGCCTGTCCCAAATACGTCACGTTCTACCAGAAAACATCCATTCCTCTCTACCTTTATATCAATGTGTTAAACAGAACTGCAACATCCTGTGGATTGACACTGCAGCCAGAAAAGTTAGCAGAGATTGTTAATGGCTGTCTTCATTAGGGTTTCTATTGCTGTGAAGAGATACCACGAACCACAGTGACTCTTACAAAGGAAAACATTTATTTGGCCTGGCTTACAGTTCAGAGGTTCAGCCCATTATCATCCTGTAGGGACGTGGCAGCACGCACGCAGACGTGGTGCTGGAGAAGGAGCTGAGAATCCTACATCTTACAGGGAACAGGAAGTCGTCTGAGACACTGGGCAATATGTTGAGCATCTATGAGACCTCAAAGCCACCTCTACAGTGACAGACTTCATCCAAAATCACCACGCGGGTAACTAGGATACTTAGCTGTACAGGCCAGACAATCAGAGATGATAGTTAGTCGGTGACCTAGACACAGTTTGAACATAAGGACACGTGGTTGCCATGGAAACACTTGTTTCCTGTGCATGTGAGTGGGTAGGCTGGATTCACTTAATCCCACATAGCACAGACCCATGCAGGGAATAGAAATAGGAACATCAAAGGTGGTGGACACTCAGCAAATACGGGAAGACCACTGCGAGTGTGTGACCACCAAGGTGAGGGAGACAAAAGGTACAGGAAAGGCAGGTCATGAATCCCAAAGAACCAATGACACCGTAGGGATGGAATAAATGATAAAACTGATACACGTGCCAATTAAACACACTCGGAAAAAAAGGGAGAGCCTGGGCTATGCACCACCCTTGCTGCAGCTCCTTGCTGGCTGTATGGCTTCGGTACACTTCTCTAGCTCGTGAGATAAGAACTTTACAAAGTGCAGGTGGCTCCAACACCAGTGAAGGGGATTCTATCAAGGTCCATAGAACCCATTGTGTTTACTTATCCAGGGGAGCAACTGTAACACACACACACACATGTATACATGCACGCACATGCGCACGCGCTCACACACACACACACACACACATACACATGTATACATGCACGCACGTGCGCACGCGCTCACACACACACACACACACACACTCACACACACACACACATACACACACATACACATGTATACACGCACGCACGCACTCACACACACGCACGCACGCACTCACACACACGCACGCACGCACTCACACACACACACGCACGCACTCACACACACACACATACACACACAGTTGGACAAAGAACAGAGAGGCATTAAGGAAAGAGGCCACAGAACAAGGAGCCACTAAGTAGATATCTCTGCAAGCTTACCAGTAGACAAGGAGGGGGTGGGGGTGTCAGAGCCAGGGTTACAGCAGCAGGTAAAAGGAAAACACACATGTAAGAAATTCTGAAGGTCTTGCAACGGTGGTTGTCAGACCTGGAGAAAATCAAGGTGGCACTGAGACACTAGAAAACACCTTCTTCCCCAGGAAAGTCTTTGGTTTCCAAAGTTGGCTTGGCGTCTCGATACAAGGCGCTCGTGGTCACTTTTGTTCATTCATTAATAAGCCCAGCCATGATCGCTGCTCAGCCCTTGACACTTGCAAAGCAAGGGAGCAGCCTCCTCTCCAGTCCTGCAAACCCCTCGGCTGGTGTTCAGACGCAGAGTACCGCTGAAGCAAAGCTAACACAGAGAGAGAGACTAACACACACGCTAAAGGCTGCGGTTAGTCAAAAGGAAGCAACTCCCAAAGATGCCGTGAATTAGAAGTAAAATAGCAACAGCTTTGTCTTATTCTAGCCGTGGAGCACAGCAGCCCTCCAGTCTGCCAATTTGCCCATGTCTCCCCAGGTGGCGGAACTCATCTCTAATGGTCCTGTCAAGGCTCCCCTTTCTTCTTCAAGACTATGAGGTGTACACAGCTCTGATTTGTAATATAGAAACAAGCGTCTCCCCCAATATATTGGCGCAACATTGCTCTTCATCCTTCTAATCTTCTCCAAGGCATTGCATGACAAACTCCAGCTCACAGCAAACATGGGTACACTGACATTCCAAGTGAATGATGCCTCTATTGAGAAAGTACAGTAACAAAACAAGAGTTTCATATGGGAGCCCAAGGGTGTAGAGGGGCATTTAGAGGATACTGTGTTATTTCATAGGGGATAGTGAGGAATGATTGTTTCAAATCGTTTCTTTCCTTTTTACTCAACTATTGACACAGGTGACTGGAGCAAACATGAGTTCTAAAGGAAGTAGGGAAGACTACTGAAGAAGCAGGAGGAGGGGCCGTGCATTTAAACTGGGAAATGTTAAGTTTGAGATGCCAAATACGTGCAGTGGAAACGCGCTCCCACCCGATCAAAATAATAAAACAAATTAAAGCATTAATCTGAAGTTTATAAGAGAGGTTGAGCCTTCAGATGGGGAAAGGGGCTTCTGAGAATGTTGAAGAAGGGAGTAAGTATAGAAAAGAACAGAGAAGCAATAGGAAGACAGAAGCTTCAGAAGGCTCTGCCATCCTGACTGTGAGGTGGTAGAAAGAGAAATGGGTAAGAAAGAGGCAAGAAGAAAGGCAGGGAGAGAAAAGCCCATGGGGTGGGCAGTGGCATTCAGAAAAAGAGGAAGCAGGTGAGCACAAGTCCAGAACGCTCCAGGGTTAAATGAGGTCACCAGGTTGAAGAACCCACTGGATGTGAAAGAGAAGACCATGGAGAAACTTGGTTTGGCAGGCAGAATGTCGCACCGTGGCAGAGGATCGTCCGGCGTGGGGGATATAGGCGCCACAAGGACGAATCCTCCTGGTTCTTGAGGGGCTTTGCAGGAATAGTCTTGTCCCACGTTTGCACGATGCAGGCTTGAGAGCTGCGGTTCACACGGTTTTCAAGTCTGACTGTTAGAGGCTATGTGTGTAATTCACATCACAGCAGAGGGGCGTCGTTTTGGAGGCTGAAGTTACCTTTATGGGCAGTAATCTGAGAATAAAAGAACTCTCAAGTAAGACACCTGAATTAGATGAAAACAGCAGCCGGATATCGGGAGTTAATCCCGCTCTGCCAAAACCACAGCTTTTGAAATTGTGTATCATAATCCCACGCTGTCATATTATTCAATATAGGGGACACAAAACGTTTGGTTTAAAAAAAGTAAAAGGTTTCTAAATGCCCCACACATAAGAATCCACGGAGCCTGTGGCAGAATCGCCCGTGTGGCAGAGCGCAGCTTCAATGCAGCCTCGGTCCCAAACACGCAGCACGTGCGCTCCGCACCACACCTGCCAAGATGCCAGGCGACACCCAGAAACGCCGCCCGCAACACCCCAGTTCAGATTCCAGACTATCGTGCGCCAGCGGGACTTTGACTGCCCATGCAAAGTTTGTCTACGCTTCCAGAAGCATAAGGTTTTAATTACAGAAAACAAAGGCTCTCAATATGTTTCTCCCGTCATTCCTTAGCATGAACAAATGGCTTTGCTCTGTGTTAGAATGTTTGATTTTTAAAAAATTGCAGTCTGAGTTGCTGGCTTGACTTTTATTATAAAAAAAAATCATTCAGTGGATTTTGGCTTGAGATTAAGACAGAATTTCCAGGAATTTCTGAACTTGCCCCAAACATACTTCTGCCATCTTGTACTACATTATTTAGGCTATGCGGCATTCTCAGCAGTAGGGATTATAAAACCAAACTGCAGATCAGTTCTGAAAAATACTGAATATGTTCTACATACTGGAATACTAAATATGCAACCAAGAGTGAATTCTTTATATAAAATTGAACAAACACATTTATCTCCTTATTACACAAATTTGCTTTCTCTTTAATAACTGGGAATTATATACATGTATTAATTTTATGATTTATTATCAGTAGATGTTTAATGTGTACACTTATGTTCTATACCTATATGCCAGGGATATATCAGAACAAAGGAGTTACCAGGGGGAAGTTTGAGAAGCCCTAGTCTAGACCAAGGCAGCACCAAGAGACTGAAAGGAACTCTGGGTAATTGTCCAGAAGAGGCTTTCCATAAGGAGTAGGTAGGGAGAGGGAATGAAGGTATCCACAAAGCTGCCGCTAACGGTTTTCTTTACAAAACACTCAAGAGAAGCAACTTAGAGAGAGAAAGGGTTATTTTGACTCATTTTTAATCTCACTACATGAAAGACTAAGGCAGAAGGCTAGCGTGTTCCGGGCTAGGCAATGAGACTCTATGTTTAAAAGCTAAAAGGGAACCATGGAAAGGGAGTGGGGTGAGGGAAAGAGAGAGGACAAGAAAGAAGGGGAGAATAAGAACACAGAAAGATACCACCCTGAAATTTAGGGGACAGCCACAGCTACAAGAATAGCAAAGTTCACATAACCGCTAAGGGGAAGCCACCGAAGCCAAGCGGTAGAGGGTCTCTACAACTGTTCAATAAGCAGACGGATGCCCAGAACCTCCAGAAGGTCTAATGAGCACAATTCCATACCATCTCTAGGAGTGCTGGGAAGCTGGGTAGCCGGGGTTCTCAGGGATGCAGCTTGAGCCTGATGAGCCACCATAAGGGGTCCAGCACACATGGGGACCCAAGGGGATAGTTTCACCCTTGGTGGCAGGAGCTTTTCATGGTTTTGAAAACAATTCTATAGATGGTTTCTAATCAAAAGAGTCACAATGAACCATTTCTTCTCCTTCACACAAAGCTATGTTTTATTATATCCTGCCAAGATTATCAGGCCTCCCAGGCAGAAGTTTTGGCTGGTAATCACCCTGTCCAACCTTTCCCTGTCGTGACTTCATTGTTAAAATCTGATTGCACTGTCTTTGGACACTGGGCATCTATGGTCTCCTCCAGATCACAGCCTCTTCTTCAGTATTCCTAAGTCTACATGACTGACCTCTTGATAATGGTGGAACTAATACATGGGACTCACATGGCTTTCTCCATTTCAAGAAGACAATGGCTTCTAGCCCATATGACATCAGGCTCTGGTTAAGAGATGAAGGACTTTAACACTTATGGACCCTCCTGTTTCAGCAGGGAGTAGTAACTGCTGTTTAAGCCACCTTTGAAGAACTCAGAGCTGCTGATCACAACTTACACGATGTGTGACATCTTTATATTATCCCGGGCCTCTACGTTTATAAAATAGGTATGTAAATTAAACATCTGTTGATGATAAATCATGAATAAATTTATTTTAAGGTAATTGTTTGGCAGATATATAATCTTACCATTTTGTAGTAATAGGAGTGGCGGGGCTGCATCCCCAACACCCCAGCCGCCTGCTCGGCTAGCTTATGCACCGCTGCTCTTATTACTACAAATGGCGCCCGACGTGATGGACTAAACCCACTTTAAAAACCTGAGAAGGCTTAAAAATAAGGGAGAGAGAGTTTAACACAGATTTTTGCTGTTTGTTGGTGGCGTGCTGTAGAGAGATTTCCTGATTCGGCAACAGCAGCAGAAAAAAAACGCTGTGTCATTTTAAAGCACAGCTTCTTGGGGCTGTGCTGCCAGCGTGAACTCTGGCTTTAAAGCATTTGTGGCACTCTGCTTGCTAGAGGCAAGCAAGCACTCTCATATAAGAGAGGCTTCCTGACTCAGCTTCAGCTGCAAAGCCTGCAGCTCATTAAGAGGTCCTGCCACGAAACACTTAAATGGTGTTAATGAAAAGCTGAACGCATGCTTTTCGGTTTTCAGCTGTAGCAGGAAAAAAGCTGCGCCGTTTAAAAATGCCGGCTTTCTGGGCTGTCCTGCCAGGGCAAACTCTGACTCTTTTACGCAGGCGGTTCGTGCGGTTTGCAAGCACAGGCTGCTGAAGCTCGCTTGCTGGCAGAGACCTTGAAATGCCATAGAGTTGTGGCAGTAAACATGGCTACAGCCAGTACCTCAGCCATGAGGCTGGAAAGCTAAGGAATGGTCTGGATCCAGCCGTCAAAGCCAGCTTTAATCCTACTGATATTGCTTGCTAAATTAAGGACTCATGTGGTCAGAAAAAGAGAGATATACAGTAAAGAGAGATTCAAAGACAGAGAAAATTTCTGAATGGTTTAAAGTGTGTTAAAAATATATGCAGACTAAAAGTTGAAGTTCTTAAAGCAAAAAACAAAAAAAAGGAAGAGAGTTGTTGTGTGTGGTAGTACACACCTTTAATCACAACACTTGGGAGGCAGAGGGAGATAGACCTCTGTGACTTCAAGGTGTGGTAGCACACGCCTTTAATCCCAGTGCCTAAAAGGCAGAGACAAACAGATCTCTGTGAGTTCAAGGTGTAGTAGCAAACACCTTTAATCCCAATGCCTGGGAGGCAGAGACAGGCGGATCTCTGAGAGTTCAAAGACAGCCTGGTCTACAGAGTTAGTCCAGGTCAAAGATATATATGCTCAAAAAGCAAAAGGTTAACATAGGAATGTCACAGCTTAGATTCTTAAGCGCCTAGTGATTTAAAGGCACAAATCAAAAGTGCTCCTGGATAGTAAAAAATTGCAGATTCACAATAGGACAGATTCAGACCACTAAATGAGTCACACTGTTGGATGAATGTACGTAGGCTTGGGAGAGAGAAGAAAAAGAATATAGAGAATAAAGTTAATGGTTTAAAAAAAAGGTAAAGTCTTTAAAGAGAGTACAGATAGTTAAGAGATTAAAAGAAATAAAGAAAAGTAAGCCACGTAAAAATGGAAAATTCACAGAGAGTCTGGATTATGTACATTGTGTTTTCTTTAAAATTTTTGACTGTGAAAGAGCTAAGTACAGAGAGACATTTCATTATATGGGCTGCCAAGCGGAACCAGAACGGATATCATAAGGGTATTACAATTTCAAAATTTGGGTCTGAGGATATGATGCTTTGGAGCAGGTCTTCTTTTGTTTTCACAGTGGACCAGACCCTGTGGATTGCATCTATCCCGATTTGGTATGATGGACCACGCCCTCCTGAAGGGTTGGTGTGAACACCTTCAGAAAATTGCTTCGCTCAACTGCCAACTGAGATGAAACTAGCACACAGGTTATACCGTGAAAGACCTAATTAACGATGCCCCCATTCAGCAGGAAGCAGTTTGGAGAGAAAAAACTGTGCCCATGTTCCCAAATATGGTTTATAAACGTTCTTTTACATTTAAAGGGGGATAAGATATAGATATGAATAATTTGCATTAGTATAGATTTTGCTTTATTGATAGAGATTTAAGGTCAATTTTGTTATGTATAAGTGTTTCTGATTTTGATTAAGGTATTGTGATTGTGTAGTTCATTTAAATATGTACTGTATAATTAAGAAATATAGGTTGTTAATGGATAATCATCGATAATAGTAAAGCTTGTAGTCATGTTAGTTAGATTTTCTATATATAGAGAGATATATTTTAGATAGACATTCTTCATGTCTTTCAAAGATTACAGAATAGGACATTAAATGTTTTAATAACTTAGGACTTTTCATGACAATGAGACACTCTGCTCCTGGCAGCACCAATCTACTTCAAGAGGAAGATGGGCATCGAAGAGGCTCGTTATGGAGTTTGATAGCCATTTGGGCAAGAAACTGCTCTTGCCTGGACTATTGCATAAACTGGACACAGAGAACCCGCAGAGAGAGGACTATTGAACTTGCCTAAGGTGAGATGATCTTTTGGGGTTCCTGATTCATGAAAGAGTCTGCCAGACATTCTGCAGGACACAACAGATAGTGACTGAACTGACTTTGAATTTTCCTGCTTTATGGAAATGTCTGCTGGATACCATGGGCCTAAAGGCTGAAGATGGATACCCCAACAGTACAGAGGAACTTTGGGTGACTGTCCAGGCAGTGAGATGTCTCTGTCATTTCTAGAGTTTTAAAAGTTGCTTTTTTCTTGTTTGCTTAGGTCATATTGTATCTTTTTGGAGTCTTTGATGAAGTTAAGAATAGTTAGTTATAGTTATAGTTTTCCTTAGTTATGATAAAGATTATTGTAAGCCGGGCGGTGGTGGCGCACGCCTTTAATCCCAGCACTCGGGAGGCAGAGGCAGGAGGATCTCTGTGAGTTCGAGACCAGCCTGGTCTACAAGAGCTAGTTCCAGGACAGGCTCCAAAACCACAGAGAAACCCTGTCTCGAAAAACAAAAAAAAAAAAAAAAAAAAAAAGAAGATAAAGATTATTGTAATTTTTACTTGATAACTGTTTTGTTATATGTAATTTTGCTATGTTAAAGTTAAAGCCTTCCTTTTTTTTTTTGTTTAAACGGAAAAAGGGGAAATGATGGAGGAAGGTCATTGGCTAATAAAGGAACTGCCTTGGCCCATTTTATTGGTTAGAACATAGGTAGGTGGAGTAAACAGAACAGAACGCTTGGAGGAAGAGGAAGTGAGCTCAGACTCCACGGCTCTCCTCTCAGGAGCAGATGCCTCAGAGAGACGCCATGCCCCGCCCCCGGGCAGACACACGCGATGAAGCTCCGACCCAGGAAGGATGTAGGCTAGAATCTTCCTGGTAAGCGCACCTAGCTATGCTACATAGAATATTAGACATGGGCTAGTCCAGGTGCAAGAGTTAGCCTAGAAGAGGCTAGATAGAAATGGGCTAAGCAGTGATTAAATGAATACAGTTTGTGTGTAATTATTTCGGGGCAAAAGCTAGCCGAGCAGGCAGCCGGGGTGCCGGGGACGCAGCCCCGCTGCTCTTATTACTATACCATTTATTAAAGACAAAGCCAAATTTGCATGCTAAATGCAATGGATTTCACATAGCTCTTGGCTGAATGTTTGATACTGCACGGTATAGAATACCTTCAGTGTTCTTCAGAACTGCCCATATTTCGATGTTGTCATCCCTGATGTTGAGAACATGGCTTCACACAAATATGCAGTACAAAACTGCAGGTGTATATTTAGGACCGTGTCAGAAATTATTGGAAATAATTATATAGCCGATCGTCTAAGTCAAAATTCATTGAACAGCTTTTATGAAAAGCAGACAGTAGTTCTTAAAAGCAAACATTCTCACACAAAAACAATCCTACCATATACCATATTTGTTGTCTACATATTGAGGAATAACAGTGGGGAAGTGTTAAAAGTGTCATTTTCTACAGTTAGACCATTATGTTAATAAGAGCAGAGAATGTCGGTGATGCAAGCCTGCAGTGCCACTGCTTGGGAACTGGAGGCTAACATCGTCAGTTCAAAAGCCAGCTATGGTTACAGCAGACCCTGAACCTTTCTTGAGCAGAAATATTATATACAAATACATATATAGTATATAAATATCTACTATGCACACATATGTAATTACATACAAATTATGTACAATATATAAATAAATTTATATTGCTATATATAGCAAAATATCAATAAAAAATAAAAATACACACTGCAGTAGAAAAGAGACTCCCAGTCTGTGCCCAGGTCAGCCTGGGAATGCTCACCCGGGTGCTAGGTGAACTGCAGACATACTCAATGCCAGGTGCACAGGCCGCGTGTTCAGAAGCGAGTCTGTAGTGAAGTCACGTGACACATCACAGGAACCCCTCTAACTCTGTTTAAGCTTCATTTTGAATTAAATTTTGGTCTTGGGGATTTAGAAACCTTTTACTGTTGTCACACTTTTTATAGCCCCCACAATCTGTCCTAGGACCCCCGTATGGTCAGGACCCATGTGTCCAGAAGTGGCAGCTGGAGAATGGATGAGGGTGACTGCTAACTCCAAAGCTTTTCAGGTACAATCACAAAACGCATTTTTTACCGTAGAAAAGCACATCCCTTATCTAAAGGTTATCGGGTGCATACTTCATAAAAGCTAAAGCTCGGGCCTCCTAACGGAAAAGCAGGGCGTGCATAACAGAGGTCTGACATCTACTAAACTGAACTAGTACTAACTGAAGCCTGACCCAGCGGTCAGTCAGCTTTACCCTCTTCATCTCCTCCAGTGGTCCTGGAGTAACTAAGTCTTGGAAATTTGCACATCTCACACCAGGTAATAGACTAGAAGCTATAAGGAGGGGCAGCCTGAGGCGCAGGACACAGCATTCTGGCAGTGCAGAAGAGATCCCAAGAACTCTAGAAAACACTCCAAAGTCAAACAGCGTAGCACAGGGCGGGACCTGGGGTAACCATGATGGATGTGGTGGTTCTCTGCTTCTCCAGTGGTGAAGTCCTCTGGAGCATCTCAGCCCACAAACATGATGGTTACAATGACGCCAGGTCCTCAGTGACCCTGGCAAACTCCTAAAGAAGGTGGGAAACTCTGTAAGGGGTCTTTGGAGGGATAGCTCAAAGGTCATTCACTGTTTGAAAACGTGAAGACAACCCTGACTCCTGAGACACCATGTAAAGGTCTCAAAAGTGTAAGCCGTTGACTCTAGCCTCATAATCTGCTTCGGGACAATGGGTGGTCCCTCGCAAGTAGATTTGGAGGCTTTCCAGCATGGATGAAACTGAACTCCCAGAAGAAAGATGCATGAAAAAGTCTCCCCGTGATGGAGAAAGGACTTTAGAGGTCACAGGGTCAAGACCTTACAAAAAGCTCTGGAGATGAGGTAATATGTTTGCCTCTCCCTGGAGGGTCGGTCTATAGCAGGTAATCTTGCTTCTGGAACCAGGACACAACCACCCATGTCACATTTTCCCCAGTCAGACTTATGTCCTCACCCTCCATTCCAGGCTGTGCCCTGGGCCCAGTGACCTGATAACACTCACCTGCAGAAAGCAATGTCCAATTGGGGCATGCTCAGCAAGGGTGACATTATACACCTGCCACCGGAACACGGGCTCATTGTCATTCACGTCGTCCACAGCAATGCTCACCAGGCAGGTGGCAGATAGGGGCGGTTCTCCCAGGTCCTGGGCCACCACCCTTAGTTCCACTGCCTCCTGGACCTCCCGGTCTAGAACTCGGAGTGTGCTGATCAAACCGTTATCCGGGTTAATGCTGAAGGATGGAACACACTCTGCCTTGGGTGACAGAGCCTCAGAGTCGCAGGGGTTCGAAAGTTGCACCAGCGTATACCGCAGCCTCGCGTAATTGGTACCAGCCTGGTCGGCATCCAAAGCGCTGACCCAAACCACCGAGGTTCCTGGGACCGCGGCCTCGGATACCGAGGCCCAGTAATGTTCCTGGCTGAACACAGGTGGCTGGTCATTGAGGTCCGAGACCCAGAGCAGCAGCGTCTCCTCTGTGCTCAATGGTGGGGACCCTGCATCCGTGGCCACTAGTCGTAACTCATATAGATCTTGGCTTTCCCTGTCCAAGAGGCTCTTGATGCAAAGAAAAAATACTCCAGGAGGGCCTCCTGGCTGCAGTGCGAAGGCTCCGTTCCCACCCTCCAAGGACAACTTGATACTACCTGCCCCAAAGCGTGCACCAAGCACCCCTGCAACTTCCTCTTCTTTCTCTGGGCCACCATCTGCGTCAGACACCGAGACTCGAGCCACATAGTCTCCTGGCCGGGCGCCCTCAGAGACGCGGGCCGTGCCTCCCTCGGTAAGAAAGAGCAGGTGGATAGCGGGCGGATTGTCATTCACGTCCAGCACGTCAATGGACACGCGCACGGTGGCTACCTCTGGCTCTGCGCCCCCATCGCGCGCCTGGACCACCAGCTGGTGCCAGGCCTGCGCCTCGCGATCTAAAGGTTTCTGCACCCGCACTATGCCGCTCAGTTCCTCCACCGAGAAATAGCCGGGATTGCCCCGTGGCCCTCCAGCTGCACCCGCCAAGGACGCTTGCCGCTCCCGGATGCTGTAGCGCACCAAGCCATTGGGCCCCAAGTCGCGGTCAGTGGCACGCACGCGACACACCTCGGCGCCCGGCTGGGCGTCCTCACGTACTGCGGCGCGGTACTCGTCCTGCTCGAAAACTGGCGGGTTGTCGTTCTCATCCAGCACACGCAGCCGCACGTGCAGGCGGCCCGTGCGCCGAGGACTGCCCCCGTCCCAAGCTTCAATCTGCAGCTCGTGCGCTGCCACCTCCTCTCGGTCCAAGCGCCTCAGCAGCACCAAGTCTAAGGGCTCCAAGGGTGATGAGGACACGGGCTGAGGCGGCGACGCAGGTGGCCCCTGCGCCCCGTAGCGCAACTGGAAGAAGGGTCCTGCGGGGTCCTGGGGCAGGTCAGACATTTGCAGCAAGGTGTAACCCTGGATGCTAAACAGCCCTGCATCCGGGTCCTGAGCACCTGGCAGGCGGAAAACGGTTCCTGGGGGGCTGAGTTCCGACACTTCTAGCTGCAGGGAGTCGCGGGGAAAGTGGGGCGAGTGGTCATTCACGTCGTTGACGCGGATCTCCACCTGCACCACCTCGCCCCACAGCGTGGCCGCCACGAAGCTGTAGTGGTCCCGCCGCTCGCGGTCCAGACGCCGAGCGGTGCGGATGATGCCGGTGTCCGGGTGCACGTGAAAGTCGTCCAGCAGCGGGGAGTCATCCGAATCCTCCGACAGAAAAAAGCCATTCCCTTCCTGCTGCTGCTCGACTGGCAACCCCGCACGAATGTCACCTACCAGCGTGTCGGGAGGCAGCCCCTCGTCCACAGAGAGACTGAGGTTGAACACCTGGGCCGACAAGCCAGAGGCAGCCCACAGCCAGGCGTGCACGAAGAACCGGAGCAGGGAGCGCGGTGTCCCGGAGCCGCAGGGCCGCCCACCGGGTGACCCCGCTGGCTGATGCCCTTCGCCCATCCTCCGCCCAGCGGGGCTCATTTCTTCCCCGGCTCTTTAGGAAGGTTCCAGATAGCTGCCAGCTTGTGGCGGGATCGCAGAACAGTCCAGGAGTCTCTTCAGTATCTGAGTCAGATGAGAAAAGACTTTGTTTGGCAAACAAACCAAAGAAGCCAGGAGTTCCCAGGTTGACATCTGCAACTGGTGCAGACGCCCTCTGCCCGCAGCTCATGCAGGCGGGAGCTGCTCTTGCTGCCTCTGCCGCCGCGGCCACCTCTCCATCTCCTGGATGTCTTTAAGCAAGTCCCATAGCTTTTTCTCTCTTCTTCTGTTCTTTTTACATCTGCTCCTTGTTCTGCTCGACTGACTGTTTCCCCCTGGTAAAGTCAGGTGCATTATTTCTTTTGCCAAAAAAGAGGAAATTATTTAAAGCGCTCACACAGGGAGAAAGGGGATCCGGCCGGGAAGGGGGTGGAGTAAGGGCGGGGATGCCGAGAAGGGCGCAGGGTGGGAGGAACGATGGGAGGCGCGGCTCCAGCAGCAGGCTGCTAAGGGGGGCCGTGGCTTCCACCCGCTCCGCCCTCTCCCATTCCGGCATCCCCAGGCACTGGGGACTGCGCAGCGCCCCTTCCGACCCAGCCTCCTACTCCTCAGTCCCCTCCCCGTTGCATGACGCGGCTGGCACCAGGGCGAATTCCAACCTGCGAATCTCTGTTCTGTAGCAGAACTGAAAAAGAGCCGGCAGGATGGACACTCAGCCCAGGACTGTGGTGTTGATGGAGGAGGCGCGGACGGGTTGTCTGGCCAGGCTTGGCGTGCGAAGTGTACCGGGTTGGGGGCCAGGCCAGCAGCCTGCCCGCCCGCTCCCCCTCTGTCCTCCAGACAGCCCCTCCAGCGGGCCTGCCCTTGACTGGGGCCGATCGAAGAAGGTAGGGCTTATGATGATCTCTTTTGGGAGCGAAACTTGTACTCTCTGGCGAGAGAACGTGGTCCCCAACAGAAGGACAGACGGAGTAAACGGCCCGTGCACAGCTGGGGCCAGTTTGACTGCAAAGAAGGCAGAACTTGGAAAGAAAGGAAAAAATAAATAAATAAAAAATAAACCTTCCAGAAAACCCAAAAATCTGTGACACACATGGTGCAAAGCACGCTTTATTATGCCGCGACGTGTGTCCTCTTGTCACTCCCCTCTGCCACCGGCGATGACGACAGTGGATGGGGCTTGCCAACATTTTCGGCATCCAGCGCCATCATACCTCCCCGCGTATTTTATGATGGTGATTTACGGGCAGGCGGACCGCATGGCTTAAGCACCAGCAGCACCTAAGCTCTACCGCCGCCGCTAAAGGAAGAACGTTGTGAGGCTATGCTGCTGAGATCGCCTCCAAAGTAGCTTGGGGCTGAACCCGAAGACAATCCCCCTCCGCCTGCAAAGTCTCCGTTTCCCTCCAGTTATCCATAATTATCGGTAGAAACTGATAAATGGCCTCTAATAAAGTATGCTCCACCGAACAAGTCTGCCCTCTTGAGAATGGCCAGGCCGTATGTAGCAGAAGGTTTCTGCAGTTTTGCATTTCGGCCAGAAGGAAGAATTAATTTCCTAGATACTGTCCCGTGGTAGAGGGAGAGCCAAAGGGCCAGCATACTGGTCCCCAGTAACCCCAGTGAGGCGCCTTTTTATATTCAGTGGCCTAGGCCTATCATTGCTAATCGGTAGCCACACCACCCTGTACCTCTGACAAAAATACTAAGAAAAGCATTTTCTGCTCAGTAGATGTGTTGCATGTAAATAGAGATAGTATTCTATCTAAAATTTTGCCTCCTTTTTATCAATGAAGTGCCCGTAAGCATCCAGCTTGAGACTTTGGAGACTTCTTTCCCACCTGATGCAGGGGACCTTCCCCTGGTCATTGTTTAAGTGGCTCCACACCAAGCGTTCAAACTGAGTTTCTAAAGCCAACTCAAGCCATGTTAAGCCCTGTTCAGAACCTACAAGCTATCCTCTCCCGTACACTCAGACTGTTTCATGCTCCTTCTTAAATTGCCTACCTTGCTCTCCTTTGAGTGGTCGGAACTTTCCTGTAGATCTCCCCCTGCCCTGCAGAGGACGCTTTTCCTCTTTCAGGTCTCAATTCAGCTGCTAACTGAGGGAGGGGGCTTCTGCCTGAGCACCCTCCCTCTACTGCCCCCTGCCGGGGAAACCTAGATCCTCATGTCGTATTTCATTCAGAATACCTTTGGGTGCCTGGCAACAGCTTGTTTGGTTCATCTGTGGGTTCCATCACTCCAGTCCAACCCTCTTCACAGGCTGGAACACCACCTGGTCTGGGAGTGTCTGGTCGCTCTTGAAGGTCGCTCTTCACTAAGTGGCTGGATAGCCAGATAAAAGAAGGAACTTTTAAAACGGAGCTCTGAAACCTAATTGGCCCTGAGACCCTCACTGTGGTGAACCCCTGCTTTGCCTTGGTTTTGTTCATCCTACCAAGCTCCCTGGGCCCCACCACTTTGAACATTTTCAGCTCACCTATAAACTATATTGTCATCCAGTATTTACTGGCGACTAAAAGACAAAGCAGGATCCTTTTCTGTATGTGGCGCTGACATACGTTTTGTTAACAGAGGTTCGTTTCAGAGACGAATGGAGAATAGGGCCTTCAGGCTTCTGCTTTCCTATCGGCTGGTCCTCGGTTTTATGACTGAAGCACGCACAGGCAATATCAGCTTTCCTGACCATGCCCCAGTACCCTTCCCTGAAAGTTCTGAGCAGATTTCTAGGCTGAAAGTCCGGTTTTCTAAAGGAAGAGAACGTCTGAAAACAGCTTTTGGGTCTGTTTCATGTGGTCCCAAAGCCCTCCAAGAGACTAGCCTATGTCACGGCTGTCAAGGGACGAATCAGGTTGTGGCTGGCAAGCCCCTTTGCCTTTGGAAGTGGTTAACCCTCACTCGGATCTATTAAGTAAGGCAAGTTAAGTTTTGTTAAGTTTCTGTTCCCTTTTCTTGAGTGGGAGCAAGGAAGTCAGGAATTTTGGAAGAGATGTTCAGGTGGATTACAAACAGGAAGCATCCCCTGCTACTGCCAGAGGAAATGTCTTAAGAGTAAAGAGTAAACTGTAATCTCAGCTCTTACTGCTCAGCCCCCAGAGTGCCTAAAGGAAGAGGATGTAAAATTCTCACAGTCACGAGCAGAAACTACCACAGCTCAAGGGGCCAGGGGCTTATCCTCACCAGATGCTATATGGTCTCAGTAGAATAGGATGGCCATCTTGAAAACCACTTCCTCATATGCTGTAGAATGTTCTTGGTGTTGTGATAGTTAAATGGAATAAATAGTTACAAAGTGCTCAAAGCAAAATTCAGAACATTTCGTGTCAACCCTTTAAGACAAGAATTAAAATGGTTAGCCCTGTCTTACAGGTGTGGAAATTGATGCCCAGGGACACTGACTGCCAGGGATGTGACCTAAGTCACATAGCGGTGAATAGTGTTGTGGTCCGTAAACCCAGTGGTCCCTAAAGACAGCTCTGGTCTCTGGTTCATGGTCATTTGCTGAGACCTCTGCTGGTTATTTATCTTGGTAGTTCCTTTAAGTGCACTGTCTTCTGAATTCTCAAGGGCAGCCCTACAGAGATACAATGAGTCTGAGAACAAGTTTGGCAAACTGCAAAAAGAGTTACTGGGACAGACAGCATGTCTGTGGGTGTGAAGGGGGCACAGAGTGGACAATGAACATAAGCTATTCAGAAAAAGAAGTTAAAGGCAAGGTCTTAGGGCTTGAGAGACGTGGAGGCTTCCCAGCATCGTCCCCCGGGGCAGAGCCTCTGAGGATCACAGCATCAGGAGCCCACCAGCACTGAAACTATGATTACCATCAGCCAACTCGGAGTTTGAGATGGGCCAGGTTGACTAGACCATAGCACCTGACTGTTCAGTCATATAGCAGTCTAACTATTGCTGTGAAGTTATCAGGCATGCTATCAACATTATAATCGGGTCATGAAGGTCAAGGAGCCTCCTGTCAGTAATGGGGTGGTTGGTGAGCATCATCCAATCACTTGAAGGCCTTTCAAACAAAGGGGGAAACAGTATTCTGTCTTAAGACTGTAGGATAACAATCCTGACTGTTTCCAGCATGCCAAACTGTCTATGTTGGTCAACTCTTTCTCACTATAATAAAATGAATGGCATAATCACCTTATCTAAAGAAACATGTTTATTTTAGTTCATATTTTTTGGTGTTTCGGTCCATCTCCCATGGTCCTGTCACTGTGGGTGAGGTAGTACTTCATGTACCGAGTATACGGCAGAGAGAAATTTCCCAGAACACGGTCAAGAAGAGAAACAAAGAAAGAAGTATCTGGAGAACAAGAGTCTCCGTCAAGAGCGCAGCCTTAATGAGGTGAAGGGTCTGCACCACTAAATCTTACCTGCTATAAAGCTCTACCATCTCCAAATCAACCATAATGGGAAAGAAGCCTTCCCCAAGGACTTCTGAGGAATATTCCATATCCATGCTACAGTGCTTGTATGCAGGTGTCAGACTTGCCAAGTTTCATAGTCAAGACAGCCAAGTACTTAAAACAAACAAGTAGTATTTAAGATAGATATTTGATAGCTAGGTGATTGATTGGTTGATTGATTGATATATGAATAATTGATAGCTAAATGATAGATAGGTAGATAGATACATGATAGATACTTGATAGGTAGATAATAGAAATCTGATAGGTAGATAGACAAACAGATATAAAGATATTTAGGTAGATGAAATAAGTTCTGGAGAATCAAGACTAATACAGAGTATTTTTAAGACATAGAAATTATTTTGTAGTTAATATTATATTCAGCATTTAATATACATATATTTTGTGTTTTTATATTTTTAAAACCAGGGTCCTGGGGCTGAGTGATGGCTCAGATTACAGCAGGCTTCCCATGGATGGATAAAGTACCGAGTTCAGATCTCAGCGATCCTGTGAAAATCTGGCGCAATGATGCTGTAGTACAACACTAGAGATGTAGAGACAAGAGGTATTTGCTGGCCACTCACGCAAGCTAAGCCTTGCATCCCAGATTCCGTGAGACACCCTGATGGACCCTGATGGACACACTCATCCCCCCCCCCACCGCGAGACTCAGGGATCCTTACAGAGGAGACAGAAGGGTTGTAAGAGCCAACGGTTTCAGAATACAGCTGCAGAACTGTTCTTTCCAGTCATGGCCGGCCCATGGCACAAGTCTTGTATAAGATCCAGCCACTTAAAACTCCAACCTGCTGGAAGAAGGGCTCTCAGGGCTCTGCCCCCCAACTGATGAGCACTGATAGCTGATAGCTACCAGGGAAGGAAGAACCCATTTTCCGTAGGGGCGTGGCCCTTAGGGAGGTTGCTATGCTCCAGTGGAGGACCCTATACCCATGCACACACTGGCAGCAGATGCTTTAAGCACTCAGTGGGCTATCCCTCAACCCACCCTTCCCCCAAATCCGCCTGTTTCCGGCTACACAGCCTGCTCCAATACTGAGTGGACCTAAGAGATGAGTCAGCAGTGGCCCTGTGGCCAGACAGCTGGACTCCCCACTCCCTAGGACCTCCACTTGGGAGAAAAACCAGGGGCCCCTCATAAGTGGATACTAGCCATAAACAAAGGACATTGAGCCTATAGGTCATGATCCTAGAGAAGCTAAGTAATAGGTGAACCCCAAAGAAAAACATATAGACCCACCTATAAATTGGAAACAGACAAGATCGTCAGACAAAATTTGGGAGCATGGGGACAGGGGTAGAAGGAAGGGGATAAGAGGAGGGTTGAGGAGAACTTGAGAGAATGGGATAGTCGAGGTAGAGGAAGGACAGAGATGAGAGCAAGGAAAGAGATATCTTTATCGAGGGAGCCATTTTGGGGTTAGCAAAAAGCCTGGCTCTAGAGAAATTCCCAGGAATCCACAAGGGTGACCCCAGCTAAGACCCTAAGCAGTAGAGGAGAGGGTAGCTGAACTGGCCTTGCCCTGTAGTCAGACTGATGATTATTGTAAATATCACCATAGAACCTTCATCCAACAACAGATGGAAACAGAGGCAAAGACCCACATTGGAGCACTGGACTGAGCTCCCAAGGTCCAGTTGAAGAGTGGAAGGAGTGAGAGTATGAGCAAGGAATTCAAGACCACGATGGGTTCACCCACTGAGACAGTGTGCCTGAGCTAATGGTAGCTCACCAATTCCAACTGGACTAGGAATGAACGAGCATGGGAACAAATTAGTACCTCTGAATGTGGTTGACAGTTGGGGCAGACTGAGGGGCCACTGATGGTGACACTGGGATTTGTCTCTATGGTATGTACTGGCTTCTTGGGATCCTATTCTCTTTGGATGTAAACCTTGCTCAACATAGATGTAGGAGGGAGGGCTTTGGACTTTCCACAGGGCGGGGTGCATTGCCCTCTCTTAGGATGAAGTGGGATGGAGTGGGAGGTGTGTGGAAGGAGTGGGAGGTGTGTGGAGGTGTGTGGAGGGAGTGGGAGGTGTGTGGAGGGAGTGGGAGGTGTGTGGAGGGAGTGGGAGGTGTGTGGAGGGAGTGGGAGGTGTGTGGAGGTGTGTGGAGGGAGTGGGAGGTGTGTGGAAGGAGTGGGAGGTGTGTGGAGGGAGTGGGAGGTGTGTGGAGGGAGTGGGAGGTGTGTGGAAGGAGTGGGAGGTGTGTGGAGGGAGTGGGAGGTGTGTGGAGGGAGTGGGAGGTGTGTGGAGGGAGTGGGAGGTGTGTGGAGGGAGTGGGAGGTGTGTGGAGGGAGTGGGAGGTGTGTGGAGGTGTGTGGAGGTGTGTGGGGGTGTGTGGAGGTGTGTGGAGGTGTGTGGAGGTGTGTGGAGGGAGTGGGAGGTGTGTGGAGGGAGTGGGAGGTGTGTGGAGGTGTGTGGAGGGAGTGGGAGGTGTGTGGAGGTGTGTGGAGGGAGTGGGAGGAGTGTGGAGGGAGTGGGAGGTGTGTGGAGGGAGTGGGAGGTGTGTGGAGGGAGTGGGAGGTGTGTGGAGGGAGTGGGAGGTGTGTGGAGGTGTGTGGAGGGAGTGGGAGGTGTGTGGAGGGAGTGGGAGGAGTGTGGAGGGAGTGGGAGGTGTGTGGAGGGAGTGGGAGGTGTGTGGAGGGAGTGGGAGGTGTGTGGAGGGAGTGGGAGGTGTGTGGAGGGAGTGGGAGGTGTGTGGAGGGAGTGGGAGGTGTGTGGAGGTGTGTGGAGGGAGTGGGAGGTGTGTGGAGGGAGTGGGAGGTGTGTGGAGGTGTGTGGAGGGAGTGGGAGGTGTGTGGAGGTGTGTGGAGGGAGTGGGAGGTGTGTGGAGGTGTGTGGAGGGAGTGGGAGGTGTGTGGAAGGAGTGGGAGGTGTGTGGAGGTGTGTGGAGGGAGTGGGAGGTGTGTGGAAGGAGTGGGAGGTGTGTGGAGGGAGTGGGAGATGTGTGGAGGGAGTGGGAGGTGTGTGGAGGGAGTGGGAGGTGTGTGGAAGGAGTGGGAGGTGTGTGGAGGGAGTGGGAGGTGTGTGGAGGGAGTGGGAGATGTGTGGAGGGAGTGGGAGGTGTGTGGAGGGAGTGGGAGGTCTGTGGAGGGAGTGGGAGGTGTGTGGAGGGAGTGGGAGATGTGTGGAGGGAGTGGGAGGTGTGTGGAGGGAGTGGGAGGTGTGTGGAGGGAGTGGGAGGTGTGTGGAGGGAGTGGGAGATGTGTGGAGGGAGTGGGAGGTGTGTGGAAGGAGTGGGAGGTGTGTGGAGGGAGTGTGGAGGGAGTGTGGAGGGAGTGGGAGGTGTGTGGAGGGAGTGGGAGGTGTGTGGAGGGAGTGGGAGGTGTGTGGAGGGAGTGGGAAGTGTGTGGAGGGAGTGGGAGGTGTGTGGAGGGAGTGGGAGGTGTGTGGAGGGAGTGGGAGGTGTGTGGAGGGAGTGGGAGGTGTGTGGAGGGAGTGGGAGGTGTGTGGAGGGAGTGGGAGGTGTGTGGAGGGAGTGGGAGATGTGTGGAGGGAGTGGGAGGTGTGTGGAGGGAGTGGGAGGAGTGGGAGGTGTGTGGAGGTGTGTGGAGGGAGTGGGAGGTGTGTGGAGGTGTGTGGAGGGAGTGGGAGGTGTGTGGAGGGAGTGGGAGGTGTGTGGAGGGAGTGGGAGGAGTGGGAGGTGTGTGGAGGTGTGTGGAGGGAGTGGGAGGTGTGTGGAGGTGTGTGGAGGGAGTGGGAGGTGTGTGGAGGGAGTGGGAGGTGTGTGGAGGGAGTGGGAGGAGTGGGAGGTGTGTGGAGGTGTGTGGAGGGAGTGGGAGGAGTGTGGAGGGAGTGGGAGGTGTGTGGAGGGAGTGGGAGGTGTGTGGAGGGAGTGGGAGGTGTGTGGAGGGAGTGGGAGGAGTGGGAGGTGTGTGGAGGGAGTGGGAGGTGTGTGGAGGTGTGTGGAGGGAGTGGGAGGTGTGTGGAGGGAGTGGGAGGTGTGTGGAGGGAGTGGGAGGTGTGTGGAGGGAGTGGGAGGAGTGGGAGGTGTGTGGAGGGAGTGGGAGGTGTGTGGAGGGAGTGGGAGGTGTGTGGAAGGAGTGGGAGGAGTGGGAGGTGTGTGGAGGGAGTGGGAGGTGTGTGGAGGTGTGTGGAGGGAGTGGGAGGTGTGTGGAGGGAGTGGGAGGTGTGTGGAAGGAGTGGGAGGTGTGTGGAGGGAGTGGGAGGTGTGTGGAGGGAGTGGGAGGTGTGTGGAGGGAGTGGGAGGTGTGTGGAGGGAGTGGGAGGAGTGGGAGGTGTGTGGAGGGAGTGGGAGGTGTGTGGAGGTGTGTGGAGGGAGTGGGAGGTGTGTGGAGGGAGTGGGAGGTGTGTGGAAGGAGTGGGAGGTGTGTGGAGGGAGTGGGAGGTGTGTGGAGGGAGTGGGAGGTGTGTGGAAGGAGTGGGAGGTGTGTGGAGGGAGTGGGAGGTGTGTGGAGGGAGTGGGAGGTGTGTGGAGGTGTGTGGAGGTGTGTGGAGGTGTGTGGAGGTGTGTGGAGGTGTGTGGAGGGAGTGGGAGGTGTGTGGAGGGAGTGTGGAGGGAGTGGGAGGAGTGTGGAGGGAGTGGGAGGTGTGTGGAGGGAGTGGGAGGTGTGTGGAAGGAGTGGGAGGTGTGTGGAGGGAGTGGGAGGTGTGTGGAGGTGTGTGGAGGTGTGTGGAGGGAGTGGGAGGTGTGTTGAGGGAGTGGGAGGTGTGTGGAGGTGTGTGGAGGGAGTGGGAGGAGTGTGGAGGGAGTGGGAGGTGTGTGGAAGGAGTGGGAGGGAGTGGGAAGTGTGTGGAGGGAGTGGGAGGTGTGTGGAGGGAGTCGGAGGTGTGTGGAGGTGTGTGGAGGTGTGTGGAGGTGTGTGGATGGAGTGGGAGGTGTGTGGAGGGAGTGGGAGGTGTGTGGAGGAGTGTGGAGGTGTGTGGAGGGAGTGGGAGGTGTGTGGAGGGAGTGGGAGGTGTGTGGAGGTGTGTGGAGATGTGTGGAGGTGTGTGGATGGAGTGGGAGGGAGTGGGAGGGAGTGGAAGGGAGTGTGGAGGGAGTGGGAGGTGTGTGGAGGGAGTGGGAGGTGTGTGGAGGGAGTGGGAGGGAGTGGGAGGGAGTGGGAGGGAGTGGGAGGGAGTGTGGAGGGAGTGGGAGGTGTGTGGAGGGAGTGGGAGGTGTGTGGAGGGAGTGGGAGGTGTGTGGAGGGAGTGGGAGATGTGTGGAGGGAGTGGGAGGTGTGTGGAGGTGTGTGGAGGGAGTGGGAGGTGTGTGGAGGGAGTGGGAGGTGTGTGGAGGGAGTGGGAGGTGTGTGGAGGGAGTGGGAGGTGTGTGGAGGGAGTGGGAGGTGTGTGGAGGGAGTGGGAGATGTGTGGAGGGAGTGGGAGGTGTGTGGAGGTGTGTGGAGGGAGTGGGAGGGAGTGTGGAGGGAGTGGGAGGTGTGTGGAGGGAGTGGGAGGTGTGTGGAGGGAGTGGGAGGTGTGTGGAGGGAATGGGAGATGTGTGGAGGGAGTGGGAGGTGTGTGGAGGTGTGTGGAGGGAGTGGGAGGTGTGTGGAGGGAGTGGGAGGTGTGTGGAGGGAGTGGGAGGTGTGTGGAGAGAGTGGGAGGTGTGTGGAGGGAGTGGGAGATGTGTGGAGGGAGTGGGAGGTGTGTGGAGGGAGTGGGAGGTGTGTGGAGGGAGTGGGAGGTGTGTGGAGGGAGTGGGAGGTGTGTGGAGGGAGTGGGAGGTGTGTGGAGGGAGTGGGAGGTGTGTGGAGGGAGTGGGAGGTGTGTGGAGGGAGTGGGAGGTGTGTGGAGGGAGTGGGAGGTGTGTGGAGGGAGTGGGAGGTGTGTGGAGGGAGTGTGAAGGGAGTTGGAGGAGGGAAGGGAGTGGGAATTTGGATTGGTATTTTTTTTAAGTAATAAAAAAAAAAGAAGACAAAGTTGGGAATAACCTTAACCTTGTGAACACAGGAAAAGACTTTCTGAACAGAACACCAATAGCACATCATTAAGATCAACAAATTAATAAATGAGACCTTCTGAAACTGAAAAACTTCTGTCAGGAAAGGACACCATCCATAGAACAAAGCAGCAGTCTACAGGATGAGAAAAGATTTTATCAACTCCACATCCCTTAGAGGTCTATTATTCAAAAATATATAAAAAATTCAAGCAGCTGGTTATCAAGAAAACCAAATAAAAGGATTGAAAATGGCGTACAGTTCTGAATGGAGAATTCTTAATAGAGAAATCGCAAATGACGAGAAACACTTAAAAGAAATGTTCAGTATCCTTATCCATCAGGAAACTGCAAATCAAAATTCCTTTGAGAATCCATTTTGCACTTGTCAGAATGTCTAAGATCAATATAACACAACCAAAAGGTCACGCTGGCAAAGACGTGGATCACCAGGAACACTCCTCCTTTGTTTGTGGAAGAAAAAGTTTAGCCACAATTTATTTTTAGTAAGTTGTTCTTTGTTTAAAACTCTAATGCTAGTTACAAATGTATTCTTTAACATTTCCTTTTAAATATTTTTTAAAGTGCTGATATTTACTTTTGGGCTATTAATCAATCTTGATCAAATTTTTGTGATCCAGTTCCAAGTCTTCATATAAAACGTAGCTATATAGTATCATTTATTGAAGTTTCTCCTTTATGTGAAACTTGTGATACCTGTCTTTCCGTATACATTTGGGATGTTAACAAAAAAACAAAGAGAAAAATAAGATGAGTAATGAAGACACTAACATCTGGTATCCACCTTAACACATGTACACACACATCTCCACATGCACATATGTGTGAACACACACGAATATATGCACACATATAACTTTAAAGAGACATGTGAAATTAGGGTCATAACATATATAATAAAAATTTTGTAAGCAATCAAGTCTGTCTCCATACTTACATTCTAGGCCATCAAAATACATGATCATTTTTCTTTTCTTTTTGTTCTACACATACTTATTTATTCCAATTTTCAACTCAATGGAATGAGTTCTCCATAGCATGTGTGTTTTAGGAATTAATGCATGTTTTTTCATCTGATTCATTGGGAATATAGAAAAAATACATCAAGAAATTTCCAACATTTTGTTAAAATGTTGGGTGGAACTCTGTCCTCTTATTAAATGCATACTACATTGACTCGTATTTTCAAATCTAGTGGAAGCTAAAATGGAAGTTCCATTCAGAGCTGTCCCCTAGCAAGTGATGTTTTGGTTTCTAATTTCTTTATTACAGTACAAAAGTGATACTATATTTCTAGTTTGGATTTTATTTTTCCAGGGCTGGTGATATACAGTCAGTCACACGGTCATAAGAGCAAGCAAGCTCTACTCTACAATGGATTGCATTGTCATATTCTGGGGCACACGTATGTTTGATAATGATGTGATGTGGTCAACCTTTCAGATTGGTTCACTAATTTGAAACCTAGGTGCTTCGACTGATTAAATAAACATTCGCCATCAATGAACACTTTATTATGAAACAGATTCTGTGACCAACAATTTTATCCAGCTACAGCCTAGGTGTTATGAATAGATTTAGCTGGGAGGAATTTTCATTTTGTAGCCTTTTTGATAAACAGTTGGTTTCTCAGGATGTAACCCCATCAGAAGCAAGTAGCATCTAGACTGTAGTTATCTCTGCATTGGGGGACTGTATTATAAGTGTGTGAGAAAGAGCCCCTGGTTAAAGAACTAGCTCCTTGTTCTTTTTTCCCCTTCCACCCTTCCCACTTATAATTTTCTTCTCTTCCTCCCCCATAATTGTTCGAACTGACCACCTTCTCCATATCCCTCCACCAGGCAATCAAACATGCTCAACCGTCTAGGCATTGAGAATTGGCTTCCCCGACTCCTTTGTTGGCACACTCCTTGTCTTCCTCTTTCCCCGCAGCCTTTCTTTAGATGTAATAATCCACCTCCCTACTTCCCAAACCCTTTAATCATTCAGTTTCTGTTCTCTGAACTCTTTCCAATTTTCCTATACGTCGGGTAAGATGTGAAAACCAAAACCACACGCCCTTTTCTAACAGGGTCTATGCGTTGCCAAAGCTCACAAGGTTAACTTCCTTCTTCAAGGAGAAATCAAAGTCAACCAGAACAGGTTCTTCACAAGCAGATGTCAGAACAGGCATGACACCTGGCCCTCTGTTCAATCAGCCCCCACCTTCCGAGCAGGTGATTATTCCATGTAGAAAGATAATGTAGTTGCTTTTACATGAAAGGATTTTAGAATACTCACACCTTTCTGTAAAACTAAATAAAAGGCATCCCTGGCAAATGAAAATGACAAACAGCATTTCATTTTTTTTCTAGGTATTGATTGTATAAAGTTATAGTAGTTGATCCACTTCTTGGGACAAAAGAAGGTTCACTGAAATACAAACACACACATACACACACATGCGCATGCACACACACACAGAGACAGAGAGAAAGAGAGAGAGAGAGAGGATATAGATAGTACATTATAATGATTTCAGGCAAAAGAAAACAAAGGAAATACCCCAAACCTGCCAATCCCACAAATATTCAGTGCGAAAAACACCTGGATTCTTCCCAAGCCACAGCTGTTCAGTTGGAAAATGCCTGGATCCCATTGAATCAAAGCAGTTAAGGGAAAAGCGCCACATCCTGCCCAGCGTGTCTGCTCAGAACGACACGCACACATGAATTCTATTTGATCAAGGCACTAGGCACAGTTCTCTGAGAAATAAATAAATCCTGCTGGACCCAAGCACGGTTGTCGATGAACAAACACAGATGGGGACACACTGCGCACAGATTCTATCTAGGAGGAACGCTCCAATGCAGCGGTTGGGAAGGAAGACTTCTGCGTGGTCAGATCACGCGGATCTGCGTGTTTCCACCCTGATACTGTAAGTCCAGTGTAGAGAGGGAGGAAAAGCTGAGTGAGTTCATCTTATTTTCCTTCAGGAAGGACAACACAGTCTTGTACATATGAACACCTGACTTTTGACAAAGAAGCCAAAAAGGTACAATGGGAAAAGGAAAACATCTTTAACAAATGATACTGGCATAAATAGATGTCAACATGTAGAAGAATGTAAATAGATTCATATTTATCATCTTGCACAAAATGCAAGTCCATGTGAATCAAAGATCTCGACATAAAGGCAGTTACATTGAACCTGAAATAAGAGAAAATGGGAAGTAACCTTGAACATATTGGCACAGGAGACCACTTCCTAAACAGAACCCCAGTAGCACAGACACAAACAGTAAATGGAACCTCCTGCAACTGAGAAATTTCTGTAAGGCAAAGGACATGGTCAATAAGACAAAACAACAGCCTACAGAATGGGAAAAGATTTTCACCAATGCCATATCTGATGGAAGACAGTCTTCAAAATACGTAAAAATCTCCAGAAACTAGACATAAAAATACCAAATAATTCAACTAAAATATGGGTTAGAGAGCTAAGCAGAGAATTCTCAACAGAAGAGACTCAATGACTGAAAGAAATTTAAGAAATTGCTCAACATCCTTAATCATCAAAATGCAAATCAAAATGATTCTGAGATACCATCTTACACCTGTCAGAATGAATGGCTAAGATCAAAAATTCTGAGGACAGCTTATGCTGGAGAAGATGTGGAGGCAGGGGAATACTCCTCCACTGCTGGTAGGAGTGCAAACTTGTACAGCCATTCTTGAAATCAGTACAGCAGTTTCTCAGAAAATTGGCAATCAATCTACCTAAGACCCAGCGATATCACTCTTGGGCATATAACCAAAGGATATTCAATCATAGTACAAGGATACGAATATTTGCTCAGCAATCTTCTTAGCAGTATTATTCATAATAGCCAGGACCTGGAAATAACCTAGATGCCCCTCAACCAAAGAATAAATAAAGAAAATGTGGCACATTTACACACTGGAGTATTACTCAGCTGAAAAAAGACAATGACATCATCAAATTTGCAGGCAAATGGGTGGAAGTAGGGAAAAAAACACCCAGAGTGAGGTCACGCAGACTCAGAAAGACAAACACGACATATACTCACTCACAAGTGGATAGAAGACACAAAGCAAATGATAACCAGACAAATCCACAGCGCCAGGGAAGCTAGAGCATTCCTCCAGTAATTGATGGAACCAGATGCAGAGAGCCACACTCAGGCACTTGGCCCAACTCCGGGAATCCTGTCAAAGAGAGGGAGGAGGGGGGACAAATCAAGATAGTGATGGAGAAACCTACAGAGACAGCTGAACCAAGTTCATGGAAACTCATCTCTGGGTGGACGGTTGTGGAGCCTCCATGGGTCTAAACTAGGCCCTCTGGATGCAGGGGTCAGTTGGGAAGTTTGAGCTACCTGAGGTCCCCTGGCAGCAGACCGGGAACTATCCCTGGTGCGGGAGCTAGCTTGTTAGAGCCTGTTCCCTAGGAGGGAATGCCATACTCAGACTTAATGCAGAGAGGAGAGCCTTGATTCTACACCAAATTAAGGTGTCATACTGTGTCAGCTCTCCATGGAGCCTTGACCTAGGAGGAGTTTATGAGAATGGGCTGGGGAAGGAGGGGTAGGAGAAAGAACCTTGGTTGGAACGCAAAATGAATTAAAAATAAATAAATATTTTAAAAGATCATCTTGAGGAAAGAACGTGTGCTTTGAGAAGCCACGAACTTCAAGTCATAGGGCTCTGGAGCCTTCAGGGTTCTACCCAAAGACTCCCAGAGAAGACTAAAATCACTGGAGGGAGGATAGCTGAAGTTCCCCAGATCTGGTGTTCCTCCTCTCCTCTCGTTCAGGCTAACTCTTATTTCCCATAACTGTTCATTTCTCAGTGGGAGAAAAGGGGACAGGAGAGTGGAATACCAGAGGCTTTGACAAGACCCTCTCAATGAATACTACAGTCTTCCCGGAAGCAAGCCCGGTTCCCACAGCCAACGAGCCCCACGCTGGCCACCTTGAGCTGGAGTGTTTTAGCCATCAGGCTGAGCTCCAGAGATGGACAGAAAACCGGACGGCATTGGCAGGAACTTGAGACGCAGCTTCCTGTGCTGCAAAGGTCCGAATGTCCCCCCTTTCGTCATGGGCGTCTGCTCACTGTGTTAGCGCAACTTCCACATTGCCACTGTGTGGTTTATCTTCAGATCTTCCCTGAGAGTCCCAGCCTCTTCTCGCTCCTGTTGGCCCTGCGCACCTGTGGTCTCCATTCACTTCTTTTCAAGGCCTTGTCTCTAAGTGAGGTATAACAGCGAAGAAATTCTTTAAAGCTTCAAATTCAAAAGACTTTCCAGGGCGCAGACGAATGATAAATGCTGGGGAGGAGCCACAGCAGAAGCCATGGTGCATTTCTGAGCATGCGTGTTGGGCAGCCCAAAGCGGGAATGTGGGGGGCTCGGGGTGGGGGGAAGGAGAGGAGGCAGAGATGCGTGTGGCTTCCGAGAACACCCACAGCTGCCAGCCCTTCGATTTTGCAGGTGTCCTGGGTGAAAGATTCTATGACTCAGCCCTTCTGCAAGAGTGTCACCGGCAGCAAAGCCCCACTGCAAAGCGAGGGAAAGGTTGGCTCATCTTTGCCTCACGTCCCTTAATCCCAGGCGCATCCTTGTGAACCCTTGCGGTAGGAAGGAACTGCCCTTCCCTAGGACGTCCACCCTCAGACCCTGGACTGTGTACATGAATTCATTGCCCTATGCAAAAGGCAATACACAGGTGTAATTAGGTCAGGGAATGAATAGGGCCCAGTGTAGTCACACCAGTTCTTAGAAGTGGGAGAATCAAAACTCAAGAAGGAGATGGAACAAGAAAAACAGAAGCTGGGATGCAGGGGCCAGGAGCTCAGGAATCCTGCAGCCTCTGCAAACTGGCAAAATGAGGAGCTAGCATTTCCCACAGAGCTTCCCGAAGAGTGCAGCCTGCCAAGGCTTCGACCTCGGCTTTCCTTGGCCATACCTACAGAGCAGACAGCTAAGCTGCATTGTCTGAGGTCACTGCAAGTGTGATAATTTGCTGCAGCAGTCACTGTAAATGAATGGAAGCGCCCAGCCTGCTAGCCCTCCCCCACAGGGTGTGGACCGCCTGGCTGCACCCCCCACCCCACCCCCCACTCCCCACTCCGGTGTGCGCTGTCCTCTCACAGACCCGGGCGTTTTCATGGCACAGAGGGTGGAATTTATCCCAGCACTGGCTTTGCATCCGGCCGACAGTTTCCCAAAAGATCCGTTCCAGCTGGAAATCACAGGATCGAGACGAAGTTATGTGATTTCAATGCATTCTCCTAAGTTTTATATTTGTAAAAATGTTGCTAGAAAAAAATATCAGCACAAAAGATAGCACTCTGTTTAGAGAGCAAGAGGAATTCTGTGAAAATAAAGCAGTCGTAGCTATGAAGCTGTGGGTGTGAGCCTAGGCACAGTGGAGACTTGGTCGCCGGTGACCTGTGGGAGGCGAAAAGTAAACAGTGAAAAACAAAGATGACTTAGAAAGCAAAGCATTTGGCCCAGCAGCTGGAAAATGGGGTTCTGGTGATATTGTGGAGAGAAATAAATCCCGACTGTGGAAACAAAGGGAAGTGTTACATAATGGGCCATGAAATCTCCTCAATGGAGGTCACTGGCCCGAGAGGTGAGGAATTCACTAATGTACACACAGGGAATCCATTCATCTGCACAGCCCGCACTCACGTGGAAGTGCAGCAGGGGCTTCTAAGGGGGTTTGAGCCACTAGAAGATACATATTGTGAGACACACATATACCAAATACACATGCCACACACACACATACACACTACACACACATTTCATCACACACACACACCACACACACATACACCAAATACACATCTTTACACACACCACACACATATACCACACACACACCAAATACACACACCAAACACACACACACATATACACACACACGAGACACACATTTCATCACACCATACACACATACACACCACACACAAAAACATTAGATACACCCACACCATACATACACACACACACCAAACACACATCTCATCTCTCTCTCTCTCACACACACACACACACACACACACAAACACACACACACCACTATGTAATTCTTAAATGTCCTTACCTTTGTTGATATTCTTCTTCATCAGACAGTGTTGTGTGTTGCTGGGCATGGCACCGATGGCTTCAGGCAATGCTAGACAAATGTTCAGTTGCTGGGCTCCAACGGCAGCACACACACACACACACACACACACCGGTGCTTTTTAAAATGTTTACCAAACACACCAAGTGTTCATAACATGGAGCTTAAATACACTCTAGAGTCGGTGTTTTCGTCCTGCGTTAGCGCTAACAGCGCATTCATTACTGCTGTAACTTCAAATGAAATGATAGTTTGGAGCTGAATTTCTTTAAAGTCTTTTCCAGCTCTGTGACTTTACAGTTTTTCCTCGAGAGGGCTGTTATTTTCTCCCAAGTTTCTCTCTCTCTCTCTCTCTCTCTCTCTCTCTCTCTCTCTCTCTCTCTCTCTCTCTCCTTTTTCTGTATAATGCAGCAATGACGAACAACTTGGAACCTTCCCCCTGACAAGTGTGTTTAATATAAGTAGTGCTCCGAAGAGTATCCTGATTTTTTTCTTGCCCCTCAGTTATTACTTCTAAGCTCCAAACATGTCTTTCTAATCAAAATCAGCAATTACTGAAAGTGTTGCTATACTCTTAGGATTGGTGTCTGTGGATTTTCACATCCAGTTTTGGGGAACACCGAATATTCTCAGAGGGTAAAGCATTCTGAACCAATTTCAGAAAGTGTTTTATGTCCACAGCCGAAGCCACCTTACAGAGCGCCTTCCGACCCCTATTGTTAAGTCTGCTCAAGGCAGGTGAAGCCAGTGTGCTCAGAACGGGGTAAGCTGCTGGGGTCTGCTTTCAACAGTTACACAGCACAGCACATGTCTCCAGCCGTGCCTAGAAAACAGGCTGGACAGTAACCGCTCAGGGCCAAGGAGTCCCTAATAAATGGAGCTCACCCCACAGAGATGCAAAACAATAGCAATCACTCATCAGTCCCCGAGAGGTGACAGCTTCCAATTGCCCATTTTCCAGAGACACTCTCCTCATTACCAAGAGAAAGCAGACCGGTTAACTCAGCCAAGATCTATAGCTTGCTGCAGTGATCTCATCGGTCTGGGTCCCTGATGAGGACTCAGGCAGGTGGTGCGGAGAGCAGCAAGCTGACATATGGAGACGTACTGCCAGGCATACTGATCCACCAGGCCGGCTAATTTCCCTTGCATTTTGAAAAGAGCAATTATTTTAAATTGCCATAAATCGAAATGACTTTGCTCTTGCCACTAAAATGTAACAAGTCTATAAACTATAATATAAATGAGCATCCCTTGACATTTTGATTTGAAAAAAAAAAAGCAGCAATTGTATGGGAGAAGAGCCCAACCCGCTTCAGTTGAGATTAAGATGGTAGCACATACCGAGACTTCATGGTATCAGCATAGTATATAGACTTCACACTGTTCGGGAAGCGCTTTGGTTATATTCCAAGCTATCAGTGACTTTGGTTTTAAACCCATCTAATTCTGTTTTATATGAAGAGAATAAGTTATGGGTCCCAAAAGAAGGATGGCGGAAGGTAAGGACGCGGCGTGAGGAACACTAAGAAATTCCTCTCTGTTGTCACCTGCCTGTGTGGAGCAAGAAACAAACCAGAAAGCCAGTGTTGAGGCCAGGGAAAATCTACCTGCAGTCCCTCTCCAAAACCAGAGTAAGGGCGGGTCCAATCAAACACTCTTCCTAAATGAAACACACCCAGAATTCCAAATATGGACTGTAACACCCGATTTTGTGTTACACCCTCGGTACAGTTCGCGCGCCGTTGTACCATAGGCGAGTCAGGCAAGAGCCTGGAGATTGAAAAGAACACACACAGAGACACCAGGGTCATTCAAAAGAAGATCAGCCAAAAGCCAGTTTATTCAGACTTGGGGAAATCCTTATGTATCTAACTGCTGCACAAGGATCTCCGCCCAGGTAGGTGGGAAATTACCATATTAACAATGGAGTAAATGCTCTGCAGCTAATCACCAGGCGGGGCAGGGAGAGCACAGAAACACACAGGAAGCTTAGTTAGCTGATCATAAACTGTCCCAGCAAATGTACCCCAGGAACAGGGGCAGACCAGGGCCCTACAATGGAGTTCTAAAGGGAAAATTAGTATTCGGGTTTAGTTAGTAGCCCTGGAGGGAAACAGGACATTGATTTATGAAGCTGAGCAAAATTATGACCAGAAGGACCATTAAGAATATGCTGTCAGAGTGAGTTTTGGCTGCTAATTCAGACTGTGGCCCTAGAACATCCCAGAGCCATGCTTTTAACTCGTGAGGTCCTGGAGATCACACTCTAGTTAACTTTAGAAAGGTTTTTATTTGACAGAGGTGTAACAGACACAATGTCCTTCCTTTTTCGAACAGAGAGACAAGTTGCCTTGTCTGCGGGAATCCAACTCTTTCCCCCACACAAGAACATGGGCTGCCCAGGGGGAGTGTAAACACTTTTCATTTTTTATTTGAGATTTCCGGCGGGGGTGGGGAAAAAATCTTTTAACTAGATGTGTTGGGAATCCATAGAATAAACCGGTAGGAAAGGGTCCCTTCCCCAGAGAGTCGCAGTCTATCAGGAAGTAGAAGACTAGACGATGATGACGTCATGAGATAAATGACAGAAGAATCAGAGGCAGGAAGGCTCCTGGAGCACAGAGGATGCCTCATCTTTATTCAGCTCCCATCTCACCAAGGCCACTCTGGCTTTGCCCATCTCTTAGCAACCAGTCTTTGCATCTTTGCTTCCTACATAACATTTACCCCATGTCAATTCCTGGTGGACCTTGTCCGCTTCTTTCTGCCTAGTGCCCCCAGCAATGGTGATAAATTTATGGACTAATATAAATTAATACAACCTCTGAACCTAGTGGGAACCGCTACTGAGTTTATTCTTCAGCCAACAAATCCCTTTCCTTGAATTGTTTTTTTATTGTTGTTGTTGTTGGTGGTGGTGGTGGTGGTGGTAGTGGTAGTTTTATTGTTTTGTCTTTTAGACAGAGTTTCTCTGAGGAGCCCTGGCTGTCCTGGAACTTACTTTGTGGACCATGCTGGCCTTAAACTTCGAGTTCTGCCTACCCCTGCCTCCCAGCTTCTGGGATCAAAGATGTGCGCCACTACTGCCCGGCCCCTTTCCTTACTTGTAAGAGCCTCTTTACCAGTACACTGTCCCCTCCACCAAACACTCTGCTCCTCTCCCATTGGATTTTCCCTGGAAGGGCTTCACTGGGCTCCTGGAATAAGTAGGCTCTTGGACATGGTCTGGTCTGTATGTATCTGGCTGCACCATTGTATTAAACAAGAGTGACTGGTTCCTCACCTAAATGCTTCTCTGGTGCTGTTATTTGAGGAGAGACACTGTCCCCACTATTGACACCCTCTCTGCCCTTGTCCCTTACAGCTTTAGTTATCTATCTAGACTATTCTAATGACCAGATCTGACTTTAGATCATACTCTCCTTTTCTTCCCCATGTACTGTCGTTCTGACCTAATGGCCAGTCCTCTCCAAAGGATGATGTCACTGAATCTAACAGGTAGCACATTCCAGACTCCAATATCACTTTCTCCCCAAGGCATTAGTTCTTTACCTGACATAATTCCCTGGGCTGGAATAATATAACCATTCATCTGTTAACTTCCTCCTCCTCCCTTTTCTCCTTCCTCCCTCTCTTCCTAAACTAGAAATAATCAATGAGCTCCATCTGTATTTACTGCTTTTAAAAACAACGCAACTCTGTCCTCCTCCCTCTTTAATCTTTGTGTTAAAGATGCAAAAGCCACTGGGAACACGGAAACATGGAGATCTAAGACAGCCTGCATCTGCGAGCCGAGTATGTTCCCTCCGCGCACAGTGTCAGCCTAAAAAGCGCTAACATAGTCGCCCTTCCTGAGCCCAGTGAATTACCCCATCCCCACCACCTCCCTATTTAAAAGCCCCACCGAGAGTCAGAATCAAATCCAGACCAGCCTGCCGCACTCCTCACTACGTAACCCCTGCTCCTTTCTCAGCCTCCTCTCATCTCCCTTATTTCCTCTCGAGGCTTTCAACAGCTTCATCTTCAGAGTTCAAGAAAAGGTCACGGAACTATAACCTTTTAAATATATCGTAGACCCTGGTGCAAGCTCCACCTCTAGATGTGCTGAGAAAAGGAAACAGCTAGTTGTCCCCGCCTTGCTGCTTGCCTCCCACTCGCACACCCGAGGTTCCTGGGCAGCGTTCACTAGGGCTGACCAGCAGAAACTGTCTTTGGTTCCATTAGCATCACTATGCAGCGATGCTCGGAACACTGCCATCTCGTGGCCATAAGAGGAAGTGACACGCAAAGCCGTCCTATAACCTTGTTCCTCCTGCATACACTGAAAATTGGAGTCCCTCACTGTTCCCTTTGCCCAGGTCTTAATTATCAGAAATTGCAAACTTTACTTTTTAGTTCTCTCTATGATAGAGGTCTATTGATCTTCCTCAGTCTACTGATCAATAGCGAAGGGCCCTTACCAGATGCAGGCCTCTCGGTGGTCCAGAGAAGCCCTTTGATCTGATGTTTTAGAGGGCTGTGTGCTGCCAGCCCTCAGGGAGAAGTAACAGGCGCCTTGACCACAGCATGGCCCACAGAGGTCCTCTGCGCTGCTTACCGGAAGAACGGTGATTACTTGGGTGAATACTTGGACTGTAGGCACAGCGGCAACTTTAAAGGGGAAGAAGATAACAGCGTTTCTGAAAGTGGTCACTGGACTGTGAGGTGTCAAAGGCATCTCGAAACTACGCGCTCCTCAACACACAGTGGGGTGGGTCAGTCCCAGCATCACCGAGATGGAGATACAGTAGGTGAGGAAGCAGTCCAAGGAGCTTCGGGAGCCAGCCCCTCGACTTGCCAGCTCTCACAGGCTCTTGGCGGGCGCCAGGGCTCGTGAAGAGCAGGACAAACCACCAGGACTCAAGTCCTGATGTGATTGTTTCCCCTCTCTGGAGCTGTGTGAACTTCTGGCGTTCTACCTGGAGGGTAGCTTGTGGACATATTTAGCCATACTCTCGGGGACAGAGCAGATGATCCAGGCCTTTCTGAGGTGGACCTGGCAGACTCTGGAGATGTAAATCACCATCTTTGGACAGTCTGTGTACAGAAGAGAAGGAGGGGCTTTTCCTTCAAGTAGGCACATTGGTGCAAGGGACACCGTATCCAAAGAGCTAAGAAGATGAGACAGCCCAGGACTGGAGGTCATCTGTCCTGGAAGGTGTCCCAGCGTCCTGTGTAAGCCTGTATGAGATCAGCCCTGTCTAAAGAGAAGCATCTAATCTGAATCTGCACTCATTTTCTTTGCGTGGCTTCAAGGATAATGATTTTTGTGCGCAAATTTCAGCTTATAGAAAAATCCTAACACATAAATGATTTTTTTTGTCTGACAGCATAAAGATTTTTGCTCATGTAAAATAAAGCAAATTCATAGAAACCTGGGAAATATAATAAATCAAAACTGCACTAATACCTATTGAGCGTAGCTTAACCTAAGCGTCCACAAACAGGAAGAGAATGCTGTATTACATATACGCAATTGAGTAAAATCACTGAACTAAAAGCCCGTTTTGTAATGAAGTAATTAGTATCTCAAGAAATTTGTTAAATACTTATGCCCAAAGTGATAGACAAAATAGCACACCATAGGGCTTGGTCCTCTCTACTTACGGTCACGTCTGTAAAGGCGGCAGCTCGCTGCCACATCCTGGCATTGGGAGAGAGGCTGGCCTTGAACTCACAACCTTGCTGCCTCCACCTCAAGAACGCTGGTGTCAGCTGTGTGCCCCAGCACCTCCAGCTTTAGAATTATAAGTATGTACAAAAATAACACCGATTGAAAAGTACCTGCCAGTCAACAGCAGGGACATACGGTGAGGAATCAGCAGGCAACTTTGTAGAGATGTCAGAGTATGCAATTCCATGAGCTGAGATGGCTCCCAGTGTTCCTGTGTTCCTAAGGGATGTGACCTGAGGCATGCTGGTGCCTTCGGTCCATCCTTACCGAAGTCTTTGCGGTAAAGGTGTGGACGGAAACATGCAAGGACAGAGAGGTGACATGAGCATCTAGTGGCATTCCAACAACAGGATGAGGCCCATCCCCAAAGAGGATCACTGCAAAGAAAATGCCATAAATTGCCCCTTTCAGGACCGCTTGGAAATAAAAAGCAACCTTGTTTTCTGGCCTTTCTTGGGCTCTGCATCTTAGCTGTTCTTTCACTGCGTATACAAGCCTATTTAGAAGCAAGTCTGTTCTAAGCATGGTTTCCCAGCGATGGGGAACTGGTACAGTCACCAGGCATTCTGCAATTCTGCAGCACATAGGAGTCATGTGATCGGAGAGAATATATGCTTTATAAATATTTTTTCACAGTCAATAGCTAATTACGAGTTTGTGGTTCTTAAACAGATCGATATTGGAAAATAAGTCTAAGTGGATTCATCATGGAAACTGTTAGCTGACAGCAAAGTGTGAGATTAGCCCTGGGTCTAACGGACCTGTGGGCCTTTTCTCTCCATGTCAGGACAACAGTAGCTGCTGCGGCTGCCGTAGCAAGTATGGTCAAAATGCTGGAGAATGCCAGCAGGGAACTGAGTCCCGTGTTTTCTCCCTGTCCCCTCGAGTCCCACACAGAGCTGTTTCGCGTGACTCAGTTGCCTGGGCTTCATCTCACTTTTGCACGTTAGTGTGTTCCCAGCAGGCCCAGCAAGTTGACATGCACCACTACCACCTGGCAAGATTGTTCTCAACAGGAAGTTGACATGTACCACTACCACCTGGCAAGATTGTTCTCAACAGCCGTTAAGTTTAGACAGGACTGGAGGTTGCCAAGATCAAGATGGAGAGTCGCTTTTGTTCTCCACCTTCCCGAGTTCCCATACTCCACCTTCCTGAGTTCCCATACTCCACCTTCCCGAGTTCCCATACTCCACCTTCCTGAGTTTCCATACTTCACCTTCCTGAGTTTCCATACTCCTTGTCTGTGCTGACAACCGGCCACCTCTCATCTCCATCCCAGGTTAGCAGCAGAGCAGACAAGGCAGGCTTGGTCCTCCCAGGATATGCTGTCAGCAGCTAGTTAACGTACTGGTAGCTCATTACGTCATTGTCCAGTTTCCTGATAAAAATACAGACAGGTGTGTCTCTTTCACAGGCTTCATATTAATTCCAGAATTAACAGGTTTCAGATGTATCTTCAGAGGTTCAGAATTTCCAATTTTCTTTAACTGTCTTCTAAAATGGCCATGCCTTTTAACCATTTGCTAAAGAACCTTTTGCCAAAACACCAAGATGTAAATCTGTTCCAGTTGTCTTACAGATACCTGCAGGTTCCTGGGAAAACTTCTGCTGCTGTATCAAGAAATCTGGTCTGGTGTAAACTATCAGTCTCCAGAGCCTATTTTGACCCCACCCATTTTCAAGCATATTTTACAGGTCACTCCTTCTGTCTGGGCCAAGACAGAGGGCTCTGCAGATAATGCCTCTACCTGCACCAGTTCATGGGACTTCACCATTGGTACCACCTCCAGGCTCAAATGTGCACCTACCCAGCCACTGAAATCTGGTTTTAAAGGACATATCTGCTCTCGTGTCTCACTTACTCACCCTTGCCTCTCCTGTACAACCAGGGCACTGCTCTGCCCCATTCTTTCTGGCAGTTAATCACCCTTCCCATGGCTAGCCCCATTCATAGGGTCAAGATTAACAATCTATGTTTTCCTCCTAGCAACCTGCCTTCCCATCTCCCTCAAGGAACAGATGCCTGCGGTCTCCAGGATGGCAGTGAACCGGATGCCTCCCCAGCCACACCTCCTGCTGAGCATGAGCCCACCAACCCCCAACTCTCACCTCCGCTAAATCACTCCATGCTCACAGGAAGTAGTCAGACTGGAGCTAGCACCCCTTTACCCAAAGAGTCTGGAATGTTTGGGTGAAAGCCTCACCCCAGTCCCTGGCATCCATATACCCAAAGAGTCTGGGATGCTTGGGTTAAGGCTTCATCCTAGCCTCTGGCATCCATATACCCAAAGAGTCTGGAATTTTCTGGTGGAAGTTCTACCCCAAGCCACCTCCCCTGGAAGTTGCCTCAGTCCAGACTCCACCCCTGAGAAAGCCCGCCAAATGATGACTCCTCCCCAGAGATGCTCAAGACCACTCCCACAAGGTATTTAAACAGCAACTCAGAGAACAAACATGTGGTTTTCCAGTCTTCCCTCCTCATCTCCTCTCTGAGGAACTGGAAAGCCATCTGGAAGCATGGGTATCCATTAAACCTGGGCTTTTTCTAATTCTGTTTGATTTGGTCTGATTCTGATTATTACATCAGCAGAGAGGCTTATGGGGTGCAGAAACTTTTCAGAGGCTCCGACACTAGAGAAAGAATGGATGTGCTGAGAAGATGGGACAATCAGTGAAGAATGAGCAACCCCTTTCTCTCCCGTCGTCCTTATTAGATAGGCTTCCAGCAGAAGGCATGGACCAGATAAAAGGTGTCTTCCTGCCTCAAGATCTGGATTTCTGGATTGTAGTTCATCCCAGATAGAGTCAAGCTGTCAATCAGGAATCGCCATCCCCATGGTGGATACCTCAGCACTCCTGGACGCTGCTCTGGGACGTGACAAAACGCTGGGCTGAGAAGATGCAGTGAGGGAGCATGAGGGTGGCAGGCTGACCAGAAACTGAGCTTTAATGTAAATTTATTTTAATTTGGTCTTATGTGCCAGTACGATATAATTTTTTTTTAATGTGTTTCCGTTTTCTTCTGCTTTCCAGAAATACAACTTGCAAAACCCCTGGGACTTGGAAGGATGAGGTGATTTGTATGTTAATGAGTCAACTCGCTGGTGGTTCCTGGATAGCCTAAAGATGGACGCTTGTTACCAGGGAAACCAATCACAGGCTTTGATGATTGGCACTTCCAGTTCCATATTCGGCCCCACCTCAGGATCAAAGAGGAACTTGGGGTTGACTTTGATGTAGTCAGCATTTCATGAAGCCTCGATAGAGGCCCTGAAGTCCACACTAGAAGTTTCCAGGCTGATGCGGTGTAAGGATTTAGAGGACCAGGAGGAGCCTGGTGAGGTGCCAGAAGCCACACACCCCTTTCCATCCCTTTCTCATACACGGCTACTAGGGTTTGTCCGCTTTGTAACAAGCTGACAATACGGTCAGTAGACACTTTCCAGAGTTCTGCCGGATGCTCGGGGACAGGAGCAAACATGAAAGGCGTCTGGGCAGCCATGACAGACAGAAACTGTGGCTAACCTGGGACCACTCTCAGCGTCTGGAGCGGGAAGTGCTCTGAGGGGCAGGGCACATTACCGGTGAGACAGGAGACTATTTCTAGGCACGTGATGGCAGGATTGAGTTGAGTTGTAACCCCCTCTGTCAGTGTCTGCACAGGCTCACTTGTTGGGAGCAGGGGCGGGGGGTTGTAAATCCACACTTTGTGGTGACATCAGAACACATGAGTAGAAAGAAGAAAAGAATGTTGCAAGATTTTGTTGTTGTTGCTGTTGTTGCTTTCCTGAAAACTATTTAGGGCAGACTGGGTCCAGGGAATTCCAAGCTTCGCTTATGTTATTGTCAGGACTCCCCTCCTTGGACCTGGTTGCCGACCCTGTCTGGAGCCCCTGAGGAGCCTGAGGCCAGGCAGCACTGGGAGAAGGGAGCTGGCCTAGGACACCTCTTCTCCCTCCCTCCAAGTCCCCGGGGAATTCTGCTCTATCCTTTGTGCCATTGGAGTTTCTCCCTCCCTCCGACCAGCTTTCTGAGCTAGAGAAGTGTTGGTTGCTAGGAGACTGAATTGCCTTTTCAAGTAGAGTACTTTAGACAGAAACAATTCGTGTGATTTTCTTCCTTAGTAAAAGGGAAATTGGTGAGACGTTTGCAGCACTGTTTTCTATGTCGTGCTTTTGTGCTCCTCTGTGTGTTTGTTTTTGCAATCATAGAACCTTTCATTTGCTTTTCCCACTGCTCCACGCTGCAAAAGAGACAAGACTGACTGCTCCTCCAGTTGTCTGTAAGGATGAAAACCGTTCCCAGGCTTGTTCCCAGGCATGGCGAGGTGATAGTTTGCCTGCTCCACTCCCAAGGGAGCAGAGAGTGAGAAGCAGAAATAACATTTCGATGGACTCGAAAATCAGAAAGTGACACCCATGAAAACATATTAGTTTTGCAAGCAGGGGCTTGTTTTATGCAACTACTTCTTAGGTTCATTTTTCTCAAATTTCTAAAGTCGTGCAGTCTGAACAGATCGTTTAATAAGTGTTCAAGCCACAACTTAGACGAAGAAGAAGTTGCTGACTTCCAAACAGAGGCTCTGTTGTACCCTAGGGGAGCAGGCAGCATAGACAGGCAGGTTCTTCTAAGGAGACACGGGAATGTCAAGTGCAAACGCCAAAAAGGAAGCTGTGTCAAAATGCGGTCTCTCCTACGGCATTAAATGTCATGTCTTGCATATAGTAAATGCCCATTAAAAACAAATCCTAGTGAGGATGATGGCAGCAGCTTTGCCAATAAAATTCTTTTCTTCCAAATCTCATAGCTTTTGCTTTAAAATCAAGTTGCAGTATTCTTTATTACTAGAATGTCATATTGTTTGTGAAGGTTGACAGTGTTGACAGTCTGAAGCCCAAGGACTTCCTTCCTTTGAATGGTTGAGGGTTGGAGAGTCTGCAAAAGAGGAGGGGAACGTTCCCTCCTCCTCCGCTTCCCCACTGTCACAGAAATCTGTCTCCTCTTGGTTCCATTTCTTATAACAGGTTTGTTTTATCTGTGAACCAAGCTAAGTGCTGCGGGGGCAGAGAAGGGGTCCTGGTTCAGGTTTGCGTGGAAACAATGAAAGCCAATGGTTCAAAGGCATCTGCGCCACCAGCTTCAGCTTGAAAGCGGCCACAAGTCCCATTTAGAACCTCTCGTCCCCCTCTAATGAGACTTGCTTTTCCTTAAGCTCCAGCATTCAAAAGAGCACGCTGTTTTGTTTCTGGTGTCGTTTAATGCTCTTCTCTTTTAATTAACGGTAAGAATTCAATTCTCCAGCTTAGTGGCAGGGTGCCTGTGATCCTGGAAGCTGTGGCTACAGACCGAGAACTGGAAAGCTAAAAGGGAAAATTATTTCAAGATCATCAAGATGGAGAGTTCCATTAGGAGTAATCAGCAGTCTTAGGGTCCACGTTACATTACTCTATGCAAGAGTTCTTTAAAAAAAAAATGCTGTGTGCATGCAGGTGCCCCGAGGTCCCAGATTTCTCCTGAAGCTAAAGTTGTGGGATGTCTGACTTGGATGCCTAACACAGAACTCGGGTTCTATCCAAGAGCAGCAAGTAGTCTTCACAGCTAAGCCATCTCTCCAGCCCCTCCACAATCTTTGAGAAAGTCCTATTCCCACCAGTGAATGCTCACACTTTGTTGAAGAGGAATGATCTACTCACCCATCTTCAGAACCGGCCTCAGTCTGATCTTCTCACCCAGGGGGTGTCTGGGCTCCTCTCGGTCTCTGCCTTCCTCTGCTCATCTTGTAGGAATCACAGGGCTCCTCGTGCTTTCGCACGGAGATGGGTTAGGTGGAGCTCTGCCTGGTCCTCACTGCTCCTGTCCCTCTCCCCTTTCACCTCCTGCCACCCTGGAAATGGCAGTGTAAAGCTAAGACCTCAATCCCTTGAATTGTAAAATTTTACAGACGGGAATTCAGTCTTCCCGGATGGTTATTTGTTTGTTGATTTTATTCTGCATAAAGAAGTGCTCTTGTACACTGTAAAGATTTATCACTCGTGCTGGTTTAATAAAACGCTGACTGGTCAGTAGCTAGGCAAGACATATAGGTGGGGCAACCAGACTAGGAGAATTCTGGGAAGAAGAAAGGCAGAGATGCAGTAACAAGCCAGACACAGAGGAACCAAGATGAGAATGCCTTACTGAGCAAAGGTACCAAGCCAAGTGGCTAAATTTAGATAAGAATTATGGGTTAATTTAAGTTTACAAGCTAATTAGAAATAAGCCTGAGCAAGAGGCCAAACAGTTTATAATTAATATAAGCCTCTGCATGTTTATCTGAACGTTACTAAACGGCTGGGGGACCTGGCAGGACAGAAACTTCCATCTACAAAGAAGGATGAATTAAAGTCTGGCTGGTCCAGGATTTCCCAGTGTTTTCTGACTGGCTCTGACCCATGTCAGAATGTGTTTTAGAAAGTCTTCCCTCTGGGGTTCCAGGTCAAGCCAGTATGCTTTAATTCACCACACAGTGGCTAGTCAATGAATAATTGCTGTCCAGTGATTTGTGACTCCTAAGCTGCCAAGGTGATAAGAATCCAGGGGTGTTGTTTGAACAAATGAATTTTCTTTGAAAAGCCTCTTTAGCCTGTGATTCCTCAATCAGTCTGGCTCATGTTATAGATGTCTTTCTTCCTCTAGAGAGCACAACACTGACCGAGCTGGCGGCGGAAGAAATAAAGGAGGAGAACCACATAGGGATGCCGTCAGGATCCAGCATCTTCTGCCTCTGATATCCTGGCTCCTTTATTATCATCAGCATCAGCACCAAAATGAATTCATAACCCAACTCAAAGGATAAAACCAAGACAACCAAAGTTTAATGACTAGTCGGACTAAGTATTTAAACATGGATAAAGGAGAACCTAACAATGTTCACACAGCTCAAAGAATAACTCAGTCAATGTCTACATAGCTCAGATTATATTTAGATAAAAACCTTATGAAGAATACTAGCTAACATCCCTTATAACAGAAAATAAAAAATACTTAGTGTGATGAGATGCCCGAATCCCTTCTGAATGGCTAATACATTGAAAAGAAGCGAAGTCTTTATAAATCCAGCTCTCGCTAAAGGGCATTGTCTCAGAAGAAAGCTATCATTACAGACGTCAGCTTCTAAATGCTGGACACACTAATCTGTTCTTCTGGACATTCACCATGTTCGTTCTTAGCATGTCTGCTAGGTTGCTATAACCAGATAATCATATTACTAAATTAAGATAATTGTATGCTTGTCTGTGTGCAGTGCTCACATGCATGTCCACAGACACATCCCTGCTGACAGTCTATGATTATAGATCAAAGAGCTCATGAATGCTATTCCCCTGAGGCTGACCACGTATGATTTCAGATTGTTTTCAGATAACAGGAAGGCTGAGACTGGGGCTAGCTTGAGCATCTGAGTGCTCCATGAAGGTGCTCTTCCTGGAGATTAAGGCTAGCTCGAGTGTCTGAGTGCTCCATGAAGGTGCTCTTCCTAGAGATTAAGGCTGGCTCGAGAGTCTGAGTGCTCCATGAAGGTGCTCTTCCTGGAGATTAAGGCTGGCTCGAGCATCTGAGTGCTCCACGAAGGTGCTCTCTCTGGCCAGCTGTAACTACACCCGTCGGGCTCTTTAATAGTTCGCTCAGGTCTGAGCTGCACCTACAGAACGCATGTCTCTTTCACGCCATTTCCTGCTCAGCTTGGCCACACATCTGGGAAGGTGTTTTGAGTCTTCATTTGCGTTCAGAATTCTCCGTAAGTCCTCAGACTGGAAACAATGGAAGACTGGCAGCGGAGCAGAACAAGGCATCCTTCCACAGTACTGTAGACAAACTAGATCAGCAGAGACGGTGTGTTTCCTAAGCCTCTGCTGTCTCTGGGACCCAGGTTTCATGACACACCTCTGTGTGCATAGAAGGTAAAACTAAATACTATCCTTTTGCCTTTTGTGTGCAGTTTTTAAACTATCTATCTACTCTGTCTACTCGCGGGCAGAATTTGGTGTCGCTCGGTGACCTAACCTTGGCAGAGTAACATGAAATATTGTTTTAATGGGCATTAGTGATGTCTCCAGAGTGAAGGCGTCTGAGAAGAACCAACACTGGGAACAATGAAGAAAAATGCCCCTGAGAAACTAAAGTGGACGTGTCTTGTTCTTGGATTCTTTTTGAGAACCTGATAAATTTCATGATAGTGCGGTTGCTAGGATACTCCTGAAAACCTATTAAAGTAAGCCCTTTCCTTTAAAGGTTTGGGCAGGGTCTCCATTATTTCAAAATAGCTTTGAAAATCATGATCTGTTCTCCAGTGGGCTTCATCTAAGTGAATAAAACAGGCGAATGAATAGCCCTTATGAGGAAAGAAAAGGTTACTGAAGTCCTAAAAATTAATTCAATTCTCTCATAATGAAATATCTTAAGGTAGATTTGTGGAGATTCAGACTCTCAGCCCTCAAAAGCAAAAGTATAAATTAAAGCTAACATAGATTCTGCAGGGTCAGTGGGATGGCTCGGAGGGCAAGGTCCTTGCTACCAAACCTGACAACCTGATTTCAATCTTTGTAACATGCAAGATGGAAGGAGAAAGCCACCTCCCTGGAGGAGTCCACTGACCTCCACACTGGCGCCATCTTCTTAGCTCGTGTGTCATGGTGCACTTGTCTGTGGACAAACATGCAAGGTGTGATATAAAGGGCTTTGTAGGCAGCCGGAAAGGGAGCTCGATGTCCAAGGGAGCCTCAGTTACTACAGACGAAAGGTACCTTAGGATCGTAAGCATCCTGCAGGGAACACATTCTTAGCCGGATCCTGACTGTTGGAGTAAGGCGACTCTAGCAAGGTGTGAAGCATCCGTAGACCACGCGTGCTTTGCCGAGACATCCTGCTCAGCAATACAGTTCTCCCCAGAGCTAGAACTAACTGGTACCTGCTTTGTCCAGCGAGACTACCAAGTTCAAGCTCATTTGCCTCAAGAAACCTGCACTTATTTTATTTCACGTTATGTATTGAGCTTAGGTCTCGTGTATCCCAGACAAACTGGTTTCAAACTCGCTATGTAGGTCAAAAATAACCTTGAACTTCTGATCCTCTTGCCGCGATGTCTGGCATTACAGGCTTGTCTCACCACACTCGGGTTATTGATCAATGCAGGACTTAGTGCATGCTGGGTAAGGACGTCCCCTGCCTACAAAGTCTGCCTTTGTTCATGAGGCCAAGAGAGGCAGCTTCCTCGGAGTGAGTCTCCTGGAGCAGAGACTGCCTCTGTGGCCACCAGAACAAGACAGCCTGTAGTCACACAACAATACTGTGACTCTGAAGTACAGCAAGGCAGAAGAGAACAATTACTAGATAACGATTTATCGATCTATTTAGTGATTTAAAGCATTGCTTACGCTGCCTGTTTGCCAAGAGTTCCCTGGCTACCTGAAACAGAATAACCTGGAGGAATAGCTGAAACAATGAGTCGTTGCCCTTAGCAACCTGCTGACTGCCACATAGACTTCTGTAAAACCTTGCTTGCTTGCCTGCCTGCCGCGCCTTGTGGTTTTGGAGTATAAAATGAGAATGTGGCCTGGGAAGGAAATCTTTCAGGAGCTCTCCTGGCTTTGGTCTAGTGGTGACATCTCTCTCCTTGACTCTCTTTGGGGAGGGAATGCTTACTACAACAGTCCACAGTGACATCTAGAAACCGCTGCTGACATCCTCTACCCATCTTAAGGAGATAAGGGATGATTGTTAAGTCCATAGCTAAGATTCCAGCCAGGCACACCCTCCTGTCCCCAGCTGCATGGGGGTCCTGTGGGGCTGCTAGGATCTGTCAGGGCGGAAAGAAAATTAAAGGCAGGGCTCCAGCAGACTTTGTGGTCAAACCCCATTCCGTGGTGGAGCATTTAGATGTACAATTGTTTTGGGGTCATCCAGAATCCTTATAAGTAACCCCCACAAGGACCGTCATTTCTTTGGTCGGTCATTGCTCTATCTGGGACGAATACACGTTTCTTTTCATCTCCCCAGGAGAAGGAACACAATGTCCTACGGCTCAGACGTGGGGTCAGGGGCTGAACCAGGGCTGAAGGTGTAGGTATTTGTCTGTACATCGTTAAGCTTATTACGTTGGTCATATTTCGGTTGCTATGACAAATACCTGTCACTTTACAAGAGGAAAAGTTTGCCTGGGGTCACAGTTATAGAGGCTTCAGACCATTACCAGTTGGTATCCCCGCTTTCGGCCCTACGGCAGACAATAAATCAAGAGGGGAATTCAGGGCGAAGGGAGCCTGCTCGTTTCATGGTAGATGAGAAGGGACGTGAGACAGGTGAGGAGAGAAGCCAAGGTTCCTCTTTCCTTTGTTTTAACACACTGTACTTCTTAAAGAACACGTGGGCCTTTGGGGGACACTTAGGATCAATACTACAGTATTTACAGTGAGACGCTTAATACGTTAGTGATAAAAATATAGACTCATAGATTGAATTTTTTGATCTGGATGTTTGAGATGTAACTCAGTGCACAAACCAGGCTGGCCTTGAACTTGTAGCAGTTCCCCTGTTCCTGCCTCCCAACTTCTTGGATGCCAAAAACGCACCCACTATGTCTGGCCAATCTGGAAGAGTCAAATTGAGCTATTTGCTAATCTATGAAGTTACATTAAATTGTTATCCTCTTAAATCTATGTCTCATTAGAAAGGCATTTTAACAAGAGTTCTTTTTTTTTAATTTTTTTTTTTTTTTTTTTGGTTTTTCGAGACAGGGTTTCTCTGTGGTTTTGGTGCCTGTCCTGGAACTAGCTCTTGTAGACCAGGCTGGTCTCGAACTCACAGAAATCCGCCTGCCTCTGCCTCCCGAGTGCTGGGATTAAAGGCGTGTGCCACCACCGCCCGGCTTAACAAGAGTTCTTAAAGGAATATCTTACACTGTCTTCCCTTCAATCCAGGTAAATGACAGGGAAATAGTTAAACATCCACCCTTTCTTTATGCATATTTGTCAAAAATGTGGGCATGGGTTTTATTTTTAACCAGTGTATCTTATATTACATATTTGATCAAATAAATTCTTAACAACAAGAATGGACTGAGTCATAGAAAGAGCTATCTACATTTGCATAATATAAAAAGGTTGATGAAATAAGCTAGCAAAACCAATAACATTACAAAGCAATAAAATTAAAATGAGTTCTTTGTGACATTTGAAAAATCAAGGTTATTTTTACAAGCTATGATTCCTCTACACAATAGTAACTGTAATAATGGTGATAATGTATGTAATGCATTAACATGACCTGTTTGCCATAAATAAATTTTCAAAATTTGGCTCCACCTCCAAAGACTGTGGCCATCCAGCTAATGAGTCTTCAACATAGCGCTCACCCAAAAGCTGTGCATAGTGTCCAGAGTCATCCCAATTTGACCCTAAAATAAAACACGTGGCTGTGACAAAGGCCTGGAGATAGGTTATTCCCCTAGCATCTAGAACCACGATGGTCCCTAGATAGAAGTTGGCAGGAAAGAACTTTATGGATATTTTGGGGCAATTACAAAAGACAAAAACAGTGGTGGAAAAACCCAGCTTAAAAACATGGGTGGCACATTCAGGGACTTGGAGAAAGGCAGCTGAGAGGAAACATCCCGCCTACGGATGCCAAGTGCGGAGTCAGTTGTCAGTGTCCTGTTGCGGGGAAGTGGAGGCCCTGGGATCTGAACCCGCCCGTCATCAGCTGGAGAAGATCAATGGTCCATAAACGACGAGTATATTTAACCCCAGGCCCTCTCTCAATCCAAGGCCTCTTAACAGAGAACAGTTCTACATTCAAACTATTAAGTTATTTTTACCACTGACACAGGATCACTTCGCTTTTTTTAAATTCCTTAATCCAAGTCAAGAAGTCAGCAAGGGTAGAAGACAAATTCATTTGGTATCATTTCTCCCCTTCAGAGTTGAATTCTTCAGCAATACAGAAACTACAGAAATTATATCCCCAATTTTTTGGTCGTTATAGAAGTTTCAAGCCACAAGCTATAACAAAGAAGGGTAGTAGAGGGTGCGTGGATCAGTGTAAGATGGGGCAAAGGTCACCGGGGACGCTGCGAGGTGAGAAGCTGATCTTAGCACGTGTTTGATCTTAGGAACTGATGAGTTTTTTTTGCTAACTGTTGATTACATTTGAAATTCACCGAAGTATAAACTAACTGCATTAAAATTACTTTCATTACCGCTTAATTTTTTGGCATTTAATGATTTGCTCAAAGCTTGCCTTCATTATAACTCTTTAAAGCCCAAATCAGAACACTGGAAAGCAATTTTCTCAATTTCTCAATGATGGGGATTTCTGATTTTCATGCTCTAACAAAGGCTATTAAGTACCTACCATGTGTCAAACACTGTTCCATGTACAGAATATGCTCATGAATGGTGTACCCCTGCTTCTATGCAGAACATATTCATTGGGTATTAATTTTGATGGGCTTTTGAATAGCCACTGAAGCATACCTCTAGACATGTCATGAAGGCATTTCCAGGAAGGTTAAGTGATTAGGAAAAGCTGCTTTGAATGTGGGTGGCACCATGCCACAGACTGGTGTCATAGATTGAATGCAGAGGAGAAAGGTAGCTGAGCCCCTGTGGGCATCTCTCTCTGCTTCCTGGCTGTGGATGCAATGTGACCAGCTGCCTCATCTCCTGACTCCATCCATGCCTTCCCTACCCTGGTGGACTGGATCCCTCTAAACTGTAGGTGCAAGCAAATCCTCTCTCCCTTAGGAAGCTTCTTGTTAGACATCAATCACAGCAGCAAGAAAAAAATAACTACTGTAGCAGGGAACCAGACAATAGAAAATAAATCTGTAAAACAGAAGCGACGTATGAGAACCAGGAACAGGTTTCAGAGAGCTTACCTAGCACGCAGGAAGCCCTGGATAAATCCCAAGTTCTCACAAAACAGGACACCTGTAATTCTAGCACTGGGGAGGTAGAGGCAGAAGGATCATAAATTAACTATGTAGCAAGTAAGCCTGGGCTGATCTCCCCTGCCCCCCCCCAAACAGTGATCCACGAGGAAGAAAATCAAGCAGAGCTGAGGAAGAGTGTAGGTGAAGGGAACAGACAAAAGCACCTTAGCCTGAGTACTGCCATTTTGACTTCAGACTCCATTTTACCTGCAGGGTGAAATAAAGTTCAGGTCCCTGAAACCCTAGAGGAGCTTTCAATGGCTGACCCACCTCCTCCCTAAACCATAGACATCGTCCTTATGAATCTTTAGTTCTTTAGCAACATCATGGCTGTTTCTAACCACAGACGGAACAAATGGATCTGATTGGTTGGGCTGAAAGCCTTGCACTGTATATCAGTTGACAATGGTGGAACACAAAAGGAAGCCCCTAATCTCTAAATCTTGACTGGTGAAAATTGTAACTGTAACTTGGCAACAATGTTGGTGGGTTTTGTTCTTATAAGCCCTGCTTCTGCCCCTGCTCCTGGCTGTCAGGAGAAGCAAGGCTCCTGTCCTTGTCCTGCAGTGCTGATCGGTCAGTGACCACTTATGCGGTGAGTTATTGAAATCTTTGGAAATCATCAGTGTTTTCTCTCTCCCTTCTCATGGAACAGAACAGGGGGGGTGTAACACTGGGGGCTTATATGTTTGGAACAGGAGGATGCTGATTTTAAATCGGGTAAGAAGTGTGTTTTCTGTCATCCCTTCACCAAAGAAAGAGGAATTTGGAGTTCCAATTTTTACTAAATTAAACCCAAATAGGCAGTTCTTACCAATATGTCTATTTGATACATTCAAATCATTAGATAATCACATTCCACTGTATCTTTCAAAACAGGTTTATTCATAAATATCGCAGAATTGTGAAGGAACTTAAACGTGGTGCTTGAACACACTTCATAAAATAGTTTAAGATCAGCTGTACTGAGGGACAATTGAGAAGTAAGATGTGTGTATTAAAAGCATATGGGACTTAGTACATATGCACTGTGACATTATCAGTCTATTACTATTTCCACCACCTCAGAAACAGCTGTTCTTTTAATGTCTATTTTATGTGCATGGATGTTTTCCCTGTAGGTATGTCTATGCACCAAGTGCATGCAGTGCCTACAGAGGCCAGAAGGGGGCGTCATATCCCTCGGAACTAGAATTAACAGAAAGTTGTGAGCTGCCATGTTGGTGCAGGGAATTGAACCCAGCTGGTCTGAAAGAGAAGCCAGCTCTTTTTTTTTTTTTTTTGATCTATTTATTGTCGGGTGGTGGTGGCACACACCTTTAATCCCAGCACTGGGGCGGCAGAGACAGGTGGATCTCTTGGAGTTCGAGGTCAGCCTTGTCTACAGTAAGTTCCAGGACAGGCTCCAAAGCTGTAGAGAAACCCTGTCTCAAAAACAAAACAAAAACAACAGCCAAAAAAGGATTTATTTATTATGTATACAGTGTTCTGTCTGCATGTTTGACTGCACACCAGAAGAGGGCAACAGATCTCATCACAGGTGGTTGTGAGACACTATGTGGTTGTTGGGACTTGAACTCAGGACCTCTGGAAGAAGAGTCATCTTTCCAGCCCGGAGCCAGTGTTCCTAATCGCTGAGCCACATCTCCAGCTCTATAGTCACTATTTGTACGGTGAGAATACTAAGATCTGTTCTCTCGGGTGACTTCAGTGCACAGAACACTGTTAGTAGCTAGTGGTATTTGCAATGTCAGCGCCCTCTGGAAGCTCATACCTCGGGCTAGCACCTCCCCAGGCCCTCTCAGAGCCTTTCCAAGGACTTCTGGACACTTGTGTACATCCCTATTGCCTAAAACCAAAGAGGTAGTTTCAAACTTGGCCACACACTGCACACCCAGAATTGCTCGGTGTTTGACATTTCTACAAACAGACCCGAGAATGTAAATGAAAGAACCAAGTCAAGAGGCGTTCTGTTAGATGGAAGGCATCCATACATTTGAAAACAATTACTGAAGGTCCAACATGTTCTTGTGTGTGTGTGTTTGTGAAAGAGAGAGAGAGAGAGAGAGAGAGAGAGAGAGAGAGAGAGAGAGAGAGAAGACAGGAAGTTGAGATTGCTTCCCAGGGAGTGGAAGGGTGGCTCTGTGGTTAAGGACCCATACAGCTCTTGCAGAGAACCATAGTTTGGTCCTGAATATTCATATGGGGCAGTTCACAACCAACTGCTCCAGTCCCAGGGGGATCTGATGCCTCCGGTGCCCTCTGGAACTTGCACTCACACCCACGCACACACAAATTTACACACATAACATTCCACTACACACACAGACACACACACAAATTTACACACATAACATTCCACTACACACACACACAAATTTACACACATAACATTCCACTACACACACACACACAAATTTACACACATAACATTCCACTACACATACACACACACAAATTTACACACATAACATTCCAACACACACACACACACACACACACATATTACTTCCCAGAGTAACTAACCCCTTGGGCTGACAACAACAACCTAGAAGGAAAGGGGAAAGACTGAACTCCCATTGTCCTTCTCTTGCAGCTTTCCTGGGCACCGGTGACCCAACACCTCCAAGTCAGCTGAACAGAGATACAGTATAGGTTGGGAGAGCGGCTCGGCAGTGGAGTACTTGCTGACGTTGTGGGGGAAGAAACCACTGACTTTGGTGCATTCCCCACCATTCTGGCAAGCACAAAAATGCATAGGCCCATATGAGCTGGGGAATACAAATTGTAAGTTTGGTGAGCTTGCATACAAATTAAGTGCTTATATTTGCATTTAAATGAACACTGCGTGATGTAAATATAAATGCTAAGATTCATGCTAATATTTATTTTTTATTTTTATTTAGAATGTTAAGTAGCACACCAAAAAATAAATAAATAACAGCATCAGAAAAAAAAAAGGAGGAAGCTTCATGTTGTAGGACCTACTGTTAATGGCACCTTCTGTCGGTTTGTAAACAGCAGGTCTTGAATTTTCATTTTGCTCTGAGGCGTGCAAATTATGTAGCTGATTTTAGTTTTAAGTATTATGTGCTAATATATGTAAAATCATTTGGAATAATGCCAGGCATACAGCAAGTGTGTTATGAACATTGGTTTCTACCATGGTTACATTACTAATGTATTTAGAAAGACAGAACACATCTACACATTGCTTCTGAAGACATTAGCTACAGCAAAACGTTAAAAGACGGTTTATATGACTATTTCCTGCCTACATGTAGTTCATGAGTGGTATTTGGATACAATGTGCCCTTTGTGTAACCCCAAGCTTTTGCCCATTTCCTAAAAATGTATTATGTATTTGACAACTTTATTTCTTAATTTCTGAAAAACTGAGGGGAAACAATGCCTGTTCTTTACAACACAGAACATTAGAGTGGCTCAGTCTATTGCTAGTGGGTATTTGACTTGCTTAACAAGTTAGGAGGGCTAACTAGCTTAGGGTCTTTCTTCTAAACGCATCAGAAGCTACCTAGCAGAGTTTATTATGTGGTTTATTTTAATGTATAAAGGTCTAGTCACTCAAAAAGATCTGTCAAATACTGGGTGGAGAGGCACAAGTCACACAAGGGAATAGTGTTTAGCCTCAAAAAGGAGCACTCCATTGCTGTGGGACAATGGTCTTTTATCCTGTCACTTGTATTATTTTTAAATAAATGTTGATTGGCCAGTAGCCAGGCAGGAAGTAGAGGTGGGGCAAGTATAAAAAGAGTGACGTTTCAGTCTACAGTAGTGACCCAGCCAGGGAGGAAGCAAGATAACAAGATGTGACTGCCTCGCCACTGAAAAAGGAACCAAGCCACGTGGCTAACACAGATAAGAATAATGGGTTAATGTAAGGTGTAAGAATTAATTAATAAGCCAGGCAGTGGTGGCGCACGCCTTTAATCCCAGCACTCGGGAGGCAGAGGCAGGCAGATCTCTGTGAGTTCGAGACCAGCCTGGTCTACAGAGCTAGTTCCAGGACAGGCTCCAAAGCCACAGAGAAACCCTGTCTCAAAAAACCAAAAAAAAAGGAATTAATTAATAAGAAGCCTGAGATAATAGGCCAATCAGTTTATAATTAATGTAAGCCTCTGTGTGATTTCTTTGGGACTTAGTGACTGTGGGAACCAGGCAGGACAGAAACCTCAGTCATCAAATGGTGCCCACATGGACAACTGCATCCACATAAAGCCAGAGAGAGCTTGGGAACTAATTCTAGACATAAAAAAAAAGGGAAAAAGGTTAAATTCCTTAAAATAAAAAAGAAAGGAAGAGAGTAGTTGGGTGTGGTGGCACACACCTTTAATCCCAGCACCTGAGAGACAGAGGCAGAGAGACCTCTGTGAGTTCAAGGTGTGGTGACACACACCTTTAATCCCAGCACCTGGGAGGCAGAGGCTACAGATCTCTGTGAGTTCAAGGACAGCCAAAAATACAGGGAGAGGCCCTGTTTCAAAAAAGCCAAAAATTAAAAATAATAAAAAAAGAAATAGAGGTTAAAATAAAGACACATAAAGATGAAAAATACACAGAAAGTCTGGATAACATATGTTATGTTTTCTTTGAATTTTTTGAATGCTGAGGAAGAAGCAACAGCTGCTAAAAGGTATTTGTTTATAAATACTGCTGAATTAATCTAAGATAGGTATTTTGAAAATACTGACTTCAAAATTGAAGTCAAAAGTATGTTACTTTGAAGAAGAGATCTTGCTTTTATTTCCACAAGCAACAAGAGGCTGTGGATTCATTCTGGGTTAAGAAAAATAAGGATTGATCAAGGAAGACCCTCTGAGAAATCTCTGCTAGGAGCCAATGGCCCAGATGTCTGAGTTCTACATCCAGAACTGATTCAAGACTGCTGCCTGAAACGATCAAGCCTCACAAAATTTTCCAACCAGGACTTGGCCACAATTCTAAATTTTCTTTAGGTCCCTATAAGATTATCAGCACTCTCAATCAGCAGGAAGTAGCCTAGAAAACTATGCCCACATTGCCAAAAAAAATGGACTATGGATATTTTCCTTTGTTTAGAATGTTGGTTACAAGTTGTTATGGATAATGGTCAGGAGAAAAGATAAAGGATATTAGATTCAGAGTTCTTATTTAAAAAATGGGGGGAGAGGCCGGGCAATGGTGGCGCATGCCTTTAATCCCAGCACTTGGGAGGCAGAGGCAGGCGGATCTCTGTGAGTTCCAGACCAGCCTGGTCTACAGAGCGAGTTCCAGGACAGGCTCCAAAGCCACAGAGAAACCCTGTCTCGAAAAACCAAAAAAGAAAAAAAATGGGGGGAGGAAATGCTGTGGGACAATGGTCTTATCCTGTCACTTTTATTATTTTTAATAAAACACTGATTGGCCAGTAGCCAGGCAGATAGTATAGGCGGGGTGACCAGGCAGGAAGTAAAGGTGGGGCAAGTGTAGGAAGAGGGAAGTTTCAGTCTACAGTTGTGACCCAGCCAGAGAGGAAGCAAGATAGCAAGGTATGACTGCCTAGTCGAGAAAGGTATCAAGCCACGTGGCTAACAGATAAGAATAATGGGTTAATGTAAGATGTAAGAATTAATTAATAAGAAGCCTGAGCTGATAGGCCAATCAGTTTATAATTAATGTAGGCCTCTGTTTGATTTCTTTGAGACTTACTGACTGTGGGAACCAGGCGGAACAGAAACCTCAGTCAACTCTCCATGATGAACCTTGAAAATACCGTCCAAGGGGAAGAAGGCAGAAAAGAAAGACTACATTCATGAGTCCACTCCATGGAGATGCCAGAACCAACATATCCATGTGATGTGAGATTCCCCTCTGTATGCTGTGAATACCATTGTTAATAAAGAAACTGGTTTGGACTGATAGGGTAGAACAGAGCTAGGTGGGGAAAACTAAACTGAATGCTGGGAGAAAGAAGGGCGGAGACAGGGAGATGCTATGTAGCCCCACCGGAGACAGATACCAGAACATTACCTGGTAAGTCACAGTCACGTGGTGATATACAGATTACTAGAAATGGGTTAAATTAATACGTAAGAAGCTAATGAGCCAAGCAGTGATTTAATTAATATAGTTTCTGTGTGGTTATTTTGGTTCTAGGCGGCCGGGATGAACAAGCAGCATCCTACTACATCTATGGGTGACAAACACAGATTAGTGGTTGGTGGGGGCATGGGAGGGATTGTGGAATGGAAAGGAATGTCACTGTGGTTGGTTTAATATACAAGCTGATTGGCCAATAGCTGGGCAGGTCGAGGTTAGGAGGACTTATAGACAAAGGAGAGCTTGAAGAAGGCAAGATTCTGAGAACGGTGAGGGGATGTGGAGAGGAGATGGACTTGACAGACTGAGAAAAGGTACCAAGCCACATGGCAGGGTGTTGATAAGAAATGTGGGTTAATTTAAAATGTAAGAGTTAGCTGGTAACAAAACTGAGCTATTGGCTGAGCATTTATAATTAATAAGTCTCAGTATGGTTATCTGGGAGCAGTTGCCAAGACATAGAGAAACTCCGTCTACAAGGGATGGCCAATATGCGTGCCAGACAGGCCTGGGGACTAAGTTCCATTGTGATAATATCCAGGGGCGGGAGGAGTTGTCCTTTGGCCTCCACATGTGTACTGTGTCATGGGTGCACACACATACACAATAAAAATAGTAAGCCAATACTTTTCAGATACCGCACAACTACCCTCCTTTTCTCTCCTCTTTCCCGTCTGGAGATGAACCTCGGTGGCAGTTCCAAGTACAGTTCAGATTAAGCAAACGAAATGCAGAACCTCCGTCTCCACGCAGGGATCACTGGACCGGCTTACACACGGGGGCTGGTGGCTCAGTATCTGCCATCTGTGCACAGCATTCTCAGTCACACACCCCCTTCTGCCTTCCAGCTTGAGGGAACCTTTTCTGAACACTTTTGTTTCATGATCATATACTAGAGAGAACAGTTTGTGAATACGTTTACCACATAACACAGGACAGCACAAGGCTCACTTCTAAAAGTGCTCCTTCAGTGAATACCGGCGTCAACACACCATCTGAAACCTTACTGGGCAGGATGGTAGGGACACACCCACCTTCTCGTACAAACGTCATTTAGGGACTGTGCTGACTAGTTTCATATCAGCTTGACACAAGCTACAATTATCTGAAAGAGAACCTCAACTGAAAAACTATGGCCACATAAGATCTGGTTGTAGGGTACATTTCCTAATTAGTTGTAGATGGGAGAGACCCTGGCCTTCTGTGCGTGGGCTTTACCTGGGGTGGTGGTCCTGGTCGTCTATAAAAAGCAGGCTGAGCAAGCCCCGATGAGCAGCGTTTCCCACACCCTCTGGAACAGCTCCCACCTCCAGGCCCCTGTCCCTTCAGGGATGGAAGTGTAAGCCAAATAAACCCTTTCCTCCCCAACTTGCTCTCTGGTCATGGTGTTCATCACAGCACAGAAATCCTAAGACAGCGACTAGATATCACCGATTTTGCTTTCTTCTGAGACACGTTAGCTTCTCCAGGATGCTGATTTTCTTCCTAGTATTGGTTTCTAAAATACATGCATTAAGAATTGAAGATAATCAAAATATATAAAGCAGACTAAATATTCTCCTGTAATTCCACTACCTCATCTCACAAAGCCATTGCCATCAATCTGATGCGACTTCATTAATTCTGAGTATGACTAGCTTACAAAAATGCTTGTGCATTTTACATAAGCAATCTAATGATCTAGTGTTTCCTTCCAGAGACTACTGAGAAATGTGGGATCACAATCCTAGCGCACTCGTCCCGTGTGGACAGGACCTTGGGTTGGTGTAAAGGACAGAGAGCAAGTGTGCAGTGCGTGGGTGCACATGTCAGATTCTTCCTAGAAAGGAAAGAGGACAAAGGATTCCAGGAGTTTCCATCAGCCTGGAAAACTGCTACACCCAACGACAGCATGCAGGATGTGACCTCAGAACTTGAAACTACCCAAATCCAGGGCAGCTTCACTTGGACTCGTTTCTGACTGCACACTGAGCCATCGTTCTTGACGGCTGCACTGCACTTAGCTGCTTTAGAAATAAACACCGCTGATGGGCACAGGGAGCAGTTTATTGTAAAGTACAAAGCAGCAGTGACTTCCGCATCAATGCCAAGCTAGGAACAGGGGGACAGCCATGAAGACAGTGCCCACTAAAATCTCTTCCTCTTGATAATCTCTGGTTTCCAGCTGACTGGGTGAGTTTCTTCCGTCTAAAAACAGAACAGTAAACACAGTGTTACTTTATCAGTTTGTTTCCTTCCCACAAGAAGACCTTGTCTTTGCTAAATCACACTACTTGGCAGGACATGTTTAATGGATCCTGAGGATTTTAAAACCATCTGACCAACTTCTGGCATTATCCAGTCTAATAAAGGAGGAACGGCTTTATCACACGTTCAAAGTCAGATTTCTGTTTAGATATTACACCACCACCCAGGCTGTGGTTCCAGATTTCATTTCCACAGAAGTCTACTACTAAAATGTATCGTTTTCCCAGTAACTGCACTGACAAAGAACTGGGTCTAAAGGTAATGTAACAATGGAGCCACCAGAGTCACTGGATCACACAGAAGCCAAGATGACCACTGCAGATGACAAATCCCTCAGGACTGTAAGGAGTCCTTCTCTTTCTGCAATCACGTGAGAAGCCCCGCTAAACTGGCGCGGCAGCTCTTACTTTAAAGGCGTGTAAAAAGCTGGGTGCTTGCTCATGCCCAGTCCCTGACTGGGGAGGCAGAGGCAGGAGTCTGCTTTAATCCTAAGGTCAGCTTGAGCTACACAGTGAGTTACAAGCCAGCAGAGACACAATGTGAAGCTCTGTCTCTACACAGTGAGTTACAAGCCAGCAGAGACACAATGTGAAGCCCTGTCTCTACAAAGTGAGTCACAAGCCAGCAGAGACACAATGTGAAGCCCTGTCTCTACACAGTGAGTCACAAGCCAGCAGAGACACAATGTGAAGCCCTGTCCATACATAAGCCAGCAGAGACACAATGTGAAGCCCTGTCTCCATGGAAAGCAGCACTTACCGCAGTCTCGTCCTCTCTGTAAACTTTAATAGTTTTGTCAGCTTCTGCTGTTAGCAACCGGCTTTCTGACTGATCAAACGCACAAGCAAATATTCCCGACTCACTGTCCAAAGACCCAGGCTGGACGGCTGCATGGACCCGCTGAAAATTATAGCCAGTTCTCCAGTCCCAAAGGTGCATGGTGCCATTGTCAGCTGCGAAGGAAAGGCGTGGTTAGGATTCTATCCCTTCAACAGCTCAGGTAACCCAGGAGCTAAACATCACATCAGCGCTACAAAGACAGAACACACACACACACACACACACACACACACACACACACACACACACTCACTCAAATTCCCTAATAAGGTTTTAGATACTTTCGTTTGTGTTTAATTCATAACATTTGAAATCCAACCAAACACGGGACAATTCCTAGTATAAACCCCTACCTTCATCACACGGGAATTCCAAGAGGACTAACTATATGATTCCTAGCATAAACCCCTACCTTCATCACACGGGAATTCCAAGAGGACTAACTATACAACATGCTGCATGGGTTATCAAGACATCATGAACATGCACATAGACCCCTCAAGTGAGCACCATCACAACACAGCTGTGATGCTGTAGGAACTACGCTAGCTCCCCCACTTCAACAGAAGGGCGAACAACACACCACAGAACCCTGCGTACCTCCAGACACAAGTACTCCGTCGGCATTGACTGCCAGCGTGTTGATGATGGCGTTGTGGCCGGAGAGATTCTGAATGAAGCCCCCGTCAGGGAACTTCCACTGCTTTATGTTATCTGGAGACCCAGAAGCAAATGTGTAACTGGAATAAAGATTGACAGGAGTTCATGGGAAAATCTCCCAGACAGAGACAACTTCAGCGCAAAGTCATCAATATCTCTGCTCAGCAATATCAAGGCCCAGCAGCCTTTCAAACAGTGGAAGGCAATTGAAATCCCAGAGTAATGCTTTCATGTCTTCAGCATTCTACGCTGACTTAGCATAACAAATGTGCACACCCAATGGGCAAAAAACCCTATGGCAATTTTGGAGAAAGGGAGAGAAGGAAAGAGAGGGAGGCTTGAGAGAGAGGAAGGAAAGGAAGGAAACAAGAGACAGTAATGGGAATGAGAGGGCCCAGCGAGGTGAGTCAGGGTTGCCTGACCTGAGGACCAGCTCTGACTTGTGCTCCTCTTCCATCCCCCCTCACCCCCCCCCCCCCCCCCGTACATTAGCTTCCTCCTCAAGGACGAAACTACTCTGTGTCTGTCTCAGACATCACAGGACAACGTATATGCCCCAGTCTATGATGGGTAAAGAGCATGTCCAATACCCCACATGAGACCACCCCCTTCTGCCGTGCAGGTCTCACATGACTCAGGCTATCTGTCACTGTGAGGAAGGACTGCCTCCTTCATTCCACAGAGCATGAAGCACAGCAGCGGCAGACAGAAAATTGAAGGACGTCTGTCCGAAAGCAGCACGGGCTGCAGGACTGCTCGCAGTCCTGGTGTTGGAGTTCCACTGAGACAGAGACAGAACAGCCGATTAGCAAACGCACTTACTGTCGTGGATGTAAGACCACAGCCCTGACAGATTTCTTATGATTCGTCAATGTCACTCTTGTCTTTCCAGCCACCAGATCCCATAATCGTATTGTGGTATCGTGACTCCCTGTAATGAAAAGACACGCACACAGAACCCACAAGTTAGAACACGGTAAACATGACCTGCTCCTCGGTACACATGACACAGTAAATGGAAGCCCCGACTGTGAGGAATCCCTCAGAGTTCTAAACGTGCAGTTTTATTTTAAACCCAGCTCTTCTGAAGATGCCCGGCTGAAGCACCAGTGACAAAGCCCGGTGGTTAAGAGCAGTTCTTCCTGGATTTGCTTCTCAGCACCCACACAGTGCTGCACAACCCTGTAACTCTGCTCCAGGGAACCTGACCCCTTCTGTCTGGTGTGGGCACCAGGCACACGTATAATGTACAAACATACACTCAGGCCAAACACACATAAAAATTTAAAAGTAAAAAAATAAATAAAATATCCGATCCACTATCAAAAAATATAAACAGCAAATCAAAGCAATCTGCATTTTATCCTCCAGCGACCGGGGGGAGCCTGGATCTTGTCTCTTAGTACCTCTAGGTAACAAAATCAAGTGAAAGAATTAATTTGAGGTCTTAGTAAAGTCCCACTGTCGTTCAAGTAAGACTCGCGCCTGTTCTGAAGGTATTGGGGGCACGGCGTTTTCTAACTTTAACCCCCTAGAACGAGAGTCATGACACTCTAGATTGACACCTGCCTACATCTAAAGCAGTTTCTAGACAGCTTTACAATATCTAACACATGCTACGATACATAAAAAGCACAAGAAAAAAACCTTGCAACCCTAAACTTCAAACGCCATGACTAAATACAAAGAGACACCAGAGCACAGCGAGGGAGGGTGGGGAGCGACAGCGCAGGCGCGGACTGCAGGGCATCCGATGAAGGATGTGAGAGCATAGCACAGGCGCGGACTGGGAGTTGGGGGGGGGGGGGGGCAACAGCGCAAGCGCGGACTGCAGAGCATCAGGATGAAGGATGTGAGAGCATAGCGCAGGCGCGGACTGGAGGTGGGGGGGGCAACAGCGCAGGCGCAGACTACAGAGCATCCGGATGAAGGATGTGAGAGCATAGCGCAGGCGCGGACTGGAGGTGGGCGGGGGGGGGGGGGGGGGGGGGGGGCAACAGCGCAGGCGCAGACTGTAGAGCATCAGGATGAAGGGGTAGGGTGGAGAAGCACAGCGTACCGGTGATAATCTGTGGTTCTGCAGCCTGGCATCTCACGGTAGCAACTGCATTTGTGTGTCCGGACAACGTGTGCACACTGGCTTTGGTCCTCACGTCCCAGATCTGTGAAAACACAAGCAGAGAGCTCTGAAACAGGACACCTGGGCGCTCCACATCTGCAGGAGCAGCCGTCTGGACACAACGAAGAGAAGGCACAAACGAGGGCAATGATCCTGTACTTTGGGGAGACAGAGGCCCAGGAGACGGAAGTTCAAAGATCGGATACTGATCTATCAGAGAATTAAACGGCTAGTGGACGACCTCTGTGAAAGCCCAGGGCCGTGGTCCTCAACCTTCCCAACGCTGCAGCCCTTTAACACAGCTCCTCATGTTGTGCTGACCCCCAAACATAAAAAGATTTTTGTTGCTACTTCATAACCATAATTTTGCTATTATAAATCATAATGTAAATATTTGATAAGCAGGATGGTCTTAAGTGAGCCCTATGAAAGGGCTGGTTAACCCGGAAGGGGTGACGACCCACAGGTTGGGAACCACAGGCTAAGAATTCGAAGCTGTCACAATGTGGGGGCAGGACATTAGCAACAGGAAACGCAGAAGTCGTGAATCCTGAGAGAGGATAGACTCCATTGTTCTTTATGGAAAACAACACGTTTGCCTGTGAGAAGACAAGCACACGGCGACAGCTCACTCACCCGTGCAGTTGAATCTCGACTACAAGTCACCAGGACGTCGATTGTTGGATGCAAATCCAGACCATACACTGCACTTAGATGGCCATGATAGTGCCGTATGACCTGAAGGTAGGAGCAGAAACGTTACACCTTCGGAAGTTAGAAAGACAGAGCTGGCCTAGCAGGCAAAAGGCCCCATCAATCCCAGTGTAAAGACAACGCATGGGGTTCATGCTGTTTGAGCGCTTTCGCTCAGGGCTCACCTTGTTATACTCAAGATCCCAGCACTTCACTTGCTTGTCTTCTCCACAAGAGAACAAGTAGGGGCTCCTTGTGCTCACAATCACACCACGCACCGTGCTGATGTGCCCAGTCAAGGACAGCTTCAATTTGCCACTAGCCAAGTCCCAAATCTGAAATCAAATAATTGTTTTGCTTTACACTGGTTACCTCCCACCAAAATTCCAAACAGTGACATAACAGTAACTGTATACACATAAAAACTAAGACGGTTTACACTGATTCCTCTCCAAACAACAGCAGGAAAAAGCACACATTCAGACTGGGTAAGAGTTTGCAGGCAGCGACAAGGTTGATACCCCCAATGCATAATTAAAATACCAACAACACAGTACCCAAGGGCACAGCTGAACCCAGAAAAGTACCAACAATGAAAATGTCCACCCTCACTACATGTCTGCATTCAGTCCCAATGCACCCTTCTGACGGCTGTGTGGTCAGCACAATGGTCCAACGACCAGCTCACTAACTTTGGAAAGAAATTTGCGCTTTCTGTACCATTCGGGCTAACGTGTAGTTATGACAATCTATTAAAACAAAAATACAGCTTATCACAATAAAAACCATCAAAACTAAAAACTTTAATGTTGAACAGTAAGAAGCAGGTTATAGAACTACCTGCACCGTCTACCCATTTAAAATACTGAACTTTTCTAAAGAATGGATCTTTAAGTGGCTGGAGAGATGGCTCAGAGGTTCAGTTCCCAGCAACCACATGTAATAAGATCTGGTGCCAGCTTCTGGCCTGCAGGGACACATGCAGGCAGAACATTGCATATATAATAAATTAAATAAGTAAATCTTTTTTTTAAAAAAAAAAGATGCATCTTTAAGACAATGCTATGTGAGAAAAACAAGACTCAAAATATATATAAAAAAAAAAAAAGAGGATTTTTGCCAGGCATAGTGAAACACACCTTTAATTCCAGCACGAGAGAAGCAGAAGCAGGTGGATCTCTGTGGGTTTGAGGTCTGCCTGGTCTACAGAGCTCATTCCAAGATAGCCAGGGCTACACACAGAGGCCCCATCTCAAAAATACAACACCAAAGGGAATAAAACAGAGCCAACTCGTACATACACCGGCACATCAACATAGACCAACACAGACATACTAAAATGCACGCGCGTGAGGGTCTAAAAGTGCACGCCGTGTACAGTCTAGGCTCTCAGAGTACTTCCCCTACATCTCCTCAGAAGTATGTCTCCATTTTGCAATCACAGGATGAAAACTCCGTTCAGTAACAGTTGCATAGAATTAACAGTAGGCCATTAACATGTTTACAAGACAAGTTTGAATGTCACTTTGCAAACAGGCATTGCACGCGGCAATCTCAAAAAGAACCTACAGCATCAATTCCTCCTAGGAAGTAACCTAAGGAACAGACCCTTATTACCTTTATAGTTCTGTCGGCAGAGCCAGTAACGAACCACTGATTGCCAGGTTCCACAGCAATGCACCGAACCCAGCCAAGATGCCCACTGATAACCTGGAACAGAAAGGGAAGTGAGCAGACGCATACATACGATATTTAAAAGGCGCCCAATTTTAACACCCTGCATCATCTTCAAACTACGGTTCTATAAAAATTGACAGTTATATAATTCAGAGTGAGAAAATGAACTTCTTTTCAATGCGAGAATGAATACAAAATCGAGGTCCATCTATACAATGGTCTACTACTAGTCAAGAAAAAGGAGTGCAATTTATTTCAAAATCATTGAGTGAAGAGCACTATTTTCAAGAAGCAACTATTACACACTTTCAATTTCATGGCACAATTTTTTTTATAAAAAGATGCAAGTATAATAAGAGAAACGAATCAGCAGTTGCCAGGACTAGAGTGTATAACTACAGTAGTACTCGGTGCTCCATGAGGCGGTGTCGTGATTATGGCAGTGGATACTCAAACCTGCATCTGTGACACTCATCAGACCCACACACCAGTATAGAGGACAGGGCGGTTGAAAAACAGGTATGCTGGCTGTCCGTTTCCTAGCTCATATTTTATCTTATAATTTATTACAGCAGGGATGATCACTGGCCAAAAAGCTTCTAAGGAATCTTCTTCACTGCCACAGAAAATGCTTCTCTTTCTTAATTATCCGCTCTCCACATTTAGTACTGTCCACCAATACCTTAAACTGCACTGTATTTAAAAACAAAACAAGCCAGCACGTAGCTGCACCAGGAAACTGCCCCCGACCTCTCAGCATGGTGCCCAAGCCCACCTCCCTCAGGTCACTCCCTAAATTCCCAATCTCACTTCTGGCTGACGGGAAGCCCTCAATGTGCTCCAAGGTAGAAGGAAGAGCAGATCCACTTACCCTATAGAGTTTCCACGGTGGGTGCCACTGGGGTTTGGGCATTGTAGGGGCTTTTTTAGCCATTAATGCAGAGTTCTTGGTATTGCCGGCCTCCATGATCATCTAGATACGGACAATCATCAGATTACACAGCTACCATGGCTGACACATTGAAGGTTCTAAGCCACTAACTCAAAAGTACAAACTGAAAGGCGATGTATGAAAGGGTGACTTTTTCCCCCATTAACTGAAGAGGAAGATGCCTAAAAAATCTTTTCTTAACTTAAAAAAACAGGTATAAAGCTTCACCCGAATGCTGCATATTCCATACTTTTAAAAAGAAAGTAGAAACACCTGAGGCAGACAGAGTCCTGTACTCTGAACAGATATCTCTGTGCACTTCAAAATTCAACTGAGCCAACTACTTGTCGATCAACTTTCGGCAAAAACTTGGTAACCTCCCTTAATCACTCCATTTTCTAATAGAACTAAATATTATTTTAAAATATATACTAGCTGACAAAGGCTCAGCATCCTTAATCCAAAAATTTACTTGCAAGTGCTCCAATACCCAACCAAGCCTAATTTAGATTTCAGATTGAGCGCCCACCAGATGTTGAGGCCTTATAGCTAAAGACACCGTGCACCTGGGTTGTAAGACACAGAAAAAACAACCTGGGAACTGAAATGGAAACTCTCCCAATTAGCCAACTTTTTCAGAAGTTCTGCACAGGCTCTCAGAGGAGAAAAGGATCAATGATCCTCCCCAGCTCTGACTCCTATGAACTTCAGTACCAACTGGAGAGGCAAGATGTGGTCATTTGTATACTAGTGACGTCACTGTTAAAGGAGTCACCAACTGCTCTTTGCTTGGATTTGAGGCCTGTTCCACAGCAGGGAACCCATACATGGTACTATAAACCTGGTCAAAACCATACAGCTAGGAAATCCTCTAATACCATCTCCTCTAACACTGCGGAAGAAGAAGTGGGAAGAAACGAAGAGACAAAAGTTAAGGGAAGCACAGAGTGATGCCATCTTCTGAGCCTAATGCCATAGCTGCAGTCCTGCACTTGTAGCAGTCACAGGAACCTGCACTGGACCTGCAGCCTGGCCCATCAGCCATGAGCTGTGGACAGGGAGGGGGGCACAGGCCTACACAGCCTGGCCCATCAGCCATGAGCTGTGGACAGGGAGGGGTACAGGCCTACACAGCCTGGCCCATGAGCTGTGGACAGGGAGGAGTACACAGGCCTACACAGCCTGGCCCATCAGGTGTGGACAGGGAGGGGGGCACAGGCCTACACAGCCTGGCCCATGAGCTGTGGACAGGGAGGAGTACACAGGCCTACACAGCCTGGCCCATCAGCCATGAGCTGTGGACAGGGAGGAGTACACAGGCCTACACAGCCTGGCCCATCAGCTGTGGACAGGGAGGGGGGCACAGGCCTACACAGCCTGGCCCATGAGCTGTGGACAGGGAGGAGTACACAGGCCTACACAGCCTGGCCTATCAGCTGTGGACAGGGAGGGGGGCACAGGCCTACACAGCCTGGCCCATGAGCTGTGGACAGGGAGGAGTACACAGGCCTACACAGCCTGGCCCATCAGCTGTGGACAGGGAGGGGTACACAGGCCTACACAGCCTGGCCCATCAGCTGTGGACAGGGAGGAGTACACAGGCCTACACAGCCTGGCCTATCAGCTGTGGACAGGGAGGGGGGCACAGGCCTACACAGCCTGGCCCATCAGCCATGAGCTGTGGACAGGGAGGAGTACACAGGCCTACACAGCCTGGCCCATCAGGTGTGGACAGGGAGGGGGGCACAGGCCTACACAGCCTGGCCCATGAGCTGTGGACAGGGAGGAGTACACAGGCCTACACAGCCTGGCCCATGAGCTGTGGACAGGGAGGGGTACACAGGCCTACACAGCCTGGCCCATCAGCCATGAGCTGTGGACAGGGAGGGGCACACAGGCCTACACAGCCTGGCCCATGAGCTGTGGACAGGGAGGGGTACACAGGCCTACACAGCCTGGCCCATGAGCTGTGGACAGGGAGGGGTACACAGGCCTACACAGCCTGGCCCATCAGCCATGAGCTGTGGACAGGGAGGGGCACACAGGCCTACACAGCCTGGCCCATCAGCAATCAGCTGTGGACAGAGACTACAAACTACTGAGACTTTTAAGAGAGGAGGGGTCGTTGTCCTCAGGTGTATACCTACTGCTGAGCCCGCCAAGCTCAAATGGACAGTTCCAAACCCACAGTCTGCACACAGCCTGGTTAAACCCATGGGTCACTAAACAAACACAGAGATATGGAAGTGGAGAAGGAATCTGTAGAAGGAGGAGGGCTAAGGGGGGAGGTGAGAGTGATCAGAACGCATTTGTTTACATAGATGGAGTGTCAACATGCACACATAAGTAATTTTAAAACATGTGTCAGTATTCTAAGAAAAAAAAAATCTAAGAGCTAAAGCACTCACAGTGCAAGTCATTTAAATAAGGAATGCACACCCTAGAGAATCTACCATCAGCATCGCCCCCTTACTCCAAAACTGCATTAAAGCTATACAATCTACCCTTAGGCAGTCTAAACTGTGCCAAGGGATGTAGCTTAATTGGGAGATTGCTTGCCTAGCATGCAAGAAAGATCTGGGTTAATCTCTAGTCTGTAGGACGTGGAGGTAGCAGGATCTGGAGTTCAGGGTTAGCTCGGCTACACAGGGTCAAGGCTAGCCTGGGCTACCTGAGACCCTATCTTGAAAAAGCTTAAATTATCCTCCCAAGGAGACAGAAATTCTGAACACAGATCCGCTCTGAAATGTGGTCTCTGCCAAATGGACTCCAGCACTGTTTTCAGGGCTGTGAGACGCTAAGGACTATCTTGGGCTGCTATGTTATTAACAGATCCCAGGACAGTGTTGACTTCAGTATCCACGTAAGACTTTTAAGATAAAGGAAAGGAGGGAATCATGTTCCAAAAGCTAGAATTCTGTAGTTTTTTGACCCAGGAGACTTACAGAGTTCATCGCTGTGGGCTGGGAACGGTCAGAAGCTCCTGGGTGTCGGTACTCACTCCCAGCAGGTCCAGTACGATTTGCATCAGCTCTGCAGAATGGAAAAATCATGAAATAATTACTCAGCACCTCTCTAGTTATGTGTTCTGAACAAACAAACTTTCTCTTATGACTTCTGTGAGCCAGCTGGGCGACAACTCAGTTGGTAAAGTGCTTGCTACTGCAAACATAAGACCTAAATTCAACTCCCAAAACTGTTGTTAAAGAAAAAAAGAAAGAAAGAAAAAGCTTGGTGACATGTGCTCGTGATCCCTACACTGGGGACAGGGCAGGCACACTAGGGCTGCCTGCCTGCCAGCCTAGCTAGCCTACTTGCTGAGTCCCAGGGCAGAAACTCTACACAAGCAAAGGGAGGAGCAGGGAGTTACACTGTGGGCTAAGGCCTTGTTTAGTCACCTGACTCCAACCTCAGCCTACAGTAGAAAGAGAACCAACTCCCCAACGCTGTCCTTCACTTCCACATGAGCACCGTGGTGTACACACAGAGACACACACACACACACAGACAGACATAGACACAGAGACACACACACAGGATTCTTTCTAATGGCACACTGGTGGTAGCAGCTGGCTCCCAAATGCACATACATTAACAAGCAACAACTGCAATGGTGGGAATCTCTGTGACAGCACAGCAGCCGTACCTGGCCTGATTCGGCAACGCCACAGCTAAGGACTGTGCGGCTGACTCACTGGGCATTCTCTGGATCTTGGTGTCGGCGGTCAGGGCAACACCTGTGGAAATGAAGCCGTCCTGTCAGTACTGCTGTCGACCGTAACCCCCTGCACTGGAAACACAACTGGAGTGGAACACAGGCGTTTCTAAGCAGTGACGGCGTGGTAGTCTTGATTCAGTTCAGCTTGTCTGCACCTTAACTTTCTCACAATACACACTGGTTAACACACAGCTCAGATGTGAATACAAGTGGCTGGGCATTAAGAGCTACACAAAACTACTTGATAAAGTTAACTTTCTATGATTCAGACCGTATGTTCACAAGCAAATAGCAGTTATTTAAACCTCACACACACACACGCGCACGCACACACACGCACGCACACGCGCACACACGCACGCACACACACACACACGCACACGCATTCATGCTTGTCTCAGCCACACCTACTCATGCGTGTATCCAGGCACCTACACACTTGTCGAAACAGAAGAGGCAGTGGTGTGGGCCTAGTACAGCCTTGGTGTCACCTACCAGGTCCTGGAGGGTATGGATGGGTTCCTGTCACCAGGTATTCAACATCTTGTCCTAAAAGAAATAAATTCATTGCCAGCATATTTATCTTTATTCAAGTATCTTTTAAAATGTATCATTAACTACATTTAAAATGTAGTTAATGATACATTTTAAATGTTAAAATGTAACATTAACTACAGTTTTCCTCTCGAACTAAACTGGAGCCGCAGAAATCAAGGGAGGTGATCATTTTGCCTATAAGCTCTATCAAAGCAAGAGTGAGCACGCATTTCTGTCTAGCCGTGCTGAGAACACAGGCTGTCCCATTCACTGACAACTACCTGGGCAAATAATTTCACATCGAATACGAGATGCTCTTTGTTCCTTGCAACTTCATGTTCCTGAATTACAGACCAGACAGATGGCCTCCCCATGGGCTCGTAATAAACCTCAGTGTTTCCCTGGAGACTCCACTGTAACCTTGTCCACCTCGTAAGAGTCCTGCTGCTACATCCTGTTTTCTAGTAAAAAGTCATCAGCGATGAATCTCAGCTACTACTCTGAAATTTCCACTGTACAAGTCTTCCCTAGTGGGGCACTAAGAAAACGGTTTTTTTTTTCTATTTTAAAAGTTCACATATAAGCCTGAGAGACCTCACCTTGATTGGCAGGATACTGTTTATGGGGATATGACTCTGCCGCGTTCTGAGGTCCCTTCTCCTTAAGGTTCTCTTTAGAAGTGGGCATATGCAAGACAGGACCATACTCATTACGAAGCTTGATTGCCATCTTCCGCTTGTGACTATTTAAAAATCAAAAACACAAAATGCATCCTTAAGTACTGAAAACATATTCACCAATGAAATACTCATATAGCCAGAAAACGGGCACATGAGCTAATACTTTATTCCAGCTCACATACAGGGTGTTTTCAAGTTAAATAGTATTTTAACAAGTACAAAAGTCCAAAATACATTTCCATACCATATATATTTACTTTTTCTCATAACATATCATACAGTATTCATTAAATCCAAGTAGGACCGTAGTTTGCAGCCCAATAAACATAAAGGCTTTTTCGATGAGACCTCAAGGGTCCAACTAAACTGAAGGCATAGTCAAGCTAATATAGCTTTAAAAAATCTTCAATGTCTGATAAATACCCTCGCTAGTTAACTAAAATGGCAGACCCAATGAAAGCACTAAAGTAGCTCAGCATTTTTAAAGAGAAATATACTTACATTACTAAAAAAAAGAAAATCCACCTTATAAATTAAATAAAAATGCAAATCAAAGAAAAAGCAAAGGACAAAGAAGGGTACTGCACACAACACAATCCCAGACTCAGGCTGGTGAGAACCAAAATATGCTCCCGAAAAGTGTTCATTACTGTAAGGAGCAAAGACGGAGTAGAGGGACCGGCCAATTCCAGTTCACCTAGGACTGCTCTGAGAGCAGAAAGCTGAAAGCACACACGAAGTGATTCATCGAAAATAAAACAACCTACTTTTCTATTGCTGGGACAAACACCACAGCCGAGGTAACTTATAAAACTTGGGGCTCATGGTTCAAGAGGGCTCGAGTCTTTGACTATTCATCTGGGGACCAAGAGAGAGCTGGCAGGGTGCTGGAGTAGCAGTGGATAGCTTATGCCTGACCCACAAGCATGGGGAAGGGGGGAACGGGAGCAGGCTAACTGGGAATGGTGTGGGCTTTTGAGATCTCACAGCCCACCCCAGTGACACACCTCCTCTAACTAAGTCACACCTTGTGATCCTTCTCAAACAGTTCCACCAACTGGAGACCGAGCATTCAAATACATGAGCCTATGGGGGCCATTCTCCTTAAAACCATCACACTGGGTATTTCTAAATGATGACCAGCTAATGGGATTTTTACCCTAAAAGATAAACAATAGAAAAAAAAGGAGAGTAAACTACTTATAGTATGATCGAAAGCCACTGGCTATTGCCCAAGTAGCCTGTGAGTGTCTGCACCACTTTTAGACTTTAAATGCCACCTTCTCTCTGCACTCTTCTATCAATCTTAAAATTTAAATATTTCAGCGACTGAAAAGGAACAAAACTTGCCTCTCTTCATCCAAAGGCACAGGTTTTCCATTATCAGCTACAAACATGTCATGGGTCCTCTTCAGTGACCTGAACACCAGCGTGTGTACAGAATGCTTCTGGACCTCCTGCAAAGAAGCCACCAAAATCACACACTGAACCACAGGTGACCCACACACTCGCATCAACACTTCAATGTTAAATACACAGAAGGATGCACGCTCCACACCATCTAACTGGGTGGTGCAGTCAACAGCAAAGATGACAAAGCTCCTGTCTGGCCGGAGCGCTGGGTAAAGTAACTGAATGAAAGAAACCTAGGATAGTAATGTTTAATCCACATTTACTGAGCTTGCACTCTATCTGGCACGGAGTGTGCTCAAGAAAAAACAGACAAAAAATAAGCAAAATAATTCCACATTTTGGGAGGTTCTATAAAAATGGGCAACGGGATGAGTCAGAGGAAAAAAATAAATTGCTAACTGTAATTACAAAAGGTTTATCTGAGGTGATATTTAAGCAGAGGGAGACAGTCTTACACAGAACAGGGGTATGAGCTTTGCAAGCTGAGGGAAAGGCCAATGCAGAGGTGTTCTGATAATGCCAGAACGGAAGCACAGTTGTGACCTCTGCGGGACTGAGGGCTGTAGCATAAAACGAGACTTCAAGGCTGGGCAGTGCTGGCGCACTGTTAATCCCAGCACTCGGGCGGGAGGCAGAGGCAGGTGAGGCCAGCCTGGTCTACAGAAGGAGTTTCAGGACAGCCCGGGTTACACAGAGAAACCTTGTCTCCAATAGCTCCCACCCCAAGGGTGGGTGAGGTTCGGACCTCTGCCACACCTACATTTTTATTCTAGTAACACTGGGCCAGAAAGGAGCTTTAAGCAGTAAAAGCAGGTCCAATTCACATTTTGTTTACGTTTGTGGTGAGGGAGGCTGAATACAGCTCCTTGTGAAGGAGTGAAGGACACTCCTTCAGTGCGTTCGTTAAACACAAGCACTTAGACCAGCCTGAAACTCATTCATCAGTCCCAGCAAAAGGTGCTGGGCCAGATTAGAAGGACCGCAGTGGTCTGGAATGCAGCGGGTGAAATTAAGAAACGTTTGGGAGACGCGAAAACAAACCACAATCAAGCAGGGCGGGCTTTACTCGGGTAAAGTAACAGTCCGCACTGACAGGAGAGCTTGGACCAGCAACCCCAAGCCCCGCCTCCGAGGACAGCGCCAGCTCCCAGGGACACACACGGACCGCAAGGTTCTCCCTCAGGCTTCCCGCCGACTGAACCTCGGAGCCGGGATGCCATGGGCCTTCCTTTCGCCCCGAGATCCCGGGACCCCCAGTCTCGGCTACACAGCTCTTCTCTCCAGATTCCCAGCACTTGCATCCCGCAGGCGCACGCCCTTGGGCAAAGCACAGCTCCAGAGACAAACGACTCCCGGGCGTTACTTTACCTCCACCATTGTCGCCGCGGCTCAGCCAGCTCCTCCAGCAGCCAACTAACTCGACGCAGAATTCGCCGCCACTATTCTACGGCTCCTTCCGGAGACTGGAGCCCGTCGGCGGAAGTGACGCCACCCGCGCACGCGTATTGGCCGCCCGCCGCAAGGGGAGAGGCCGGGGGCGGGGTCTAGCCGCAGGGGCGGGACCGAGGCGGAGGCGGAGTTGAGCGGGAGCCGCGGGGAGGAGCTAGGCGGGGTTTAGGCGGGGATGGGCGGGATCTTCGGGCGGAGCGGCGGGGCGGGGAGAAGCTGGGCGGGGTTTCATGGCGGAGGGCGGAGTCTCCTGCAGCAGCAGAGGGAGCGCGCCAGCTTTGGAGCCCTGCTCCAAATAATTGATGTCGTTGGTGTTTGCAATCTTAAATAAGGCATTTTCACTAATCATTTCTCTTCCTGAACTGTGATTAAGTTCACTGATCCGTCCTCAGAGAATACGGCGGATACTTTGGTGAGCGTGAAAATGTAACATAAATATAGCAATATGAATCAATGCTCTCAAATTATTTTTAAATTCATAACATCATTAGAGTAGCGTTTTTACCTGAAGACAGTCATTTCTAGTGTTCTTTATTTGTTTTTGTTTTTGTTTTTTTTCGAGACAGGGTTTCTCTGTAGCTTTGGTGCCTGTCCCGGAACTAGCTCTGTAGACCAGGCTGGCCTCGAACTCCCAGAGATCTGCCTGCCTCTACCTCCCGAGTGCTGGGATTAAAGGCGTGTGCCACCACCGCCCGGCTCTAGTGTTCTTTTGTTTTTTGTTTTTGGTCCCTAACTTAAGGGCTGACCCATCTCTCTAGCCCGAAAATAGTCATTTATAAATTTAAATATGAGTTTAGCCTAAGGACCTTATTTTCTGTGAAAGTGGCCAATGGTGGTACACTTTGCAAGAAAATACTATAACTCTAAAACATTTTGAGGATTTAAATAATATTGTAACTTACCTAGAGATAGCAGTAACCATAGCAAAGAGAATTTTAAATCATAATAATACTAAAGAAACATAAGAAAGACCTTAATATATCTATGGTAATGTAATGGCTGCCAGACAGCTCTTACTAAATCTGTCAATATTTAGTCATCCGGAGCATAACTTACGAACAGACTTGTAACAGCAATATACTGAGAAAAAACACGCTAGATTTTTGCTCTTCTTCCAGCTCTTGAATTATGTCATCCATGTGAAAATTAACGACAGATTAATAGAGGGCTTAGGTGACCCTGTTATCCATAACTCACAAATATCATAGGCAGAGTTCCTGTGTTACGTAGGAACCTGGGTGTTTCTGTTTGATGTGGCCCTTCTCTTATTTCCTTAGTTTTGTTTTTTTTTTTTTTTTGTTTTGCTTTTTTTGTTTTTCGAACCAGGGTTTCTCTGTAGCTTTGGAGCCTGTCCTGGAACTCCCTTTGTAGACCAGGCTGGCCTCGAACTCACAGAGATCCGCCAGCCTCTGCCTCCCGAGTGCTGGGATTAAAGGCATGTGCCACCACCGCCTGGCTTTCCTTGGGTTTTTTTAAAATATTTATTTATTTTGTATACAGTATTCAATCTGTGTGTGTTTGCAGATCGTTACAGATGGTTGTGAGCCACCATGTGGTTGTCGGGAATTGAACTCATGACCTTTGGAAGAGCAGGCGATGCTCTTAACCACTGAGCCATCTCTCCAGCCCTTTCCTTAGGTTTTTGAAGGGATCCAGCATCTGCAGCTGGCGGTGATGGCACACGCCTTTAATCCTAGCACTCGGAGGCAGAGGCTGGCGGATCTGCCTCCTGTTCAAGAGTTCAAGGCTCACCTGGTCTACAAAGTGAGTTCCAGGACAGTCAGGGCCACACAGAGAAACCCTGTCTTGAAAAACCATAAAAAGCATCAGAAGGTAGAGGCTCGTGCCTTTAATTACAGTACATGGGAGGCCAAGCCAGGCAGATCTCTGAGTTTGAGGTCAACCTGAGTTACAGGGCAGCTTGGACTACATAGAGAAAATAAAACAAGACAGAAAAATAAACAAAAGAAAGGGAAGGGAAGGCAGGAAGAAGGCAGGAAAGATGAATCTCTGCCCCGGCTAACATCCTGCTCTGCCTTATATGGACGGTAGATGGCACTGTGGCTCTTCACGAGGGTGCCGAGGATTTTTCCCCCCTTTAAGCCAACAGGACAAACGTGATAAAGATGACTGCTGAATATGTGTGTGTGAAAACAGTAATGTGAATTTTAAGGAAAACCTTTCTTCATTAACCAAGCTGTTCTTGCCCAACAATAGAAATCTTTATTTCCCTTCAAAGAGTGTACCTGACTGCTGAGCAGTGATAGGCGCGGTGAAGTGGGACCAGGCACTGCTGGAAGGGCCTAGGGCCTAACAGATTTAACTGGAGAATCAAACGATTAAGCAGAGAAACGTTCTCACTCTTGAAGTGCAGCAGCCGAATCTTCTCTCTGCGGTGCTGCCAAGACTCGAGCCTCTACTTGCTTTCTTCGCAGATTTCAAGTTGCTTAAGAGACTGGTAGGGTTAGCAAGGGGTAAGGCTAGCACGCCCGCTCTTAGTCACCCGTAGTGACGTCATCCTGACAGGATCACTGAGGTCCCACTCTCTCACTCCCAAGAGTCTCAGGACCACGGAAGCAGAGGGGCATCTTGTTCTTGCTCTTACACCTGTGATCTGTAACTGTTCTCCCTGCTCCTCGGGTTCCTTATCAGCTGCACACTCAATGGTCAACTAGGTCAACAAAGGCAGCTGTCCACAGAGACAGTGACCCCCGTACACTTCATCCCTCCGCATGCTCTCTCCTGCTGAGGGTGACAGGCCACTGGAGGTGTCCCGGCCACACTCTTCTCATGTTTGTGCTGGAAGTTCTCTCTGGCCTCCAATTTCCAGGGCTAATTTCCACTGGACAGTTATTCTTAAGCTGTTGCCAAGCAGAGCATGCGAAAAGACTAATAATTGGAGTGTTTCCAATCATGCCTGTGTAGGCAAGCAAGGTCACTGATACGTCTTACCTATGTATTCATGCGTGCATTTATGAACCCAGTCACCTGACAGATATGAAGTACCTCAGGTGCTGGTGTGTGATACGTGCAATTGTTGCTACTCGGTCCCACCCCCTGCTGCCCAGTTCAGAAACCCTTTTCATTTTAAAGATCATTTTCCCTTGGAAGGTTGGTACCAAGTCATTGTGCAAATGCCTTCTCTGACTGTAGGGTTCAGCCCAGGTTGCTGTAGCTCATTTCTCTTTCTTGTCTTTCCACATAAACTCCGGATCCTTGCCTCTATTGCTCACTGAGCTACCTCATCTGCCACAAAGGAAGAATTCAAAAATTGCTACTCAGTCCACATTGCTTTGTGTTATGTAGGCTGGGCCTCGGAGGAACTGAAAAAGTCACAAGAAGAGTGTCTTGATAATTGGGGTTTACAAGTCTTTGTCTTTGGCACCAGGAAGCTGCTGGGCAGGATGATGACGGTCATGTTTTCTCTGTCACCGATCAACTGCCCTTGACTTACATAACAAGATCAACTAATACGAAAAACACAGCGGTATTGGCTCAGCAAGCAGCACTCCCTTCCCTTCCCACCAATGGCAGCAGAGTGCAAACACAGCTAAACATTTAGTAGGTGTCTTCTTGAAATGGAATCGTCTGCTTGGAACTGCTAGACAACTCTGGGCTCTGTTTACCTGCCTTTAACTCTAGAGAAAAGAAGATGTTACAAGGTATCACCTAACATCTGTCTGAACATCCATGCTCACACTATACACCACGTTGAAAAATATGAATGAAAGTTAGGAGGTTAAGAATGAGTATGCCAGCCGGGCAGTGGTGGCGCATGCCTTTAATCCCAGCACTTGGGAGGCAGAGACAGGCGGATCTCTGTGAGTTCGAGGCCAGCCTGGTCTACAAGAGCTAGTTCCAGGACAGGCTCCAAAGCCACAGAGAAACCCTGTCTCAAAAAAAAAACCAAAAAAAAAAAAAAAAGAATGAGTATGCCAATCATAGAGACTGTAATAACCATAGATGAGCTGGCCCCAATGGCAGCAGCAACAGACGTAAGGTACAGGTAGAACTCTACGGTTGGTACTGGTTTGTACATGCATTCCATTGGACAGTGCTGTTTAGTGGGCACAGAACATGGCCTGCTGAGTTAGGCAGACTCAGTCAAGTCTGGTACCAGCCCTTGCCACCTCTGTGCCTGTAGGTAGAAGAGTTGACCTCTGAGCCTCAATTTCATCCTCTTTGGAAGGTGGTGGTTTTAAGAACTAAATAAGAGCAATGAACACCGGCGAGGCACATATCCACGGAGACCAGCTCAGGGGTTTACTCTGGGATTAGTGGTTGGGATGCCTTCTTTTCTGCTCCTCAGTGTATCCCCAGCCCCTAGCACAGTACCTGTGCTTTGGAAGGCTTGCAGGCACTGTGTGGAGAATGATTGTTGAATCTCAGACTGCCAGTCTAAGCTGCATGGAGAGGTGGTTGAAGATCTTCCTCTTCCATGTTAGACAAGATCTGCCTCGCACATCTGTAGAGAGGCCCAGATGTGTGCAACGGTTAACACTGCCGCTAGGAGGGGACCTGTCAGAGACTGGAAATGTAGCCATACCATACTTCTCGAAACATGATTCATCCTCTTACAAGATCATTCTTTTAAAATCAGCAAAAATAGAAACATCATTAGCATGTGTTTCTTATATTCGAAGGATATTCTCATATCTCCTTTTGATTAACACACATATACAAACTTGATTTTTCTGTCAGATTGTGTATTTTTCCAAGAAAAAAAAAAGATAAAATAAAAAGGAATCTCAAAGAATGCTTAAGCATCCTGATAAATAAAGCGCAGACTGGGAAAGAGATCAGTGGGTTTTTTTTGTGTCTAAACTCAGACTTTGCTTCTACAGTCTAAGCTAAAAGAATTTTTTTCTTTTTGTTTTTTTCGAAACAGGGTTTCTCTGTGGCTTTGGAGCCTGTCCTGCCTGGAACTCGCTCTGTAGACCAGGCTGGTCTCGAATTCACAGAGATCCGCCTGCCTCTGCCTCCCGAGTGCTGGGATTAAAGGCATGCGCCATCATCGCCCGGTGCTAAAAGAATTTGATAAAGAAATTCAATGTCTCTGTTTCGAAACTTTGTTCCAAACTCAGATCGCTTTCTCTTTCTTCTCAAACTGTAAAGTTTGTGAGATTGTTTCACTTCCCGCCCAAACCCAGAAGTGCTTTTGAGCAATGACTTGCAGGAAACGTGACTTGTTGACTTTGGATGTCCTTTGATTTAGGTAGGTGGATAGGTTCTTGATTCTTCTGACTGCCAATGGATGAGCCGGTAACAGATGTGGTGGCTTTTGAGAAATGACAGAAGAAACCAGGCCACATTTACTGTATGGCCACACTAACTGAAAGAGACATACGAAGATGTCACTTCTGTAAAATTATCAGTTCATGTAAATATAACACAAAATAAGGTATATAGTATAATATTAAAATGAAATGTTGACTGTGTGTTCCATTACTATAATGATAATCAATATGGGAACCTTTAATCTGTGATATCATAATAGTTTTTAGAATTGATTGAAAAATATAACCATTAAAAAAAGGCAAAATACGAAAGTCTTAAGGGCAGAAATAGAAGCCAGAACTTTTAATTTTTCTCTGATGTCTGTCTATTACAGCCTAGACAAATGGTTATTTTATAATTCTGATCAGCACCTACAAAAAAGGATAGGCACATCGTAGTACACTAACGCTTGACCTCAGTGGCCTCTTTCAAAAGCGACGTTGTGACCGCCACAAGGCATGAACGTACATGCATCTCTTTACTGAGATTATAGTTTCCCTGAGCCCTTCCTGTACAGGCCAAACGGTTTGGTCTGAATCAGACGTTTTTCTTGCACTTCCTTTGTGAGCTCCTGGACCAGTCAGAACATCTTACGAGACCTCTGACGTGGGGCTCTCTTCAGAATGTCCCCATTTCCCATCATGCCTCTGACTGAATGAACTGAAGAGCCTCCCCGTGTCCGCTTTAGACGGGCAGTGAGGAAGAGCTGTCTGACGGGTAAACAAGGCTTGCTGGGAAGATGTTGCTCAAATGATAAAGCGGTTCAGCCAACAAGTGACCTAAAGGTCAAATATTAACTAACGGGAGGTGACCATTGCTGAAGCCACGCCTGAGAGGGGACCCATTATATATAAGATCCACAGTCTCCCAGCTAAGTCCGCAGGCAAAGGGCAGCTGCTTGGAATTTTCCGAAAACCCAAAACCATGAAGTATCTATGGTTGCTGCTGTTGTGTGTTCTCTCGGTTCAAACTCAAGCTGCTGACGATGACTACGATGATGCGGTGATTTTTTATAGATATTATCAATTGCTACTAATATTATTAATATAAAATTAAGGAATCATAATTTTGAGTGTATAGCTGTTTAAATTAAGGTAGCCTTGGCTGTACTTACAAAACTGAATTGTTAATTTCAGGGACCTGTCTGACTTTCAACGTGTTTCATATCTTTCAAGGTCATATGTTGTTTTCTGGTTTGAGCACCTTTATTTTCACAGGGTGACGGTGGCTTGATCAGTGTGTGGTGTGCTTTTCTGTCATCCCAATTCTATGAATTTTCACTTAGTTCTTGCAATACATTATTGCAATTATAATGATAATTTTTGAAATTTATAAGCTCTATGATGGTAAAAAAATGAGTCTTTTGAAAGGGAAAAAATGGTAGATTGTTTACTTTTGCTGATATATATATATATATATCCCAAGATTACTGACTATGGGTAAGAATTATAATTTTAAAATCATAAAATGAAGTTTTGGGGCATTTTTCATATTAAAAATTATAACAGGTAATAGTCATTGTCATTATTAATATATAACATAACTTTCTTACTTGTAGAAATTTTCTTCCTCGTGTTTTCTTCTTTCTTCCTTCCTCTCTTTCTTTTTGACAGGGTCTCACTACGTAGCTCTGGCTGTCCTGAAATCTCTTAGTAAGACCAGGCTGGCCTCTCATGAACTCATAGTGATCCGCTTGCCTCTAACCCCCTAGGGCTGGGATTCAGCCGTGTGCTGCTTGGCTTGACGCAGCTCCTCAACTGCATTGTAGACCTGAGCCATCACACCCAGTCCATGTGTTAGCTTTACCAACTTATTGTTCGTATCACTCTGACATCATGAAAACGAAGTGTGTTT